>NC_068920.1:30890597-31202264 GCF_023091745.1 Budorcas taxicolor | reverse complement strand
CAGAAATAAACCCATACATATATGGTCAATTAATTTATGACAAAGGAGGCAAAAATATAAAATGAAGAAAATATAGTTTCTGCAATAAGTAGTGCTGGGAAAACTGGACAGCTACCTGTAGAAGAATGAAATTAGAACATTTTCTAACACTGTATACAAAAATAAACTCAAAATGGTTTAAAAATCTAAATGTAAAACCAGATACTATAAACCTTCTAAAGGAAAACATAGGCAGAATACTCTTTGACATAAATTGTAGAAATATGTTTTTGGATCTGTCTCCTAGAGTAATGGAAACAAAAGCAAAAATAAACAAATAAGATCTAATTAAAACTATAAGCCTTTGCATAGCAAAGGAAACCATAAACAAAACAAAAAGACAACCTATAAACTGGGAGAAAATAGGTGCAAATGATCCTACTGACAAGAGATTAATTTCCAGAATATACAAACAGCTCATACAGCTCAGTTGAAAACAACAACAACAACCAAATCAAAACATGGACAAAAGACCTAAATAAACACTTTTTCAAAGAAGACATACACATGGCTAATGGGTACCTGAAAAGATGCTTAATGTCGCTAATTATCAGAGAGATGCAAATCAAAATTACAATGAGGTATCACCTCACACCAGTCAGAATAGCTATTATTAAAAAGGATAAATGCTGGAGAGATTGTGGAGAAAAGGGAACCCTCTTACACAGTTGGTGGAAACGTAAACTGGTGCAGCCACTATGGAGAACATTATGTGTTGTGTGTGTTAGTCACTCAGTCGTGTCGGACTCTTTGTGACCCCACGGACTATAGCCCAACAGGCTCTTCTGTGCATGGAATTCTCCAGGCAAGAGTACTGGAGTGGGTTTTCATTTCCTTCTCTAGGAGAACATTATGGAAGTTCCTTAAAAAACTAAAAATAGTTACCATATGATTCAGCCATCCAACTCATGGGCATAAATCTGAAAAAGACAAACATGCTAATTTGAAAAGATACATGTACTTAAACGTTCACAGAAACACTATTTATAATAGCCAAGACATGGAAGTAACCTAAATGTCTGCCTATAGATGAATGGATAAAGATGTGGTGTGTGTGTGTGTGTGTGTGTGTGTATATATATATATAATGGAATATTACTATATATATGTAATGGAATATTACTAAGCCATAAAAAAGAATGAAATAATGCCAGTTTTACAACAAGGATGGACCTGGAGACCTAGAGATTATCATACTAACTGAAGTAAATCAGACAAAGACAAATATATGATATAACTTACATGTGGAATCTAAAAAAATGATACAAATGAACTTTACAAAATAGAAACAGACTCACAGACTTAGAAAATAAACATGTTACTAAGGTGAAAGTGGGAGGAAGGAATAAACTGGGAGTTTGGGATGAACAGATACACATTACTATATAAAATAAACAACAAGGACCTATTGTATAGTACAGGGAACTGTCTTGTAATAATCTATAATGGAAAAGACTGAAAAAGTATATATATATATATATATATATATATATATATATATATATATATATATATATAAAACTTCCCTGTTGGCTCAGTGGGTAAAGAATTCGCTTGCCATGCAGGAGACACAGGAGACGCAGGTTCAATCCCTGGGTCAGGAAGATTCCCTGGAATAAGAAATGGCAACCCACTCCCGTATTCTTGCCTGGAAAATTGCATGGACAGAGGAGCCTGGCAGGCTACAGCCCAAAGGGTTGCAAAGAGTCAGGCACAACTGAGCGTGTAAGCTTAGTAAAGACATAATTTTGCTGTACACCTGAAACTAACACATTTTAAATCAATGATGCTTCAACTTTTTGTTAAGAAGAAGATTATTCTCCTTGAAATCTAGTAGTCTTAGTAGGGTTTTTAACCAGTAAATGTATTTTTTAGCTGGAATAAAGTGAGAATTTTTTAGTCTGTAGATCTATATATTCCTTTATAACTTGTAAATCACAGTTTATTATAATTTTGATTGTGCACTTTGTTGGTTATTTTTTCTTGGTTTTAACAATACTCTGTTATTTATTTATTTCTATGATTCAGTGCCTAGTCTCCTTTCTATTTTTATAATTTTAATTTTTATTTCTTCTTTTTGATTTTCAATTTTCCCCTCTATTTCTGACCTGAGTTCTGCCGGTTCATGATACAATCTCAGCTTTGCTATTTTGCCACTTATTTGCCATGACTTTTTGCTCTTCTATTTTGTGTTATAGTTTCATACTGTCGGTCACAATTTTATGGCTGGCTTTTTAGCAATAATGACATTATGTTTGGTTAGAGTTCTTACCTCCAACACAGCATTTTGTAATGAATATTTCTCATCTGTCAATCCTTTTCTCATTACTTTCTTGGTTTCATATTTTAGTATTTTGCACATGGCCAGTAATAAATCTTTTGTACAAAACCTTGACTTTTTTTTGATTATTCATCATTAACTGTATCAGTTTTTACTTTTCTAGACCAACTATTTATAAGACATCCATGTTGGAGAAGAGGTTAATCCTTGGCCTAGACCTTGCTCATAGCAATCTTTGTTGACAGCAAAACCACCATGACACAGGTTAAATGTGTATGAGAGCTACTCTGGCCTTTGGTATGTGTGTGTGCGTTAGTTGCTCAGTCATGTCCAACTCTGTGTGACCCCATGGGCTGTAGCCTGCCAGGCGCCTCTCTGCGGGGTTTTCTAAGCAAGAATACTGGAGTGGGTTCCTAGTCTCTTCTCCAGGGGATCTTGCCAACCAAGGAATAGAACCCAGGTCTCTCACACGGCAGGCAGATTCTTTACTATCTGAGCCACCAGGTTTGGCCTTTACTTTTCCTCAATTGAGATTTTTCCAGTCATAAAATCAACATCATGGAAATATTGACATAATGTATAGCACAGTGACTACAGTTAATATACTGTACTGCGTGTCAATGTATGGCAAAACCAACACAGTATTGTAAAGTAAAATAAAGTAAAAATAAAATTTAAAAAAACCCAGCAAATAAATAAATAAATAAATAAAAGTTGCTAAGAAAGTAGATCTTAGAAGTTCTCATCACAGGGAAAAAATTGTAACTGTGTGTAGTGATAGGTGCTAACTAGACTTATGTGGTGAACATTTTACAATACATACAAATATTGTACAGCTGAAACTAATATAATGTTATATGTCAATTATATCTCAAAGATAGTTGAGATTTTCCACTCTAGATCTGCTATAATGCAAAGCCTGTTTTATTCACTCTTTCAATAACAGACTACTTGTTTCAGAAGAGACTTAAATCATGATTTCTATTTTTCCTTTCATAGACTCCATAAAGAGATCCAGGATAATTGATATTGCCAATCTTCATTCTCTATTCCTGTTATTATAACAAGAGACAGATAGATGTACTATTTTCTTTTCCTTTTTTTGGTGGTGGTGTTGTTTGCTCCAGACCTTCCCATTTGTTTAGAGGAAGCTGGTTTTTCAGTTAGTTTTGACTTCAGTGATGATGGACATTATCCTAAGCATCCCACTTTGATTGCTCTAGTTTCAGAAACCATTATTTAATTGTTTTAATTTTCAGATGTATCTTAGATTTTTGTATTTTATTCTATTTATTAATTTTGGGCTTATTTCTGAGAGAAGAACAGGGAAGCTCTTATTTAACTAGAAGATCACTGAAATTTTTACTTTCATTGATGATCAGCCTCTAAGATCATTACAGGACTGATACATGTGCTCCTACAAAATAAACCTTCAGGAAGGAAAACAAGGCAAAGCTGATTTCATAACCCATGTCTAGTGGTAGTTACAGTAGGTTACACTGTAAAATGTATTATGAATGGAAGAAGCAACATTTCTAAATTTTGCACTATGTTTCTAAGTTTACCTCTATCGATCATTATCATAGGTATGTCTGTGTTACTTTTATATCCATTATATTTCTTTCTCCTCTCCTTCATTTTGATAAATTGCTATTCTATGCTGAAATCATAAATATATTTGTCAATTACATTTATTTCAAACTATTAGATTACTTATAATATGCATTCAACTAAAAAACAAATCATGGAGTCAGAAGATTTAGACAAGTGCTTCACTTGGTCATGCAGGGCTTATCACAAAACTTCTATTATACCCAGTTTCCATCCACATAAAAAAAAGAAGTAACATCCATTTAAAAGTTTTTAAGGATCAATAAGACATAACATACCAAAAATGTATATGACTAGTAAAGCACAATATAAAACCACTATAATTATTTTCACTCCTATTAGCCTCACTTATAAGAGTAATAGTAATGATGATGCTAGTCTCAATCCAAAATGGACAAAAGGAGCTGACTTTTGAAACTGATAAATTCTCTTAAGGAGATTTGTTTTATTTTCCTTTGTTTTGTGTTTCTGAACAATTATTAATATACTTTAATTGCTTATGAGATACTCCAGATCCCAAGGTATTTTATCATTGCTCAACAAATTTCATCATTGTTCTTAAGGGAAATCTAATTAGCTATTATTCACAGCACACATGTGTCTCCTTGTTGGATTCTTCTTCACTGGAGGAGACAAAAGTATTCTTATTAACTGTGCTTATGAACTGGGAATGGTGAGGGGCAAGCATAAAGGTTCAGAGTGAGAACTGGGCAGAAGTAGTGGAAGCCTAGGGATGGTTCTGCTCTATTTATATTTAATAACGAATATTCATTTCTATTTTATAAAATAACATTTTTTCCAAATTTTTCTTGGCTGAATCATCAGTACTGAAAAGTTTACTCAGCTGAATTAAGGTAAGTGGAGGAGAAATTAATTTTTCTTGGGTAATATTATAAGGTGTTTCTCAAAATCAAAATGATTTGCATACAACCTGTGGCTTTCACCCCAGGTGTTCTCCTCACCACATCATCTAGAACATCTATTGATCTCTAAACTAATATCTGTTGAAATGGAGATCCTATAAATAAAAATTGCTATACCTTTCTACTCATGTGCTCATGATTAAATATTTATCCCATCAGTTCAGTTCCATTCAGTCACTCAATTGTGTCCAACTCCTTGTTACCCCCAAGGACTGTAGCACGCCAGGCATCCCTGTCCATCACCAACTCCCAGACTTTGCTCAAACTTATGTCCATCAAGTCGGTGATGCCATCCAACCACCTCATGCTCTGTCATCCCCTTCTCCTCCTGCCTTCAATCTTTCCCAGCATTGGGGTCTTTTCTAATGAGTCCCATAATCTGTTTTAGCAAATATTTATCAAGAACATACTAATTACTTTAGGGAGAATTCACCTAATAAAATTAATGTGCAACACACAAAAAAAGCAGTAGATTTGTTGTAGGAATAAAAATCATGAACTCATTTTTGAACTATGATGCTGTGAAATGAGATGTAAACCTGTGTGGTATTGATTTAAAGCCCTGTGTTGATGCTGAGTACACTGGTAAAATTGCCTATCTGAAAGAGAAGGAAAGTTGAATTAATAAAGATATTTGGGAGAGTTATCTGTCCAGAGCTAGTAACTGAAGCTAACAGGAATAAAGGATCAATGAAGCAAAGAGAAAAGCAGAAGTTGGTTAGAAAACATTGGAGCTAACTGGAGGGGAGGAGAAATGAATGAGAAGATACAGTGAAGAAAAGTGAAGGTAAAGAATGAACTGAAAAGAAGTAATAGTAGTGATATAACATCCTGCTTTAGAAGAGAGTATATCCGATGAAAAACATGGCCCCAAAAGATACATGCACCCAGTGTTCATTGCACCACTGTTTGCAGTAGCCAGGACATGGAGGCAATCTGGGTGTCCATTGACAGAGGAATGGATGGAAACGATGTGGTGCATATATACAATGGAATCTTACTCAGCCATTAGAAAGAATGAAATAAGCCATTGCAGCAACATGGATGGATCTAGAGAGTCTCATACTGAGTGAAGTAAGTCAGATAGAGATGGAGAAATATCATATGACATCCCTCATATCTGGACTCTAAAAAGAAATGATACAGATGAAAGTGAAAGTGAAGTCACTCAGTCATGTCCGACTCTTAGTGGCCCCAGGCTCCTCTGTCCATGGGATTTTCCAGTCAAGAATACTGGAGTGGGTTGCCATTTCCTTCTCCAGGGGACCTTCCCAACCCAGGGATTGAACCCAGGTCTCCTGTATTGCAGGCAGATGCTTTAACCTCTGAGCCACCAGGGAAGGCAGATAAACCGAATTACAAAACAGAAACAGACTCATAGACACAGAAAACGAACTCGTGATTGCTGCGGGGAAGGGATAGTTAAGGACTTTGGGAAGGTCAGGTACACACCGCTATATTTAAAATGGATAGCCAACAAAAACCTATTGTATAGAACAGGGAACTCTGCTCAATGTTATGTGCTAGCTTGGATGGGAGGTGGGTTTGGGGGAGAATGGATACATGTATGTGTATGACTGAATCCATTCGCTGTTCACCTAAAACTATCACAACTTTGTTAATCAGCTATACCCCCCCCCCCAAAATGCATTTGATGTTAAAATTTTTAAATTAAATTTAAAAAAATAAAAGAGGTTTAGAGCAAATATTTTTTTAAAAAAAGATATTATTGTTACAAATGCCCTACACTCCTAACTTCCAATATCCTGACCCTCATGATATATCAAGTGTCTTCCAGTCCTTTTATTCCTGATTTTATTTAAAACTTGAATTCACTGTCGTACATACAGAACTAGATGAGACTTGCTTTTTTGAGAAAGAAAGTGGGAGGTTATCTGCAAAAAGAGACACGCATGGTGGTGAAGAGAAGGCCCTTGAGAAAGAAAGACCTGGTTATAAATCTTCAGTTCAGTTCAGTTCAGTTGCTCAGTTGTATCCAACTGTGACCCCATGAATTGCAGCATATCAGGCCTCCCTGTCCATCACCAACTCCCGGAGTTCACTCAAACTACGTCCATCGAGTCAGTGATGCCATCTAGCCATCTCATCTTCTGTCATCCCCTTCTCTTCCTGCCCCTAATCCCCCCCAGCATCAGAGTCTTTTCCAACGAGTCAACTGTTCGCATGAGGTGGCCAAAGTACTGGAGTTTCAGCTTTAGCATCAGTCCTTATAAATCTTAGTGCTCACTAAAATAAAGTGACAGAATAGGTAATAATGTTGATATAAGTTATATTATTATATTTCCCTCATTCTAGGGTATCCTGTTCTTGAGGTATAAACACATATTTCAAGTTTTATTGTAATTATATTACAATAATGGTGTAAAAGAAGCAGGCCGATAACAGATTTCTACCCTCCTGTGACTGTTAGAATAATAAGAATGGTTATTGTACTTATCTCCCAGTCAATCAATCAATAAGTTAATTAAACATTTTAGAGAAGTACCAGGAATCTCCATATTTGAAAATAACTCCAAGAATCTTTTCTTCAGACAGAATCAGAAATTATTCTGTTTTATTTAATATTAATGACTTTGTTTCTTAATGGGATCTATATAAATATAATTATATTTTTAAAGATAAAACAAAGTTAATGATTTAAATTCTTCATCTTTTAGCATGCACTGCTATGCTATATTATAGGCACAGAGAAAATTCTTTCAATAAAGAGTTACATTAAATGACATTAAATTGAGCAAAGTTCTCTTTTATACACTCCAGTCATTGATGTCAATTTCTAGGTTTTATCAAACTCTCCACTATAATCCACATTTGGACATTTCACTAGATATTCAAAAATTTATATAATAATCTATTACTATCATATGTTAAATTTTATATGATTTGTATCACTGAAAAAACACATTTATGTGTTTGATAATAAAATTGTTATCTATATTATTCATATAATCCTGATTTGAATCTGATAGAGAAGTTTCTGAATATACCCATATGATTTCTACTATATTGATTATTCTACTTTCAGAATTGCTATTAAGAAAAAGAAAAAGAATGATCAATGACAGTTTCTTTGGTGGATTTATACTCCTTGGATTCACAGGTCAGCCTCAGATGGAGATGATTATTTCTTGGGTGGTATTTTTCTTCTACATCATTGCCCTGATTGGAAATATGGCCATCATCCTGCTATCTTTTCTTGATGACCATCTCCAAACTCCCATATACTTCTTCCTTAGAAGCTTGGCCATTTTGGATCTCAGTTATACCACAAACATAGTCCCTCAAATGTTGGTCAATATCTGGGGCAAAGACAAGAGAATTACCTTTGGTGGCTGTGCTTTCCAACTTTTCACTGATATGGTTCTCTGCTCAGTTGAATGTATCCTTCTGGCTGTGATGTCTTATGACAGGTTCAGCGCTGTCTGCAGGCCTCTGCACTATATGACCATAATGAACTCCCAACTTTGCCAGGGCCTTGTAGGCACTGCCTGGGTGGTTGGTGTTATTAATTGCATGATACTTTCCCCCTATGCCGTGAGTCTTCCTCGATGCTGAAATCACCACCTGGATCACTTCTTTTGTGAAATGTCTGCAGTGATCAAGATTGCGTGTGTGGACACAACAGCCATGGAGGTAACCACATTTGCCATGTGCCTGATTATCGTTCTTGCTCCTCTTCTTCTCATTCTGGTTTCTTATGGCTTCATTGCTGCAGCTGTGCTCAAGATCAAATCTGCAACAGGAAGGCAAAAAGCATTTGGGACCTGTTCCTCCCATCTCATTGTGGTATCCATCTTCTACGGAACTGTTATCTATATGTACATCCAGCCAGGAAACAGTCCAAATCAAAATGAGGGTAAACTTCTCAGTATCTTTTATTCCATTTTACTCCCAGCATGAACCCACTGATCTATACTCTAAGGAATAAGGAGTTCAAGGGGGCCATAAAGAGACTGATTGGGAAAAAGAAAGTTCTGTGGAAACAATAGGATGCTGATTTTTCCTTCCAGAAATTTCTATTATGGAAATGTGTCTTTTACAACCTTTATATGTTGACAATTTATGTTGCGTCATCACCTGAGATAAAGTACATGAAAGTGAGGTCACTCAGTCGTGTCCGAGTCTTTGCAACCCCATGGACGGCAGCCTGCCAGGCTCCTCTGTCCATGGTATTCTCAGGCAAAAATACTGGAGTGGGTTGCCATTTTCTTCTCTGGGGGATATTCCCTACCCAGGGGTCCAACAGGTCTCCAGGAGACTCTTCACCATCTGAGCTACCAGAGAAGTCACTTCTCACCTGAGAGAAGTACTCATGAAATATACAAAAAATTATCAAATATAATGCATTATTTAATAGCTAATGTATTATGATACATGTACAAAAAAAATTTAAAATAAGTTTTAAACTGAGGCACCAAAACTAAAAATATTTTACAATATGCACTGATTCTTTTAGATTATACATGTGCAAATTTTACTTACATTCCTCAGTTAACTGTAATATTTTCCTTTCATTATGCTAACTAGATATTCTCATAATTTTAAGGGGTTGAAAGCTGCTCTTTACTGACAGCAGTAAAACCACTATTAACCAAGAAGAACAAGAGTTCCAATTATCAATCATCTTCACAGTGATGCAATGTTAATTGACCACATCAAAAATTTCTTTTTTTGATATTTTCCTCTACCCATATTATTACTCCAAAAAGTAATTGTGAGCACAAAATGAAAAATATTTTATGTCACACACGAGTAACCATCTTTAAGATATCAATAGGAATGCTTTTATTTTTCCCACAGATTTTCCAAATTTCTTATTTTAGGGGTCAGCATGGGGGTATTTGAAATGGGTGAATTTAACTCAGATGACGATTATATCTACTACTGTGGGCAGGAATCCCTTAGAAGAAATGGAGTAGCCATCATGGTCAACAAAAGAGTCCAAAATGCAGTACTTGTATGCAATCTCAAAAACGACAGAATGATCTCTGTTCGTTTCCAAGGCAAACCATCCAATATCACAGTAATCCAAGTCTATGCCCCAACCAGTAAGGTTGAAGAAGCTGAAGTTGAACAGTTCTATGAAGACCTACAAGACCTTTTAGAACTAATACCCAAGAAAGATGTCCTTTTTATTATAGGGTACTGGATTGCAAAAGTAGGAAGTCAAGAAACACCTGGGGTAACAGGCAAATTTGTCCTTGCAATACGGAATGAAGCAGTGCAAAGGCTAATAGAATTTTGCCAAGAGAATGCACTGGACATAGCAATACAATACAACAGAAGACTCAACACATGGACATCACCAGATGGTCAACACTAAAATCAGACTGATTATATTCTTTGCAGCCAAAGATGGAGAAGCTCAATAGAGTCAGCAAAAACAAGACTGGGAGCTAACTGTGGCTCAGATCATGGACTCCTTATTGCCAAATCCAGATTTAAATTGAAGAATGTAGGGGAAATCACTGGGGCCACTAGACCATTCAGGTGTGACCTATATCAAATTCCTTATGATGAAGTAGATTTAAGGGACTAGATCTGATAGATAGAGTGCCTGAAGAACTATAGATGGAGGTTTGTGACATTGTACAGGAGACAGGGATCAAGACCATCCCCATGGAAAAGAAATGCAAAAAAGCAAAATGGCTGTCTGGGGAGGCCTTATAAATAGCTGTGAAAAGAAGAGAAGTGAAAAGCAAAGGAAAAGAAAGGATATAAGCATCTTAATGCAGAGTTCCAAAGAATAGCAAGGGGATATAAGAAAGCCTTCCTCTGCAATCAATGCAAAGAAATAGAGGAAAATAATGGAATGGAAAAGACTAGAGATCTCCTCAAGAATAGTAGAGATACCAAGGGAACATTTCATGCAAAGATGGGCTCGATAAAGGACAGAAATGGTAGGGACCTAACAGAAGCAGAAGATATTAAGAAGAGGTGGCAAGAATACAGAGAAGAACTGTACAAAAAAGATCTTCACGACCCAGATAATCACGATGGTGTGGCCACTCACCTAGAGCCAGACATCCTGGAATGAGAAGTCAAGTGGGCCTTAGAAAGCATCGCTACGAACAAAGCTAGTGAAGGTGATGGAATTCTGGTTGAGCTATGTCAAATCCTGAAAGATGATGCTGTGAAAGTGCTGCAGTCAATATGCCAGCAAATTTGGAAAACTCAGCAGTGGCCACAGGACTGGAAAAGGTCAGTTTTGATTCCAATCCCAAAGAAAGGCAATGTCAAAGAATGCTCAAAGTACTGCATAATTGCACTCATCTCGCATGCTAGTAAAGTAATGCTCAAAATTCTCCAAGCCAGGCTTCAGCAATGCATGATCTATGAACTTCCAGATGTTCAAGCTGTTTTTAGAAAAGACAGAGGAACCAGAGATCAAATTGCCAACATCCTCTGGATCATCAAAAAAGCAAGAGAGTTCCAGAAAAACATCTATTTCTGCTTTATTGACTATGCCAAAGCCTTTGACTGTGTGGATGATAATAAACTGTGGAAAATTCTGAAAGAGATGGGAATACCACACCACCTGACCTTGAGAAACCTATATGCAGGTCAGGTAGCAACAGTTAGAACTGGACCCGGAACAACAGACTGGATCCAAATAGGAAAAGGAGTACGTCAAGGATGTATATTGTCACCCTGCTTATTTAACTTCTATGCAGAACATCATGAGAAACATTGGGCTGAAAGAAACACAAGCTGGAATCAAGATTGCTGGGAGAAATATCAATAACCTCAGATATGCAGATGATGCCACCCTTATGGCAGAAAGTGAAGAGGAACTAAAAAGCCTCTTGGTGAAAGTCAAAGTGGAGAGTGAAGAAGTCGGCTTAAAGCTCAACATTCAGAAAACGAAGATCGTGGCATCTGGTCCCATCACTTCATGGCAAATAGATGGGGAAACAGTGGATACAGTGTCAGACTTTATTTTTGGGGGGCTCCAAAATCACTGCAGATGGTGATTGCAGCCATGAAATTAAAAGATGCTTACTCCTTGGAAGGAAAATTATGACCAACCTAGATAGCATATTGAAAAGCAGAGACATTACTTTGCCAACAAAGGTCCATCTAGTCAAGGCTATGGTTTTTCCAGTGGTCGTGTATGGATGTGAGAGTTGGACTCTGAAGAAAGCTGAGCACCTAAGAATTATAACTTTTGAACTGTGGTGTTGGAGAAGACTCTTGAGAGTCCCTTGGACTGCAAGGAGATCCAATCAGTCCATTCTAAAGGAGATCAGTCGCGGGTATTCTTCGGAAGGAATGCTGCTAAAGCTGAAACTCCAATACTTTGGCTACCTCATGTGAAGAGTTGAGTCATTGGAAAAGACTCTGATGCTGGGAGGGATTGGGGGCAGGAGGAGAAGGGGACGACCGAGGATGAGATGGCTGGATGGCATTACGGACTCGATGGACATGAGTTTGGGTGAACTCCGGGAGTTGGTGATGACCAGGGAGGCCTGGCGTGCTGTGATTCATGGGGTCACAAAGAGTTGGACATGACTGAGTGACTGAACTAAACTGATGGGGGTATTACCACGGCACCTCTTTTAAGAAAAGGTAAAATTCTTGCTCTGGCATTCGGAAAAACTGCCACAAATAAATGTGACTTTACTGGTCACTGAAATGTCCTCTTTTCTTTATTTGGAGAAGTATCTATTTAGGTCTTCCACCCAACTTTTGATTGGGCTGTTTTTTTGATATTGAGTTGCATGAGGTGTTTGTGTATTTTGGGTATTAATCCCTCATCAGTTGCTTCATTTGCCAATATTTTATGCCATTCTGAAGGCTGTGTTTTCATCTTGTTTATGGTTTCCTTTGCTGTGCAAAGCTTTTAAATTTAGTTAGGTCCCATTTGTGGAAAGGAAATCCTCTAGAGTATGAGCTCAGGCAATGAACATGCAGAGGGTTAAATCTGAAAAAGTGAGTCCATGTGTCCGCAAAAAAGATTTAAAGGAAAAACAGGATTTTTCTCAGCAGAATGCCCTCCCCTATAGACCCACTCTTCCCAGGGCCAACATCTACAATTACCTTTTCAGTCTTCTGTTTTCACACCTGTTATCTTATTTACTCTTTGCAGTAAATCTAGGAGTCATCATTAGCCCCACCACGTAGATCACGTCTTGAAAAACACATACTCCTTCTGATGGAGAATGTTTTTCTGCTTCCCAGGTCCTAGGGTCAACCTCCATGTGGGTGTGGACACTGGCTCCTGTTGGGGAACGGTACACAGCTATTACAGTCGTGGGCCTCAGGGCCCTCAGAGGCAGGTTCTGGGACCACGGCGTTTTTCCTGTAGGGTTGTTGTGAGGCAGTGTGCAGAGGTTTTAAACCACATATTCGTAAAGATATTTTGTAGTTACTAAATGAAATCTTACTATGTCTCCTGCTTTGCAATCTACTTTTTATACTTAAAAATATTAACCTACATCATAATTTAAAATGCCTATGAAATATCCCTGTATACAGATATAACAAAAGATACTAAATTTATTCCTGTTTCTGAGCATGTGTTTCTGGTTCCTCACTATTCTACACGTTTCCATAAGTGTGTTGTTATGTCATGTACCCCTGAGATGATGTGAAAAGAATACCAAGACAGGTGGCATTCTGCAGTGGTCTTTTCAAAAATCCACAGCCCCACTCTCATCATGAGAAAAATACTAAATTGACACAAACTGAGGGACATTCTGTAAAATACCTCACAGTATGCCTCAAAACTGTCAATGTCATTTTAAAAATGGGGGGAAAAAAGGAGACAGGAACTGTCACAGACCAGAGGATAGTGAGATAAAACAGTAAATGCAATGTGGCATCTTAGCTTGGGTCCGGGGACAGAACCAGGACACTAAGGAAATAATTGATGAAGTCTAAATGAAGTCAGGAATCTATTTAATAGTATGCTTTTTTTTTTTTTTAAGATTCTACATACAAGTGATACAAATGAACTTATTTACAGAGTAGAAACAGTCCTATAGACAGAGAGAACAAACTTATGGTCACCAAACAGAAAAGCAGGGGGAGGAATAAATAGGAGTTTGGCATTAATGTATATACACTGCTGCCGCTGCTGCTGCTGCTAAGTTGCTTCAGTCATGTCCAACTCTGTGTGATCCCATAGATGGCAGCCCACCAGGCTCCCCCATCCCTGGGATTCTCCAGGCAAGAAGACTGATAGATAATCAACAAGGACCTACTATACAGCACAGGGAATTCTACTCAATATTGTAAATTAACTACTCCAATATAAAATACAAATTAAATTAAGAAATGAATGTTTCTTCAGACCCAGGGTTGTGTGTAGAAGTGAGCTTTTTAGGCTATAATTTTATGTTGTCAACTAAGATTTTCTACATTATGTTTTTTCACAGTGCAGTCTCACTCATGTCCAGTGAACAAACAAAAAACTATATCTTTCAAATATCATTTAGCCCAGTGGTTTCTTCTTAGCTTCTTCTAGAAGTCATTTCAGGGTTAAGAACTCTTCCATTGATAATGCCTCATTTCCTGTTCCTGTTGTTTTAATGAGAGTCAGATAATTCACCGCAGGCCATATTCACAGAGAGAGAGGGGTTCTGTCAGCTATTTGCAGTAGTGGGCATCCTTTTCCTCCATTGTTCCACACCTGTCTGGTCTTCTCTAATTCCAAAATATTTTTCTATTTTATGATCTATGTATGTTTCAGAGGCCAGATTTTAAAATGAAATTTGCTTTCATGCTTTTATTATTTTCCTTTTTGAGGCAGTTTCTCAGAGAAGGAGAATTAATGATTTTTCATCATACTAGTAATAGAAATTTAATCTGCCATTACAAATAATCTTAGGGTCACTGACAAGGCTTACATTTTCTGATGTCATTACTAAAACTATTCAACAGCAAAAGCTGCTGAATATTTTTTGGAATTTAGTTCAGTTCAGTCACTCAGTCATGATCGACTCTTTGCGACTCCATGAATTGCAGCATGCCAGGCCTTCCTGTCCATCACCAACGCCCGGAGTTCACTCAAACTCACAGCCATCGAGTGGGTGATGTCATCCAGCCATCTCATCCTCTTTCATCCCTTTCTCCTCCTGCCCCCAATCCCTCCCAGCATCAGAGTCTTTTCCAATGACTCAACTCTTCACATGAGGTAGCCAAAGTACTGGAGTTTCAGCTTTAGCATCATTCCTTCCAAAGAGCACCCAGGACTGATCTCCTTTAGAATGGACTGGTTGGATTTCCTTGCAGTCCAAGGGACTCTTAAGAGTCTTCTCCAACACCACAGTTCAAAAGCATCAATTCTTCAGCACTCAGCTTTCTTCACAGTCTGACTCTCACATCCCTACACGACTATTGGAAAAACCATAGCCTTGACTCGATGGACCTTTGTTGGCAAAGTAATGTCTCTACCTTTCAATATGCTGTTTAGGTTGGTCATAACTTTCCTTCCAAGGACTAAGGGTCTTTTAATTTCATGGCTGCAATCACCATCTGCAGTGATTTTGGAGCCCCCAAAATAAAGTCTGACACTGTTTCCTCTGTTTCCCCATCTATTTCCCATGAAGTGATGGGCTGGATGCCATGATCTTCATTTTCTGAATGTTGAGCTTTAAGCCGACTTTTTCACTCTCCACTTTCACTTTCATCAAGAGGCTTTTTAGTTCCTCTTCACTTTCTGCCATAAGGGTGGCATCATCTGCATATCTGAGGTTATTGATATTTCTCCCAGCAATCTTGATTCCAGCTTGTGCTTCTCCAGCCCAGTGTTTCTCATGTTTGGAATTACATACATACAAAATGGCAATTTCCAGGGAGTGTGTAATTGATCAGTGTGCCCTCAATGGGAGTAACAGGCAAATGTCTAAATAATAAATCATGGTTTTCAAACTTAAAGCTATCCAATGATTGCCACCATAGTTTTCTCACCCTTTCTGTCTGTGGTAGTGAGTCTGGTACACTTCTGTGAGGTACGCCTATTGCTGAAATTGTCCTTCTTTGCCAAAATTGGGTATTTCATTGTTATGAAAAAATATTTGAAAGTTAGGTTATACAAATTAGAGGTGATAGAAACTAAAAAAGTACAGTTACTATCATATGTAGGTTTGTATGTCTCATCTGTATTGTTCATTATGTCTGTTACCTTGTGATAGTCTATAACTTCTTGACAAGCAATGTTCTCCCATATAAAGTAGAATAATAAAGCCATCAATAAAAGTATTTTATTGATCAAAGTGCATATAAGAAATGTATACTGACTTGTAAAATTGTAGTTACTTATTTAAACTTATATTAATAGTATTGATTACCTGGGAGAATTTCTCCGGGGAGATTTTTTTTTTTTAATGATCTTCTTCCTTGGATAATTACACAATACACATTTAATTGCTAATGAGTAACCCATTGTCCCCAAGGTCTTCCCAGACTCAACAAATTTTATCACTGCTGGTTAGGGAAAACTACTTGTTATCTTTCACATTGAACACGTTTTCTTCTCTGAAATGTATAATGGTAAGGTTCTTCTTGAATGGGTACTTGAACTGTGAAAGATGACTGGCAGTGGCTGCCTCCTGCCACTATCACATAGGATCTCAATGGCAAGTGGGAGGAATGGTATAATGAAATAAGTAATGAAGAATTATATATTCAGTCTTATTTAGGGAAAGAGAGAAAGGAACATTTCCTTCTTTAGAAGAGTTCAATTTTTCTCCTCCAGAAAGTCCTTGGTTAAATCACTACCACAGAAAAGCTCACTAAGCTTAATTAGGGTAAGTGGGAAAAGAAATTATGCTGTTTTTAAAACATTTGATAAGATTTCCAATTTAAAGAATTTGCATAAAAGTTTCTGGTTTCTATAGCAATCTTCTTTACTTCAAAGTTCAAAACATACATTAAATCCTAAATTGATTTCACTTGAAAATGTCTATTTGCGTTTTTAATTTCTACCCCCCAAATTCATAAATTCATTTTAACAAACATTTGTTAAGAACCTAGGAGATACCTTATGAGGCAGCTATATGGATCAAAAGCTTTTGTTTTAAGATATAAAACAGAATGAATTCAATTTTGCATATATGATTGATATGGGAGTAAAAACCCAGTGGAAATCCCACAGATTAGCTAAATTTGTAAGTTTGAAGCTGCAAAAGATGAAGGGACCAGAAAAAATTGAATTCTAAGTTATGTGCACAGAATTAGTAACTGAAGTCACAGAGGCAGAGGAAATATGGGACAAAGGGGATTCCATTAGAGAATGTGGTTTATATATGCAGGAAGAAAGGAGGGAAAGAATGGAAATTTCACTGAGGGAAATGTTAGTGAAAAATTGAAAAGAACTATTTATGAAGGCAAAGGGCAGGTCTAATATAGAAGATATTAACCTACCATTGAGAATTCAAGCAGAAAAATAATTTAGAAAAGACCTCTGGTTTAGAAACTAGGAATCTATTTGTGGGCTTGAGAGACATTTTCTTAGCAGAAATGAGTTTGAAAAAAGACACTAGGTTTGTTAGATAGGAAAAGAAATGTCCATGTGTGGTCATCATAGTCTCCTTGGACCAACATCAAATGTTTACATATTTTTTTTTCTGTGCTAATCCTGAGAAAGGTCACTAGGGATATAAACATAAAAATAACACAATTCCCCCTCTTGAAGTTGTTTAACATTTTAAATGCATAAGTAGTAGAACTGGAACTCCTGTAAGATGAGGGATAGGACATAAATAAATATTAATGATTGAGATAAAACTAAGAAATAGGTACATTTTAAAAGAATTACTTCATAGGAAATGATATAATTTGGAATCAAAAGTACAGTTGAACCATAATATTGTAAAGTAATTAGCATCCAATTAAAATAAATAACATTTTTTTTTAAAGAAAAAAGTTGTGTCTGCAGTGAAAGAGGGAGAACACTGTTCTGGGGAGTGATGGAAAAAGAAAAATAATGTTTGGAAATACAAGTTTTTAGTTGAAAGTTTGCATTTTAAAATATAAGATCAGAAGATTTATATAGCAGAGTGAACATGGACAGCAGGATTGAACCTTTGTGCTTAACTATTGGAAAAGTCATAACAGTTATGCAGCCTTCATTTTCTATGAACCCTTGGATGAAGGAGGCAACAATTTGTTACTGATTCCCAACCCCCTTTCCAGCATCCTGATTTGTAAAGGGAAGTCCATCTGGCTTCGTTCAACCATTTTTCTCAGGATTTTCTTCTGAGACTTCTGCAGTTTTTTTGCCTTGACATAAAAGGAGACAAAGTAATTGAGAGTATAAACTCTGGAGGCAAAGTATCCTTTAAATAAATTTTATACCAAATCGAATAAACAGGAAAGTTAAAATAATTATGAGATTTAAATACTAATTTTTTAATTGTGTGATGTTTATCTTAGCAATATATACCTGTAATATTGTTTAAAAACATACTCACTATGGTTTCCAATATGTTAATATTTTATGTTCACAGCTGATATTAAGAAAATAAGAAAATGATCAATGATAGCTACTTTGGTGGTTTTATACTCCTTGGTTTCCCTGGATGGCCTCAACTGGAGATGATCATCTCTGGGGTTGTCTTTCTTCTACACTATTGCCTTGATAGGAAATATCGCCATCATCCTGCTGCCATTACTAGATGAACGTCTCCAAATTCCTATGTACTTCTTCCTTAGAAATCTGGCCATCTTGGATCTCTCTTATACCACAAATAGAGTCCCACAGATGTTGGTCAATGTTTGGGGTAAAGACAAAAAAATCTCTTTCAGTGGTTGTGCCTTTCAACTTTTCACTGATGTGACATTATGCACAGTTGAATGTATGCTCCTGGCTGTGATGTCCTATGACAGATTCAATGCTGTCTGCAAGCCTCTACATTACATGACAATAATGAACCCTCAACTCTGTCGAGGCCTAGTGACCGTGACCTGGATAATTGGTATCATTAATTGCATGATCCTCTCTCCCTATGCTATGAGTCTTCCCCGATGTGAAAACCACCACCTGGATCACTATTTCTGTGAGATATCTGCAATGGTCAAAATCACATGTGTGGACACCACAGTCATGGAAGAAATCTTATTTGCACTGTGTTTTTTTATTTTCCTCCCACCGCTTCTTCTCATTCTGGTTTCATATAGCTTCATTGCTGTAGCTGTGCTCAAGATCAAGTGTGCAGCAGGGAGACAAAAAGCATTTGGGACCTGTTCCTCCCATCTCATTGTGGTCTCCATCTTCTATGGGACTGTTATCTACATGTGCATACAACCAGGAAACAGTCCATCTCAGGATGAGGGTAAACTACTCAGTATCTTTTATTCCATTGTTACTCCCAGCTTGAACCCACTGATCTATACACTAAGGAATAAGGAGTTCAAGGGGGCCATGAAGAGGCTGATTAGAAAAGAAAAACTTTCTGGAGAAACAATAGGACACTAACATCTTTTCACAAGGCATTTCCAATAAAGAAATTGGCCTCATGTAACCTTTAGTTCATTGTGAAATTATTTTAGTAGCAGCCTTTACCTATAAGTGAAAATAATACCTAGAAAAATGTGCTTATATTTTAATGTCAGTGTCCTATAATGCCAAGGGTTGATTATAAACTAAAAATGCCTTTCAAAGTCACTAGCTAATGGCCAACAGGCACATAAATAGATGCTCAAAATCATCAATTATTAGAGAAATTCAAATCAAAATTACAATGAGGTTTCACCTCACACCAGTAAGAATGGTCATCATTTAAAAGTCTACAAATAATAAATGCTGGAGAAGATGTGGAGAAAAATGAACTCTCTTACACTGTTGATGGAGATGTAAGTTGGAGGAGCCACAATTGAAATCCATGCGGAGGTTCCTTTAAAAACTAAAAATAAAGTTATTATATGGACATGTATCTGGAGAAAACTCTAATTCAAAAAAAGAAATATACACACCCCAATGCTCATGTGTGTGTATGTGCTCAGTCATGTCTGGCTCTTTGCAACCCTATGGACTGCAGTTCTCCAGGCTCCTCTGTTCATGGGGTTTCCCAGGCAAGAATATTGGAGTGGGTTGCCATTTCCTGCTCCACCAGCCAGTGCTCATAGCAGCACAAGTTACAATAGCCAAGACATGGAAGTAACCTAAATGTCCATTAACAAAAGAGATAAAGAAGCCCTGGTGTATGTGTTATAGGTTATTATAATATAGGTGAGCATAGGTTATTCTTGTTGTTGTTCAGTCATCCAGTCTTGTCCTACTCTTTGTGACCCCATAGAGTACAGCACACCAGGCTTCCCTGTTCAACACCAACTTCCAGAGCTTATTCAAACCCAAGTCCATTGAGTCAGTGATGCCATCCAACCATCTCATCCTCTGTCATCCCCTTCTCCTCCTGCCTTCAATCTTTCCCAGCATCAGGGTCTTTTCCAATGAGTCAGTTCTTCTCTTTACGTGGCCAAAGTATTGAAGTTTCAACTTCAGCATCAGTCCTTCCAATGAATATTTAGGACTGATTTCCTTTAGGATTGACTGGTTTGATCTCCTTGCAGTCCATAGGTTATTACTCAGCCATAAAAAATGAGTAAAAAAAATGAATAATGCCATTTGCAGCAACATGGATGACTTAGACATTATAATACTAAGAAAATAAGTCAGACAAAGATAAATATTATATGATATCACTTATATGTGGAATCTAAAAAATGATACAAACAAACTTTTTGCAAAACAGAAATATGCTCACAGACATAGAAAATAAACTTATGATTACCAAAGTAGGTGTGGGGAGCTAAAATCAGAGTTTGGGATTAATATATATACACTAATATATATAAAATAGATAAACAAAGGCCTACTGTAAAACACAGGCAACTATATTCAATATCTTATAACAGCCTATAACCTATAATGGAAAATAATCTGAAAAAATATATATATTCATATATGTATATACATACATATATATTTGAAACACTTGGCTGTATACCTGAAACTAACACAACAGTGTAAACTGACTATACTTCAAGTTAAAAAATGCATGAAAAGTAAAAGAAAAAGTCCTCACTCACCATTCCTGTTCTATAAATCATGTTCCATTCTTTAAGTGTCTTCCTTATAGTTCAATTCAAGCTTTATCAAGAGGCTGAAATATTTCAGCACTGACCACACAGTATGAGTCAGATGATTCCATCCTCAGGCTAGTATCACAGAAATATGTGAATTTTGATAAAATTTTCTAGGCAGTTCATTAATAAAAGAATAAAATGCATTGAGGAGGACATAATACATTTTAACAGTTGAATCGGGTTTTAAGTATAAACAATGCATTTTATTCTTTTAGTAAACACAAAAATCCAGTAACATTTAAAGGCAGACAAAATAGGCATTTGAATGTTTTTTGCAGAATAATAATATTGTTGTTAAAGTATAGGCTATGTTGGTAGAGAGAGAAAAGAATCCAAAAGGTAAATTTAAGCCAATTGTTAAAAAAATGTGGAGTCTATATTCTCAAATATTTCTCTGATGATTAGTGACTTTTGCTTTTATTGTTCTTATTTGCTCTTTCAAATGCTGTTCTTACTGAATTCTCCTTCCGTTCACCTGAAAAGGGGCAAGATTTATAACTTTTATAATAGCCATGTTTTAAGTGCTACTTTTTTCATGTATATCTGAATTTTTATGGCTACACACTAAAAAACATGCAAACAAACACAGGTACATATATGAACATACCACTGATTATGGTTTTTATACTGGTGAACATATATTCCTACCCTCTAGCAGGTCCTATGTTCAGGACTTTGAGTGGATTACAGGACAATATATAAACAGAACTTACCGTGCAACCACCAGAAGGTTCAATCTACCATCATCTACAGCACATGTGCCAGAATATGACACTAAATTTCAAAGGAATAGAATGCCTGAATCCATAATATAGCCAGCTTTTTCCTGAATTAGTCACTTATACAAGGAAATATTGATTATTATCTAGAATATCTATGAAGGAATCAATATTTTTTGGCTTTTTTGTGGTTTTATAACAGTACCTGTATCTCAGTATACATTCCATAAAAATCTGTGATTAGAGCAAAACAAAATCATATCAACAAAGAAGACAGTACAAAGCTAAGTCCACAGTGCCTCTGATCACTATTTCCTCACTCATCTCCCAAAACTTAAATGCATTTGATCATCTACATTTTCCATGCTGTTATTCCCATAGTGGAATCCCTTTCCTTTCCCACATACCTGCCCTTATCTTTCCTAAAACCTTCCAAGGTACCATTGGGATCTCCTGTCCCATAATTAATAATTCACGTATATCTTAAAATAATTTACTTAACATTTTCTGTACCTCCTAGGTTAACTGAATTGAGACCCTCTCTTGAAGACAATATTTCAACCACATCTCCCTTATGAGAAAATAATCCCACCCTCACTTCAGAAAGCGGGATTTGAGCTATTGGTTTTATTCTATTTCTAGACCATTCTTCCCTTTGCTCCTATTTTTAAAATACATGGGTTCATTTGAAACTCATGTCATTTTGGCTGAGCAACGATCTAGACTGGAACTTCCCACAGTTGGTCCTAGGCAGCTTGCATCAGAATCACTCATGGTGTTATTCAAAACGTCCATCCCAGGGGACAATCAGATGCATTGAATCAGAAATTCTGAGTATGAAACACAAGTACTTTAATTTTTAACAAGTATAGCATGTGAATCTTATGAATTGTAAAGTCTGAGGACTGTATATCTTCCCTCTTACTGCTATCATTTACTGGTATCATGGCCTCTCTCCACATGCATTTACATTTTGGCATCAGATGCACAGCTTTCCTCTTACTAAAGGCCTTGGTATCATTTCAGCCGGTGTCGAAAGTAAGATGAACTTTCAAATATGCCAGCATCCCTGTTTCCCTCTCCAAGGTAGATACTACCTCTCAGTCTCAGGAACTCATTATTATGTCCACATCATAAATCTCATCACTCCTAGAGCTGCTCCAGCTGTACAATCTTAAAGCAAAATATCGCAAAACAACTTCTGTCCTTTTAGATTTCTTCCCATTTACTCCTTTTAATCTTTGAATTGAGTGAAAAGATAACAAAATTATTATATAACCATTGTTCTCTTATCAACAGTGAGAAATATTATGTTATTTCTAACCAGTTTACTGTTGGTTTGAGCAGCAATCGCTTTTTAAGGTTGCAAATAAGAATTTAAGTTTTTAAAAAATTTTGATATGAAATCTCCAAATCAGAAAGTATTGGTACAGTTTATCAGTACAGGAAAATGGGATGGAATACAGCCTAATACTAATTCTATCTATCATGAATTAGGCATAAACAGATAGAAGGCATATTTGATTAGACAATCTTACAGGAGAATCAACAATTTATACCTGGATTCAGTGAAATAAAATAGAGTAGTGAACACTTATAAACAGTAGCTAAAAAAGCATCAATAAATAAATTTTGGTGGATAATATTCAAAAGGCACGTGGCATAGTGATCAGATGTAGGCAGAAGATGAAGAGCAAGTCTCTCTATATTAAGCTGATAAATTAAAAATACTTTGCTTAATATCTCTTCATACCATTGGACAGTAAGTTCCATGACATTCATGAATTTTTCTATCTTATCTAGCATTATATACCCAGGATCTAGTACAAAATAGAAGCCTAATTTTAAAAATCAATAAATATCTCTGAGATGAATGAATAAGAATTGGATCTGATAAAAATTATGACAGAGACTCAGAATGAAGAAAGAAGAAGTCTATTCCCATAATTGGTGGCCCATACTATTGGGGCTCAGACTAAGAAACTTGGACACACCGGGTTGTAGAGCAGCAGCAGTACCGGGAACAATAAGTACTGACCTCTGCTTGGCAAATACTTTGGCACTGGGGATTTCTAGGTACATTACACATAGACAAAGGACAGACTGAGGCAAGGAGGCAGAAGAAACTCGGAATCAAGAACCACTGATTAGATTTCCTGAGTGCTTATTAAACAATCTCTGAAAATGTTAGGAGCCTTGTTGGGACTAGATGGTTAGATGAAAGTAGTGGTTGGGTTTGGAGGAAAATAGACCAAAGCAAAAAGAAATAAATGTAAAAGCATGAGACATTTTACTTGGTCTTTTATTTTGCAACCTTGTGATTCTTTTGTTGCCCCAATTCAACTATATTATGTGCTCTTTAAATATGACTAATAAATATATTCATTTCTACCACATACTGTGCCTAAATCAGCACCATGAAGCAAATAAGGATCTCGGCTTGAACAAAATGCAGCTCTTTACTACTTTAAGGTTGGGAGGTATATCTTCAGATTTTTTGAAGACCCAGAGAGAACAAGGTCATTCTCTCTTCTCAGGTTAAGCAAAAGTCCAACATTTTTAGTTATTCCAAATATCCCAGGTCCTCCTCCCTAGTCTTATTAGTGCCCCCTTTACCTCCTTGTTCCTTAGAGTGTAGATTAGTGGGTTAAGAGTCGGGGTTACAACAGTGTAGAAAAGGGTGAGAAACTTGCCCTGTTCATGAGCATAGCGACTCTTGGGTTGAAGATAGACAGCTGTGACAGTGCCATAGAAGAGGGACACTACAAGAAGATGAGACGTGCAGGTGCCAAATGCTTTCTTCTTGCCTGAAGTTAACTTTATTCTCAGCACAGCTTTAGCAATAGCAATGTAAGAGCAAAGGATAATAATCAAGGGCACCACCAGGAGAATAATACTGGCTATGGACATCTGGATTTCATTATAGATGGTGTCTGCACTAGAGACCTGAATGAGGGCTGGAACTTCACACACTATGTCATCCACCCTCTGGTGGGAGCAGAAGGGTAACCGGAGGGTAGCCGGAGACTGAATCAGAGACTGAATCAGGCCAGTCCCCCATGCTAAGACAGCCAGCTGTAGACAAAGTTTTGGGTGCATGATAGTGGTATATTGCAGTGGATGACACACTGCCACACAGCGGTCCACAGCCATGATGACAAGAAGGATGCATTCAGTGGCCCCAAGCCACAGGAAGACATAGAGTTGAATGGCACAGCCAGTGTAGCTGATGGTCTTCTCTGGACCCCAGAAATTAACCAACATCTGTGGAACACAGCTGCTGGTAAAACAGAGATCTAACAGAGATAGGTTGGAAAGAAAGTAATACATCGGGCTGTGGAGTTTTGGATCCTTCAAGGAGATAAGAATTATGACCAAATTTCCTGTAATAGTCAAGCAATAAAAGATGAGAATCACCCAGAAAAGTGTCTTCTCCAAATATGGCTTGTCAGAGAAGCCCAGGAGGATGAAATCACTATGGCTGTCATTACAAATTGTGAACATAGCTTCTGGAGCAATTGTCTTTTCAGGCAATGGTTCAAAAGTAGTTGCTCAAAGGCCTGCACAGAGACAGGGAGAAGGGCAGTATGAATTATTTGATTACTTTCTACTCAGGGGCTCAAGAGTGAGATTTTTCCCTTCTATATTTAAAAAAATACAAAGTTTAGTAATCTGTTTTAATCATTCATACCCATAATTTATTTTCTCTATTTTTCTTTCCCAACTTGTTCATATTTTGTATCTGATTAGAACTTTATATTATAAATATTACATAAATACTGAACACCTTCTACTCAAAATATCTTTGCTAAGTATTATGAGATTATTTTATCCTTGCTCTCAAAGACTACACATTTATTACATTTTCTGCATGGATTTTTATATAAATCACTGTTCAATAACATTCTCTTTTTCTTTTTTCCTTTTGTTCTCATTTCTATGTTTTTGTATCTCAATTTGTCTGAATACCTTTCTCCCATCCCTCAGTCTTCATTCCTCTCTCTTCATCTTCCCTTTCTCTTCTTCATTCCACCTTGCCACTATCTCTCTTGATTTTTGAGCTTGAATTATTCCTCAGACACTTTATGATATGTGATCTAAGGAAGTTATTTAAACTTGCTGTTCTTATTTATTTCTTTAGATTATCTTTTGAAAAATGGAGGGGAGGTGGAGGAATCATAGAACCTCCCAATGCCTGTTGGAGAAACTAAATATGGGGACTTCCCTGGTCATCCAGTGGTTAAGACTCTGCCCTCCCAAGGCAGGGTGTGGGTTCCATGCCTGGTCAGGGAACTAAGATCCCATATGCCATGTGTGGGATGTGCCACAAAAATAAAGTAATGTGAAGAGAGTTCCTGGCCCATAGTAACTGCTCAGTGTTTATTACGTATCATAATCCTGATGATGATACTTTTCAGTTGATTGTTGCAGCAGCAAAACATCAAAATATAGAAGCAAAGTTTTACAGAGAATATAAGTTATATCATTTAGAAAACAGAAATGTCAGATATCTACGTTTTCTCCCTTGAAAAGTAATTTGACCCACTTCTCATTACTTTAAATAATCTATCTTTATATTGCAATACAGACATATCAGTTTTTAATATGCTTTTCTTCCCACAAAACCTGAGGTTACAAAACAAATTTGAAATATGTACTATTTATTATTTATCTTTCCAGCAGATTAAAAGAAGGTTTGGGGAAATATTCTTTCCACTCAAGCACTGGTGGTATTTTCTTAACATCCTAAAGAAAGATGACGGGCCTTTGTGCCTTTTCCTTCTTTCTCCCTTTTTCTTTTGTTACTTTTTAAAGATTCTGTACTCTTTTCCTTCACCTTCATGCTTTTCTGTTCCCTACCAGTTTTCCTATTTGTGTAGCATAACAAAATCTGTCAGCTCTTCAACTTTAATGCACTTAACGCTTGATATACTTTTTACATTTCTAAGTATTTTCATTTACAATAAGCTTTTGCCAAGAGAGTCTCCCAGCAAGACATACAGAAGGAAAATAATCAAAGTTAAAGATTTGAAATAGATTTTACAAGTCTATGCCTTTCAGTGACTCCCTTTAGCTGCCAGTCCTTCAAGAAATGTAAAATCTTGGACTCCATTCTCTCATCCAAATCAATGTTTGATAAAGTATTACTTATGCCAACATTTAAATAAAAGTATTCCTTTTCCAAAACAGTTACTTCCCTGGTGGCTTAAATGGTACAGAATCTGCCAGTACTGCAGGAGACTTGGGTTTGATCCCTGGGTTGGGAAGATCCCCTGGAAGAGGGCATGACAACCCACTCCAGTATTTTTGCCTAGAGAGTCCACATGGACAGAGGAGCCAGGGAGTCAGACATGACTGAGCAACTAAGCACACAAACTAAATTATCACAATTCTCATGGCAAATTTCAGGCACTGTATCTATCACTTTATTCATAATTTATTCCTTATATACCAAATCATTTAACAAACATAGACTTAAGAAAATGTACATATAATCAATGGATAGAAAGAAATTTTAATCAGAGATCCATAAACTAAACAGACATTGCTAAGCAGTAGCAGCAGCAAAGCTCTGCTTGACTGAGTTCTTACCATGTAACTTGATAATTTGATAAGTGGCTTATCTTATTTAATCCTCACACATACAAAAATGTATCAGGTGATGAAATATGTCTGAGTCATCTTCCTATATTTTGTCAGCAATTGTGCTATATATTTTTATCACTTTAAAATAATTTTTAAAATGAAAATGTGAACTAGAGGAAATCAAATGCATGGAAATGAAATGTGTTGAAAACATTTAAAATCATACGGTAAAGAATCTGCCAGCAAGGCAGAAGACCCAAGTTTAATCCCTGGGTTGGAAGATCCCCTGGAGAAGGGCATGGCAACATACTCCAATATTCTTGCCTGGAGAATTCCATGGATAGAGGAGCCTGGCAGGCTACAGTCCATGGGGGTCACAAAGAATCAAACACCACTGAGTGACTAATATTTTCACTTTCTTTTCAAAAATAATACATTGTGTCAAATGGACCATTCAAGCCAAGATTCTAAGAAAAATTATGATATGCCCTGATATTTACAATCTATTATATGAATTCATAGGGGTGAATTCTTAATCTCAGTCTAATAGAGTTTCAACAACATAATATCATGCAGCTTTTTACATCAGTATATATTTTTACTTTTACACAGCTGCTGGAAGATATTTCCTGAATATTCTGGTCCTATTGTTTTCTATCGATCCACCCTACTCTTACCCACCTATCATGAATCACATTTGATTTTATCGAAATACTAGAAGTAGGTTTATTTGAAGTTCTCTCAATCAATAGTTCTCATTAGTATCTCTTACGGGATAGTAATCTACAAGAACTCACAAACACAAATATTTTGAAAGGAATTAAGATGCACAAGATCCTTCATATCTCATATTTTTATTTTACTTAGCTTTTTTTTTCTTTAAAATGATATCAATTTTTGAAAATCCATATATACCCTCTGAGCCTCTATTCTTTTCCTTTATTTTTTGTAAACTTTTGCAAACTAGAATTGATATGTTAGCCTTTGATTATGAATCTGAGTTCAATATTTAGTAGAAGAAACAAGTTAATGTTTTAAAAAGTCTGAGTTGATGAGTTTCCGATCTCCAAAATCAAAATACCTCCTATTCCATCCTATGACTTTTATCTACTTCCAGTAACTTTCGGCTTGTGTTCCTTGTATAAAGCTAGATTATTCTACTTTTCCTGGTTTTCTTTGTCTTTTAAAAGATACTCTCTGTATGTATATATCTATTTATATTTCTATCTAATACATTTGTGTCTCCGTGCATCTATCTAAGCTCTTGTCTAATTACAAATCATTGAAAGAGGTATCCCCTGCCCTGTTCTGGATCAAATATTCTCAAAAGATTCTTGGGTAGGAAGAGAGAGTCTTAGTTTAGTTCATATTCACTATGCAAAACACCACAAGAATTCTCTTTATATTTATTTCTGTTGAGATTGTCTTCTCACAAACATCAATTTTGCCTGTGCTTTTCTTTTAGCTCATCTCCTCTGCTTCTGGGACAACATCTAGAGGAGATTCTGTGGAGAGCCAATGCATCCCAATTAATGTGGCTACAAATGTAGAATACAATATTTACATCTCACCTTCTAAAACAGATGCCTCTCGTGAAGTATATCTCAATGCACAGCCCATCTCTGATTTCAGCAGAACTTTAGGGGACAGTTCTGTGTGAATTCAGATTCATCTCATCTACCCTGACAGTGTCTTAGCTCAAGCATGCTGCATATGCCTTCCCGGTTGGCCCCAAGGCCTTGTATAACACTGTGGGAGTTTAATTGGCACAAAGACAAGTGCTGCCCCCAAATGCAAGAGATTTAATGACCCTAGAGGAAACTTTCAAACAAGGGAGAATGGTAGCAAGTGGATAAGTGTTCCAGCAAACCTTCCTTCATGTGAAAAAATCTTATGTTTTCCAGGAGGTCCTGGGAGAACTGATCTTCCATTGCACACATTGACTAATATGCCCTAATATTGTCTGTTTTTCTTACCTGTCTCAATTTTCCTGTCTTTCACTCATTATTCTTGAAGTTAGTTGCTTGAATCTAATTTCTATTCTCAAGCTCTGCCTTCTGGAGGACCTAAATGGAATTGGTCTGAAAGCAGTATTTGAAAGCAGACTTTTAGAAGAGTATTCAGGCAATAAGTCACTCACTAGTCAAGTTGTGACAAGCCTTCCACTGATAGGGGTAAATGGAATAGTGGTAACTCAACATGCTCTAACATTACTATTACTAATAGTCTTATATGTTATGGTTTGGCATACAGATAGAAGGGAACATTGGAGTACATCTAGCCTTTGAAAGATATGAGGGTAATGATACTCAGATAATTGTCAACATTGCTGGCTTTCATTGACTATCTTGGAAGCCTTGGGAAAAAAAACACAAACACAAAGAGTAGTATGTTCCAGTCAGTCAGCCAATTATAGCCTAAGGCTATGGTTCTCAAACTGTTGGTTAAAACACAGATATCTGGGCCCCACATCCAGAGTTTATGATTCCTTGGGTTTGGAGTAAGGCCCAAGAATTGGCATTTCTAATAAAGTCCTAGTTGATGATAATGCAGCAGGTCCAGGGAGCAACCTTAACTATAACTAGGGAAAGCTATAAAAGCAAGCAAACTTCCATGGAAGCACTTAAAGAGATTTTCATATCCTACATAGGAAAGAGTGTTGAAAATCAGACCCAGGACTTGATTATAAGACTGACAGGACTGCAAAGAAGAAAAAATGCACGTCTCAACAGACTGTTTATATTAAAGTCAGGACACTGAAAGGGATGAAGCCATAACTTTACACCTAAGATGGTGGATCTGTGTACAATTGCACCTCAAAAACATGAACTTCCATTCAGACTTCTCTGAACCTCTAAAACTGACAAAAGCAGTCTCTTCCCTCTTGTTAGAGGAGAGAAAACTCCACTTGCCAGAGGTCATGTAAACTTGTTCCTTGCAAGATGCTTCAGACCTTCTCACGGTCTCTCATTGTCCTTACTCAACAACTCCAGAGCAATAACTGTGATCCCGACTATAAGAGAAAATAGAGTATTCTAAAATCTACTGTATCTGGCTAACATGTACTATCAGCAACCTCTCTTAGAGGAGAAACAGAATACAAACCTGGGTATGGAAAAGTTTATAGACATTAGAACACTTTTGTAGTACTTAGGAATTCAACTTCTTGAAAGGAATGCTGGATTCAGTTCTAATATATTAGTACTTCAGGGATGCAGTATAAAACTTTTATAAATTTATATGTTCATTGGTAGGACTGATGTTGAAGCTAAAATTCCAATACTTTGGCCACCTGATGAGAAGAGCTGACTCATTTGAAAAGACTCTGATGTTGGGAAAGATTGAGGTCAGGAGGAGAAGGGGATGACAGAGGATGAGACGGTTGGATGGCATCACCAACTCAATGGACGTGGGTTTAGGTGGACTCCAAGTGTTGATGACAGACAGGGAGGCCTGGTGTGCTGCGGTTCGTGGGGTTGCAAAGAGTCCGACACTACTGAGCAGCTGAACTGAACTGATGTACAGTGAATATGATAACATTGCTATAGTTGCCTTGACAAAATAATAAAGTGTAACATGGCTCAGAGTTAGGAATGTTAGAATGGATTTATGATGTACCAACAGAGAATTTATCATCTAACCACACTTCCTGTGATGTTACAGAGGACACACTCTACTAAGTGACTAGAGAATGTACTAGTAAAGGGGCAAGGTATTTTGGGGAAACTTAATGTCCTTTGCAGACCAAGGTTAACAATAGGAGATGTTTTCAAGAAACTGAGATCCTTGCTAAGAATGTTAATGATAAAATTTCAAATAAGCAGAGGCAAAATGGCAGCTCTTCAATACTCAAATCCAGCTACAATTAACAGAATGGACAGCGGGCTGGCTCAGCAGTGAGAGAACCTTAATACACAAATATCTATGGTGATGGCTAATACATTATAATTTTCCTAGGGTTGAGACATATGTAGAGACAATTACAAATTTGCTGGAGTAGATACGTCAAAAATATTGAGTTGCTGAAATGGAAATGGGAACGGCAATAAAAATAATGATCCTTCACCCAGCTCTCATATCTAGTCTGTTCTCAGACCTAGATTCCATCAATTAAAGGTCCCTTAAGAAAGAACTTTGAAATGCCACTTCAAGAATATACAGTAAATATTCTACTTAGCTTTTCTCCAACGCACTCTAAGGCTTCCCTTATCGCTCAGCTGGTAAAGAATCCACCTGCAATGCAGGAGACTTGGGTTTGATCCTTGGGTTGAGAAGATCCCCTGGAGAGGGGAAAGGATACTCACTCCAGTATAGTGGCCTGGAGAATTCCATGGACTGTATAGTTCATGGGGTCACAAAGAGTCAGACACGACTGAGCGACTTTCACTTTCACTTTTTAAATGCAACCTATGGCCATTTACCAAATTAACTGAACAAGGGGAAAGACAAGTACTGAGACCAAAGTGTGAGGGCCATCCAACATTGAGTCTTATCTGATACAGGACATGAAAAATGTCACAATGACCCCCAATGATAGCAAAGGCTTAGAGGAATAGGAGATAAATGGAGTCTTGGCCTAAGTTCAGTTTACAATTAGTCCAGAAGGCTTGTGGACTTGCTCCATGGTATTTAATGGTCTCAATGCATAATGAGGACAGATATATTTAGCCAATGGAAGAATTCTCTTATTGATACCTTAATGGAATAAAAGCCAAGGGAAAATCCATAGACCTGCCTGTCATCAGCCAAAATCAGAAGCAATACTGTGTCCTGAATAAAATGCATGGATTAGTTCAGACTTTGAACCAGAAGATGGAGAATAAATTGATAAAGGCTCCCATCTACTTAGTACCAGAGGTACTAAGGCACATGAAAGTGCATAACCTTAAACCTAAAAAGTGGTTGCCCCATTTGCAGCTGTGTATCTGTTGTAGAATCTTAACAAGAAAAGATTAATATAGGCTCTAGCATATGGTTGATCTATTAAGTGTATCATTTTCAATCCCCATCAGTACAGAGAATTAAAAGCAATTTACATATATGTGAGGACAACAGGACATACTCACTGTCCCACCTTGGATCTAAATCAACTCTCCCTTTTCTGATAAAATACAGTCCATGAAAATCTTGACTGTCCTGATATTTCACAGAACATAATTATTCCACAATATTGATGACAGCATCCTAATCAGATCCAAATGAAAGTGAAAGTTGCTCAGTTGTGTCCAACTCTTAGTTTACACAGTCCATGGAATTCTTCTGGCCAGAATACTGGAGTGGGTAGCTTATCCCTTCTCCATCAGATCTTCCCAACCCAGGAATCAAACTGGGGTTTCCTCTATTGCAGGTGGATTCTCATCAACTGAACTGCCAGGGAAGCCCTAAATCAGATCTAAAGAGCAAGAAATTGCAAGAAGTCTGAATAGCATGTCAAAGGGTGGAAGATAAACCTTACAAAGATTTAGGGCCCTCCACATTAGGTGAAGTTTCAGAAGTTCAATCATCTTAGGTGTGCTTGTACATTCTCTCTAATATTAAGAAAAATGTATTTAATTTTTGCTACTTAACACAAAGAGGCTCAATGTTTGATGGAATCCAGTGGATTTGGAGGCAGCGCATGCCACATGGGATATTCTGCTATAAACTGTCAGGTGACTGAGAAGGCTGTAAGTTATAAATGGAGCTAAGAGCAAGAGAGAGATTTCTAGCAGGTAGAAGCAGTGCTGAAAGCTATCATGTTGCCTGAAACATGTAACAAAATATATTTGTGGTGCTAGTAGTATCTGTAATAGGTAAGCACTTTTCATATGGTATCTCTGAAAGCCAAAAAAAAAAAAGAGTGGCATACAGACTTTTAGAGTCTTGGACCAGGGAAATGCCTCACACAAGAGAAAATTAAATGTATTATGTTGGTGTAAAAGTAATTGCTGTTTTTCAGTGTTGAACTCTGTTGTTTGATATTGAAATACATTCTTAAATAAATGTGGTTATGTTATACATCATTTTAATTGGCATTTTTCACTTTATGATTTTTGCTAATGACATTACTTGCTGTTTACTTTATATTTATTTTACACTATAGAAATGATGTTAGACAAAAAGCAAATTTGAGCGATTCTTTTTATTCAAGTTCAAAATGGGTTGTAAGTAGTGGAGACAACTCACAACACCAGCCCACTTGGCCCAGGAACTTCTAACAAACGTACAGTGCAGTGGTGGTTCAAGAAGTTTTGCAAAGGAGACAAGAGCTTTGGGGATGAGGAGCAAAGTGACTGGCCATCAGAAGTTGACAACAACAAATTGAGTGCAATCATCAAAGCTGATCCTTTTACAACTACATGAAAATTTGCCCAAGAACTCAGTGTCGACCATTCTGCGGTCATTTGGCATTTGAGGAAAATTGGAAATGTGAAAAAGCTCAATAAGTGGGTGCCTCATGAGCTGACTGCAAATCAACAAAATCATCGTTTTGAAGTGTCATCTACTCTTATTCTACACAACAATAAACTATTTCTCAATCAGATTGTGATGTGCAACAAAAAATGGATTTTATGTGATAATGGACAATGACCAGCTCTTGGTTGCACTGAGAAGAAGCTCCAAAGCACTTCCCAAAGCCAAATTTGCACCAAAAAAAAAAAAAAAAAAAAAGGCCATGATCACTGTTTGGTGGTCTGCTGCTGGTCTAATCCACTGCTATAGCTTTCTGAATCTCAGTGAAACTATTACATCTGGAAACATGTTCAGCAAATCGATGAGAGGCACCAAAAACTGTAATGCCTGCAGCCAGCATTGGTCAACAGAAGAGGCCCAATTCTTCTCCAAGACAATGCCCACGTCACACAACCAAACTTCAAAAGTTGAAGGAATTGGGCTACAAAGTTTTGCCTCATTTGCCATAACCACCTGACCTCTTACCAATCGAATACCACTTCCTCAAGATTTTGACAACCTTTTGCAAGGAAACCACTGTCACAACCAGCAGGAGACAGAAAATGATTTCCAATACACTGAGTCCCAAAGCACAGATTTTTATGCTACAGAAGTAAACAGAATTGGACTTCCCTGATAGCTCAGTTGGTAAAGAAACTGCCTTCAATGCAGGACACCCTGTTTGGTTCTTGGGTTGGAAAGATCCACTGGAGACAGGATAGGCTACCCATTCCAGTATTCTTGGGCTTCCCTTGGGGCTCAGCTGGTAAAGAATCCGCCTGCAATGCAGGAGACCCAGGTTCAATCCCTCAGTTGGGCAGATCCCCTGGAGAAGGGAAAGGCTACTCACTCCAGTATTCTGGCCTGGAGAATTCCAGGAACTGGGTCGCAAAGAATCAAACATGACTGAGCGACTTTCACTTTCACTAAACAGACTTATTTGTCGTTGGCAAGAATGTGTTGCTTGTAATGGCTCCTATTTTGATTAATGAAGATATGTTTAAGCCTGGTTATAATGCTTTAAAAATATTTACAGTCCGAAACCATAACTGTTTTTGCACTAAGCTAATACTTTCAAAGCTCCTATTCTGATGTAGTATAGACGTCAAGTGATTATGCAACTGGGGCTTCCTATTAAGCTCGATATTGTCAGATCCACCATTGCATAGGGTTGGATTCATGCAGTAAAAGTTCAACATACAACTGGAAACCAAACATTTGGATCTGACCAGAGCATGTCCAGAGGACATAACTTACGTGAACTAATGGCATAGATACTAATCACCTACCTCTGTTATCAGTGCTGCACTCTTAAACTACACTTTATGGCCTCATGAGGATCCCCAAATGACCAGATGTTGGAGCAAAAATAAAAAAATATCAGGACTTACAACACAATTGCACTCATCTCACACTCTAGCAAAGCAATGCTCAAAATTCTCCAAGCCAGCTTTCAACAGTACATGAACCATGAACTTCCGGATGTTCAAGCTGGATTTAGAAAAGTCAGAGGAACCAGACATCAAATTGCGAACACCTGTTGGATCATCAAAAAGGCAAGAGAGTTCCAGAATAATATTTTTTCTGCTTTATTGACTACGCCAAAGCCTTTGACTGTGTCGATCACAACAAACTGTCTTAAAGAGATGGGAATACCAGACCACCTGACCTGCCTCCTGAGAATACTGTATACAGGTCAAGAAGCAACAGTTAGAACCAGACAGAGAACAACGGGCTGGTTCCAAATTGGGAAAAGAGTATAACAAGGCTGTATATTGTCACCCTGTTTATTTATTTTATGTGCAGAATACATCATGCAAACTTCTGGGTTGGATAAAGCACAAGCCAGAATCAAATAGTAATAATCACAGCTATGAAGATGATACCACCCTTATGGCAGAAAGTGAAGAGGAACTAAAGAGCCTCTTGTTGAAAATGAAAGAGAAGAGTGAAAAAACTGGTTTAAAACTCAACATTGAAAAAAACAAAGACTGTGACATCCAGTCCCATTCTGTTCAGTTCAGTCGCTCAATCGTGTCCGACTCTTTGCGACCCCATGAATCACAGCACTCCAGGTCTCCCTGTCCATCACCAACTCCTGGAGTTCACTCACACCCACGTCCATCAAGTCAGTGATGCCATCCAGCCACCTCATCCTCTGTCGTCCCCTTCTCCTCCTGCCCCCAATCCCTCCCAACATAAGCGTCTTTTCCAATGAGACAACTTTTTGCATGAGGTGGCCAAAGTACTGGAGTTTCAGCTTCAGCATCATTCCCTCCAAAGAAATCCCAGGGCTGATCTCCTTCAGAATGGACTGGTTGGATCTCCTTGCAGTCCAAGGGACTCTCAAGAGTCTTCTCCAACACCACAATTCAAAAGCATCAATTCTTAGCACTCAGCTTTCTTCACAGTCCAACTCTCACATCCATATATGACCACTGCAAAAACCATAGCCTTGACTAGACGGATCTTTGTTGGCAAAGTAATGTCTCTGCTTTTCAATATGCTATCGAGGTTGGTCATAACTTTTACTTCATGGCAAATAGATGGGGAAACAATGGAAACAATGAGAGACTTTATTTTCTTGAGCTCCAAAATCACTGCAGATGGTGACTGCAACCATGAAATTAAAAGACACTTGCTCCTTGGAAGAAAAGCTATGGCCAACCTAGATAGCATATTAAGAAGCTGAGACATTACTTTGCCAACAGAGGTCTGTCTAATCAAAGCTTTGGTTTTTCCAGTAGTCACATATGGATGTGAGAGTTGGACTATAAAGAAAGCTGAGTGCAGAACTGATGCTTTTGAATTGTGGTGTTGGAGAAGACTCTTGAGAGTCCCTTGGACTGCAAGGATATCAAACCAATCAATCCTAAAGGAAATCAACCCTGAATATTCATTGGAAGGACTGATGCTGAAGCTGAAACTCCAATACTCTGGCCACCTGATGCGAAGAACTGACTCTTTGGTAAAGACCCTGATGGTGGGAAAGGGCAGGAGGAGAAGGGGAGGATAGAGGATGAGATGGTTGGGTGGTATCACTGACTCACTGCACATGAGTTTGAGCAAGCTCTAGGAGTTGGTGAAGTACAGGGAAGCCTGGCATGCTGCAGTCCATGGGGTCACAAAGAGTCAGACACGACTGAGAGACTGAACTGAACAATAGAGACAAGTATTAAAAGTGTAATAATTTAGAAAATGATTATATTCTACACGGATGGTTTTACAATTTATAAAAAAATGCATTATACAAAAGAGAAACAAGTGAAAACAAATACATTAAACTACTAGCAAAAGGTGTCTTTGAGATTATATCTATGCTGATGTTCAGTTCAATTTCATCACCCCATCTTAGGTGAGCAGATATCAAGTTATAAATCAACTTATTTTCAAAAACTATTGCTGTTCCAGTTCCATACATTTCTACTACTGTTGACCCTTGAACAATGCAAGAGTTAGGAGTGCTGACTCCACACTCAGGCAAAAATCCATGACTTTTGACTTTCTAAACTTAAGTGCTACTAGCCTACTGTTGACTTATTGATAATATAAACAGTTTATTAACACCTGTTATGTGTATTCTATAATGTATTCTTTACGACAAAGGAAGCTAGAGAAAAGAAAATGATATTTAAAAAGCATTGTTCAGTTCAGTTCAGTTCAGTCGCTCAGTCATGTCTGACTCTTTGCAACCCATGGACTGTAGCCTGCCAGGCTCCTCCGTCGATGGGATTTTCCAGGCAAGAATACTGGAGTGGGTTGCCATTTCCTTCTCCAGGGGATCTTCCAGACCCAGGGATCGAACCCAAGTCTCCCTCATTACAGGCAGATGCTTTACCATCTGAGCCACCAGGGAAGCCCCAAAAAAGCGTAAGGAAGAGAAAATATATTTACAGTATGTACTGTATATATCAATACCATAAGTTTACATCCTCTGTTTACAAGATAAATCATCTGTCAGTACCTACATTAATATCACCTTATATGATACAAAACACTGTATACATGTATTACTAGAAATCAAAAAATAAAAAGAATTCAAAAAATAAATTCATATTTATTTAAAGGTATAATGACTTATACATTGATAAAAAAGGAGCTAGATAATTACTTTATGTTTTATAAATAAATAACTGATATAATTGCTGCACAGTAGCATATCTTATACACTAATAAGTGAATCATTATAAAATGTTTTTGGTATACGTTATACAGTCATAGTCATAATACAGTATTGAGAATACTGTTATTTTAAAAAAAAAAACTACTTACTTGTGATGATAGGCTGAAACCTAGTTTCTTTAACTGTGAAAGAGAGAAAAAAGTATCAGTTCAGTTCAGTTTAGTTCAGTCGCTCAGTCGCGTCCAACTCCTTGCGACCCCATGAACTGCGGCACGCCAGGCCTCCCTGTCCATCACCAACTCTGAGTTCACTCAAAGAGATCTCTTCAAGAAAATTAGAGATACCAAGGGAACATTTCATGCAAAGATGGGCACAATAAAGGACAGAAATGGTATGGACCTAACAGAAGCAGAAGATATTAAGAAAAGGTGGCAACAATACACAGAAGAACTGTACAAAAAAATCTTCATGACCAAGATAATCACGATGATGTGATCACTCACCTAGAGCCAGACAATTTGGAATGTGAAGTCAAGTGGGCCTTAGAAAGCATCACTACGAACAAAGCTAGTGGAGGTGATGGAATTCCAGTTGAGCTGTTTCAAATCCTGAAAGATGATCTGTGAAAGTGCTGCACTCAATATGCCAGCAAATTTGGAAAACTCAGCAGTGGCCACAGGACTGGAAAAGGTCAGTTTTCATTCCAATCCCAAAGAAAGGCAATGCCAAAGAATGCTCAAACTACTGCACAATTGCACTCATCTCACATGCTAGTAAAGTAATGCTCAAAATTCTCCAAGCCAGGCTTCAGCAATATGTGAACTGTGAACTTCCAGATGTTTAAGCTGGTTTTAGAAAAGACAGAGGAACCAGAGATCAAATTGCCAACATCCTCTGGATCATGGAAATTCATGATCTGGATCCAAGAGAATTCCAGAAAAACATCTATTTCTGCTTTATTGACTATGCCAAAGCCTTTGATTGTGTGGATCACAATAAACTGTGGAAAATTCTGAAAGAGATGGGAATACCAGACCACCTAACCTGCCTCTTGAGAAACCTATATGCAGGTCAGGAAACAACAGTTAAAACTTGACATGGAACAACAGACTGGTTCCAAATAGGAAAAGGAGTACGTCAAAGCTGTATATTGTCACCCTCCTTATTTAGCTTCTATGCAGAGTACATCATGAGAAACGCTGGGCTGAAAGAAGCACAAGCTGGAATCAAGATTGCCAGGAGAAATATCAATAACCTCAGATATGCAGATGACACCACCCGTATGGCAGAAAGTGAAGAGGAACGAAAAAGCCTCTTGATGAAAGTGAAAGAGGAGAGTGAAAAAGTTGGCTTACTGTATGATAATGTAATTCTTTGAAAGCAAAGTTACAAGCAATAAAAAAACTAAATTATTAATTTTATAGTAAGTATCACTCACACCTATATGAGGATATGCTATCCTCTTCCACACAAGTCTTACACACAATGCTCTATACTTATATTTTTATATATTTATTGAAAAAAATCTGTGTATAAGTGGATTTTGCAGCTCACACCCATGTTGTTGGAGAGTCAGCTGTAATTCTGCTCCAGTGAATTCATACTAACCTCAAATTTATGTGTTAATTTTTATGTTGGAACTTTGTATCATATAGTTTTTTTAACGTGGAGCTCTCTAGCAGGTTTCGACCAAACACATTCATCACAAAACCAATAACAATAGAAATACTATTATCCCATATATACCATTTGTGGTCTCGGTATTTTACCCTGAGACTGTTTAAAAGAATGGATTAAAAGTTCATGTAGACTTGTGTTTTTCTGATTAAACAATTCCAAGCTAATTTTTCATGATTAGTATTATGCCTCATGATTTATTTTCAATCTAGTTTTTAATATGTGTGAACCACCTATGGGCCAGTATTATGCTACCTGTACAGGTGGGAATAGAGTTCACATGGTTTCACTCTGGACACAATGACCAATTAAACTTGAGGGACTCTCGAATCCCTAGGGCTAAAAGAGCACAGAGCATTGTATGAACGGTAAGCCCTTGAGTTAAAGGTTAAACCCTCTCTCCATGACTCTGTCAGTGTTGCTGGTATTTATAAAATCAGCTTCTCATTGTATTAGGAATTTGGTGAGAAGAGCCAGGCTCAGTCAAAAACACCTGGGTGACTGAAGACACTATATCTAATATACTTTTACCTCAACATATGAACTTTTCTCACATGTTTTTGAAGCAGTCCAATTATGTGCTAATTTCATTCTGAGTCTGTGGGCAATATGTAGCTGAATAAGAAATTCACAAGAGGTAAAATGTCAAAAAGTCACTGCATTTTTCATCTTGTCTTTGGGTTAAACTTCCTTCAAAACATGGCACAAAGAATAGGGCAGACATCTTTTCAACACAAGAAAAAAGAAAAGGTGAGTGATGTCTGCTGATGAGAATTATGTTATTACCATTGAGTGGGAAAGATCTCTCAAGATCATTTCATATACTTCCCTGTCTTTAGGTTGCTTCACATTAAGTAACCAGAGTTCAGTTTGCTTCTTGGGAATCTTGAAATAAATGTCAAATATTTTCAGTGGCTCCAAAAATACTTCCTATCATTTCACTCCTTTGAATGAATGTTTGCCCATTATATTGTCATTAAAAAAAAAAGAGAGAGAGAGAGTCAGCAGGATTTTTAAGCAAAAAAATAAATAAATAAAATTAGGAGTATTTCAGGATTCTTTTAATTAGTAGAGAATATAGAAATGGGAGAAGTGTTATGATGACAGTGGGATGAAAATATCCTTTTCAAAGGGCAAGTTCATTTTTCTGATAATGTAAAAAGGGAACTAATGAATGAGCTGACATTAGTGTCATACAAAATGTGGGGAAGAGTACTGAGTAGAAGATGTGAAAAACAGAAATAGGAAAAAAACAGCTGATGAGTAAAGCATTTTTATCTCCCATACCCAAAGGCAACTCAATATCTCCTACTAACCGTTGACTTGACTGTCATTTAAATGGAAACGATGTTCGCAGTATTACACTAGAAACAAAGAAAAAATGACTTGTACATTTAATCATTTCATACTATAATATTATAAAATTATAATAAGTGTTGGTTCCACCAATAGTAAGTTGGTTGTCTGTTTTTCATATACATGAAAAGTGGAGATAATGATATATTATTTCTATTAATACTTACTGATAATGATTAATGCTCTTGATGCTATTAGTGATAACTAGTTCACATTCACTAAATGCTTACTATGTTCCAGAGCTGTCCTAAGTTCAGATGTGTAGGCATTGCTGTGTTAGATATACAATAACTCTCATTATCAATACAGAATCTTTGAATTTTGACCACAAGGATATTCACCAATTTGCCCAGAACCATATTCAGACAGTAAAGAATCTGCCTGCAATGCCAGAGACCTGGGTTTGATCCCTGGGTTGGGAAGATCCCCTGGAGAAGGGAATGGCTATCCACTCCAGTATTCTTGCCTGGAGAATCCCATGGACAGAGGAGCCTGGCAGGCTACAGTCCATGGGGTCGCAAAGAGTTGGACTCAACTGAATAACTAACATTTTCACTTTCGCATCAGATATAAAATGTTGGGAGATTCTAGCTACAGAGGCAATGTTCTGAAAAGCTAGCTTTTAAGGCGATTTTTTTTAAAAAACATTACCTAGTGAGTAGACATTGTAGCATTTCCCTATTTTGATTTTTCTTCATTGATGAAAAAGTTGCACATCTTTTCTAATATTTCACCTTTGCATCATATTTTTTCTTCCCCAACATGCTTATTTATATACATTGCTCTTTTTTACTAGAGTTTTAGTCTTTTCTCATAATTATTAGGTACCATCTTTGCCATAAGCACTGCACATTTTTCATCTTGCATTTATCCTTTATCACTGCATGAACTTATTCATGTGAAAATTTAAATGTACACACAAATAAGTTGTCTTACATCTTTTTCTATTTTTCCACTGAAAGTGTATTATTGGTATTTACTAAATAACAATGTATCTGTAGCTAAAAAGCCAAAATTAAAACTACATCTAATGGAAAGAACTATAGATCTTAGCACCATCTCTATTCATTCTCATGTAGGCATCCCATGCTAAAGTTATAGTTTATATATCAGCGTTACTAACTTGGGGGGGGAAAGTATTCCATCCTGGTATAAAATATGTCAATTCTTCTTATTTTATCTTCTTTCTTAAGTCAATCTAGCAGCACTATCTATTTTAGCACTCTCCCACTAAATTCAAATGGGATAGGTCTCAGTTCAGTTCAGTTCAGTTCAGTCTTTCAGTCATGTCCGACTCTTTGCGACCCCATGAATCTCAGCACGCCAGGCCTCCCTGTCCATCACCAACTCCCGGAGCTCACTCAGACTCATGTCCATCGAGTCCGTGATGCCATCCAGCCATCTCATCCTTGGTCGTCCCCTTCTCCTCCTGCCCCCAATCCTTCCCAGCATCAGAGTTTTTTCCAATGAGTCAACTCTTCACATGAGGTGGCCAAAGTACTGGAGTTTCCGCTTTAGCATCATTCCTTCCAAAGAAATCCCAGGGCTGATCTCCTTCAGAATGGACTGGTTGGATCTCCTTGCAGTCCAAGGGACTCTCAAGAGTCTAATGACAATTTAAACTCGCAAAGTAGGATGAAAGACTTTAGGTGCCCTTGGGTTATATAACTAAATAACTGAAAACTTCCACAGACTGAAGAAAATCAACTTTATTTGAGTTTTCATTCCTTGATTCCATTGACTAGCACTGTTGTGGTTTCCTTTTGTGCTTTCTCTATATTTAGGTGGAATTAAGGTATATATAAAAAAGAGAATGGCCTTTAAATCCTGGTTTTGAGTCTTGGCTTCAAGATTACAGAGTGTGCAAATTATTTATTCTCAATGACTCACAGTAGCAGTAAATTGTAGATCATATCTATTATTAGGGTTTTGGTGAGAATTAGAATTATATCAGTTACTAAGCAATGCCTGTCACATGGTAGTAAGTCAACAATTAGCTTATGCATTTTACAACTTTAATCAAGGTATTTGAAGGTGCTGGGAGATGTCAACTCTGAATATCATTATAAATCACAACTTAACCATAATTTTTTTTTTTACCATGAATCAAAGCATCTCATACTCATGATAGCTCTTTATGGGAATGGATGTTCATATATGTCATTTAAGAGAGGCAACTCAAAATATACCAAGAAATTACTAATAAAACAAGTATAATTTCTTTAGATCAAGTTAAGATTTACATGATACTCTTATAACCTCTATATTACTCAGCATTTTGAACTTGAATTAAAAATTATTTGATTAAAACAGCATTAATTCTTAAAATACTCATTAAGGTAAGTTAGAAGTTAAGGAAAGGAAGAATTGAGTGAATTGAGCACATGTAACTGTCCATGTTTTACAATACAAGTTTATATTGTTGGCATTTAAATGTGATGATTTGCTTCATAAAGTCAAACACAAATACAAAAATAGAAGACTTGTTTTCTAACCATATGATACACATATTATATTTCACAGGATTCTATCTAATTCACTAAATATTTGGCATTGAATGATTCACTATAATTATCCTAAATTCAGTCCTGTTCAATAAGAGTAGTCAATAATTATCTATTGACCACTTTTCTATTTTATATTTTTTAGGAATGAAAATAAGTGCATCATCATGAATTGGGCAAATGAGAGCTCCCTGAAAGAATTTGTACTACTGGGCTTTTCAGACAAGCCCTGGCTGCAAAAGCCCCTTTTTGTGTTACTGTTAATATCATACACAACCACCATCTTTGGCAATGTGTCCATCATGATGGTGTGCATTCTGGATCCCAAGCTTCACACTCCCATGTATTTCTTTCTTGCTAATCTGTCCATCTTAGATCTCTGTTACACCACAAGCACAGTCCCTCATATATTGACGAATATTTCTCACAACAAGAAGACCATCAGCTATGCTGGCTGTGTGGCCCAGCTCATCACCTTCCTGGCCCTGGGCGCTACTGAGTGTCTCCTCCTTGCTGTTATGTCCTTTGACAGGTATGTGGCGATTTGCAGACCCCTCCACTATGTTGTCATCATGAACCCTTGGTTCTGCTTGAGGATGATAGCCTTCTCCTGGTTCACTGGCTTCAGCAACTCAGTGCTGCAGTCCTCCTTGACACTTAACATGCCACGGTGTGGTCATCAAGAAGTGGACCACTTTTTCTGTGAGGTTCCTGCCCTTCTCAAGTTGTCCTGTGCTGACACAAAGCCTATTGTTGCTGAGCTTTTTTTCTTCAGCGTGTTAATTCTGCTAATTCCAGTGACATTGATCCTCATCTCCTATGGCTTCATAGCTCAAGCAGTATTGAGAATCAAATCGGCAGAAGGACGACGGAAAGCTTTTGGGACGTGTGGGTCTCACATGGTTGTAGTCTCTCTCTTTTTTGGAACAAGCATATACATGTATCTACAACCACCTTCTTCCACCTCTAAGGACTGGGGGAAAATCGTTTCCCTCTTCTATGGGATATTCACACCCATGTTGAACCCCCTCATCTATAGCCTTAGAAATAAAGATATGAAAGAGGCCTTTAAGAGGCTGATGCTGTTAACATTTTACTATAAGAAGTAAGAAGTGTTCCATCATGAAGAGAATCTTCAAGTCTCATTTTCTCTTGAAAATAGTAATAATGTTCAAACTGAATTTTCTATTTTTCAGGCTCTTACAAGTTTATGGAATTAGGCCAACAGTTAGAGTAGTCTTCCTTGCTTCAGGAAGTAATGCTTGGACCATAAATATATTTTTTTTAATTAAAAATTCCTTTGCTTTCTATAAGGTTCCTCAGTGTACTTTGTTTTTGAGGTTAAGTCATGCTAATTCCCTCCTGTCAATGCCTGACTATTCAGAACATTTAGGTGGTTTACCTTCCCACTTATATACTACATGTTAGAGAACTATCTTGTCTATCACCTTGGTTAGGGATTTCCACGTCTTCTGACTAAATAACCAGCAAAGTTTTCCCATTGCACACAAGTCCTCATATGCACCCTTCAGAAATGTTCCAAGCATGTAGTCTGTCTAAAATCTAGTAATAGCTTTAAACTAGCTAAGTGTGTGCATCTCACCCTAGAAACTGGACATATCAATTGAATTTTTTAATATTTATTTTTCACTGTGCTGGGTCTTTGTTGCTACACACAGGCTTTCTCTAGTTGCACCGAGCAGTGCCTACACTGCAGTTGCGATGAGAGGACTTCTCATTGCAGTGGCTTCTCTTGTTGTGGAGCACAAGTTCTAGGGCACGTGGGCTTCAGTAGTTGAGGCACAGAGGCTTAGTTGCTCTGTGGCACATGGGATCTTCCCGGGTAAGGGATCAAACCAGTGTCCCTTGCATTGCAAGGTGGGTTCTTAACCACTGGGCCATCAAAGAAGCCCTCAGTTGAATTTTATTTCCAACCTTCTATTTAAATCATTCCTTTATTTCTGATGAATTGCATTTTTTCCCCTTTCTTCCTTCATTCCCCAAATCTTACTTGTCCCAAGTTCTGTACCAAGCACACAGTTCTGTCCTAAATTATGACGCTATTTATACAAATGTTAACAGGAAATTTTTCTAACATTGATCTGAATTAATTCACTTTATTTGGGTGAGTTCAGTTCAGTCACTCAGTCGTGTCCAACTCTTTGCAACCCCATGAATCGCAGCATGCCAGGCCTCCCTGTCCATCACCATCTCCCGGAGTTCACTCAGACTCACGTCCGTCGAGTCCGTGATGCCATCCAGCCATCTCATCCTTGGTCGTCCCCTTCTCCTCCTGCCCCCAATCCTTCCCAGCATCAGAGTTTTTTCCAATGAGTCAACTCTTCACATGAGGTGGCCAAAGTACTGGAGTTTCAGCTTTAGCATCATTCCTTCCAAAGAAATCCCAGGGCTGATCTCCTTCAGAATGGACTGGTTGGATCTCCTTGCAGTCCAAGGGACTCTCAAGAGTCTTCTCCAACACCACAGTTCAAAAGCATCAATTCTTCGGCACTCAGCCTTCTTCACAGTCCAACTCTCACATCCATACATGACTACTGGAATAACCATAGCCTTCACTAGACGGACCTTAGTCAGCAAAGTAATGTCTCTGCTTTTGAATATACTATCTAGGTTGGTCATAACTTTTCTTCCAAGGAGTAAGCGTCTTTTAATTTCATGGCTGCAGTCACCATCTGCAGTGATTTTGGAGCCCAAAAAAATGAAGTCTGACACTGTTTCCACTGTTTCCCCATCTATTTCCCATGAAGTGATAGGACCAGATGCCATGATCTTCGTTTTCTGAATGTTGAGCTTTAAGCCAACTTTTTCGCTCTCCTCTTTCACTTTCATCAAGAGGCTTTTTCATTCCTCTTCACTTTCTGCCATAAGGGTGGTGTCATCTACATATCTGAGGTTATTGATATTTCTCCCAGCAATCTTGATTCCAGCTTGTGTTTCTTCCAGTCCAGCGTTTCTCATGATGTACTCTGCATAGAAGTTAAATAAGCAGGGTGACAATATACAGCCTTGATGTACTCCTTTTCCTATTTGGAACCAGTCTGTTGTTCCATGTCCAGTTCGAACTGTTGCTTCCTGACCTGCATACATATTTCTCAAGAGGCAGGTTAGGTAGTCTGGTATTCCCATCTCTTTCAGAATTTTCCACAGTTTATTGTCATCCGCACAGTCAAAGGCTTTGGCATAGTCAATAAAGCAGAAATAGATGTTTTTCTGGAACTCTCTTGCTTTTTCCATGATCCAGCGGATGTTGGCAATTTGATCTCTGGTTCCTCTGCCTTTTCTAAAACCAGCTTGAACATCAGCGAGTTCACAGGTCACGTATTGCTGAAGCCTGGCTTGGAGAATTTTGAGCATTACTTTACTAGCATGTGAGATGCATGCAATTGTGCGGTAGTGTGAGCATTCTTTGGCATTGCCTTTCTTTGGGTTTGATTGAAAACTGACCTTTTCCTGTCCTGTGGCCACTGCTGAGTTTTCCAAATTTGCTGGCATATTGAATGCAGCACTTTCACAGCATCATCTTTCAGGGTTTGAAACAGCTCAACCAGAATTCCATCACCTCCACTAGCTTTGTTCGTAGTGATGCTTTCTAAGGCCCACTTGACTTCACATTCCAAGATATCTGGCTCTAAATTAGTGATCACATCATCATGATTATCTGGGTCGTGAAGATCTTTTTTGTACAGTTCTTCCGTGTATTCTTGCCACCTCTTCTTAATATCTTCTGCTTCTGTTAGGTCCATACCATTTCTGTCCTTTATTGAGACCATCTTTGCATGAAATGTTCCCTTGGTGTCTCTAATTTTCTTGAAGAGATCTCTAGTCTTTCCCATTCTGTTCTTTTCCTCTATTTCTTTGCATTGATCGCTGAAGAAGGCTTTCTTATCTCTTCTTGTTATTCTTTGGAACTCTGCATTCAGATGCTTATATCTTTCCTTTTCTCCTTTGCTTTTCACCTCTCTTCTTTTCATAGCTATTTGTAAGGCCTCCCAAGACAGCCATTTTGCTTTTTTGCATTTCTTTTCCATGGGGATGGTCTTGATCCCTGTCTCCTGTACAATGTCAAGAACCTCATTCTGTAGTTCATCAGACACTCTCTCTATCAAATCTAGGCCCTTAAATCTATTTCTCACTTCCACTGTATAATCATAAGGAATTTGATTTAGGTCATACCCGAATGGTCTAGCGGTTTTCCCTACTTTCTTCAATTTGAGTCTGAATTTGGTAATAAGGAGTTCATGATCTGAGCCACAGTCAGCTCCTGGTCTTGTTTTTGCTGACTGTATAGAGCTTCTCCATCTTAGGCTGCAGAGAATATAATCAATCTGATTTCGGTGTTGACCATCTGGTGATGTCCATGTGTAGATTCTTCTCTTGTGTTGTTGGAAGAGGGTGTTTGCTATGACCAGTGCATTTTCTTGGCAAAACTCTATTAGTCTTTGCCCTGCTTCATTTCGCATTCCAAAGCCAAATTTTGCCTGTTACTCCAGGTGTTTCTTGACTTCCTACTATTGCATTCCAGTCCCCTATAATGAAAAGGACATCTTTTTGGGGTGTTAGTTCTAAAAGGTCTTGTAGGTCTTCATAAAACCGTTCAACTTCAGCTTCTTCAGCATTACTGGCTGGGGCATAGACTTGGATAACTGTGATATTGAATGGTTTGCCAGAGATCATTCTATCGTTTATGAGATTGCATCCAAGTACTTCATTTCGGACTCTTTTGTTGACCATGATGGCTACTCCATTTCTTCTGAGGGATTCCTTCCTGCAATAGTAGATATAATGGTCATCTGAGGTAAATTCACCCATTCCAGTCCATTTTAGTTCACTGATTCCTAGAATGTCAACGTTCACCCTTGCCATCTCTTGTTTGACCACTTCCAATTTGCCTTGATTCATGGACCTGACATTCCAGGTTTCTATGCAATATTGCTCTTTACAGCGTTGGATCTTGCTTCTATCACCAGTCACATGCACAACTGGGTATTGTTTTTGCTTTGGCTCCATTCCTTCATTCTTTCTGGAGTTAGTTCTCCACTGATCTCCGGTAGCATATTGGGTATCTAATGACCTGGGGAGTTCCTCTTTTGGTATCCTATCATTTTGCCTTTTCGTACTGTTCATGGGGTTCTCAAGGCAAGAATACTGAAGTGGCTTGCCATTCCCTTCTCCAGTGGACCACGTTCTGTCAGACCTCTTCACCATGACCCGCCCGTCTTGGGTTGCCCCGCAGGCATGGCTTGGTTTCGTTGAGTTAGACAAGGCTGTGGTCCTAGTGTGGTTAGATTGACTAGTTTTCTGTGAGCATGGTTTCAGTGTGTCTTACCTCTGATGCCCTCTTGTAACACCGACCATCTTACTTGGGTTTCTCTTACCTTGGGCATGAGGTGTCTCTTCTCGGCTGCTCCAGCAAAGCACAGCCACTGCTCCTTACCTTGGACGAGGAGTATCTCCTTACCACCGCCATTCCTGACCTTCAACCTGGGTAGTCACTCAATAAGTATTTATTGATCACTAGGTAGCACTAGACCAGAGAGAAAACAATCAGAGTTCCTCTACTAAAAAATATTCTAGTTTGCAGAGGAAACAACTCTTAAACTCAGATACTTAAATGATTACTTGCAGTTAGTAATGTAAGGGCATAGATGGGACAACATTCTAGGCAACAGAGAATAGGTTACAAAACACATACAACAAGAGGCTGGAGATGACAACTGAAAAGTTTGGACTTTATCCAGTTGTGAAAGCAGAATACTTAGAGCACAGAAGGTAGCAGTAGCACAAACTATCTAAAAACACAAGTAAAGACTACGGCAGAACATATAATAAGCATGTGCTTACTAGATGTGACATTTCAAATAAATGGGAAAGGGAAAATTTAATTATATGGAGTTTAAAATGTTTGTTTAGCACAAAAGGAAAGCAGTAAGCATTTCAAGACACCGTAAACGAATGAATACCATTATATTTCAGTATAGGTGCATTTAAAAAAATTTCCCAACCATTTTGTATCACTGCCATCACTTTTTGAATATATGATGGACATTTTCAGCTCAACACAACCAAAAGCTGAACACCTGCTCTCTCCACCACAAAGCCTTCTTCTAAAGCTCACTATTTTAGTAAATGGATTCACTTGTTGTGAATCTGCAAATCAGAAACCATTAGCCATATCTTAAACCATCCCCTGCATAATTTTCCATATCAAAACCATTACCAAGACAAATCAGTCATTCCTCTTTTGTACCTCCCACCCCTCCATTCCTTTCCATCTTCACACTCCTGGTTCCATCCTCTTTTATCTAGACCTACCTTATTACCCTGGAGAAGGAAATGGCAACCCACTCCAGTACTCTTGCCTGGACAATCCCATGGAGGGAGGAGCCTGGTAGGCTGCAGTCCATGGGGTCGCAAAGAGTCGGACACGACTGAGCAACTTCACTTTCACTTTCACCTTATTACCCAGTCTATCTTTATGCATTCCTGCCAACTCTGCAACACACTTTAGGAAATACAGCCAGGGCCATCACTTCAATGCACATATGATCATTCCACTCTTCCTACTTGCACTAGAGATTACCCATGGCTTTCCATTGCTCATGAGTTAAACATAAATGTTTATTTCCCAGCCATATAGCCTTCTGTCTTGCACTGAGCATTTTTCCTTAAAGCACAGAATATTTGAGCATTCTTATCCTGCCATGCCTGGCATGCTGCAGACCATGGGGTCGCGAAGAGTTGGACACAACTGAGCAACTGAACTACAACAAATCCTTCCACCTAAAATACTCTTCCCACCCATCTGTATCTAATTAGTAATTGCTCAGATCTCATCGTTTATTAGAAAATCTTTTTTGTAGTCTCCTTGATTTAATAAAATACCCACAAATTTACTTGCTCACCAAACCTCTAATTTGGGGCATTTATCCCTCTAAGTGATCATTTGATAATTACTTTTACCTACTACTAGACTGTAACAAAGAGAAAAGTTTGATTTTCCTCACCAAGACCCTCACAAAACTTAATTTTGGAGACAAAAATTAAAATATCAGTTGTCAAATCTATGGATAATTTTAGTTAATATCCAAATTTTCACTTATTCTTTTAAAACAATTTTCAGAGATATAAAACTCTCTGGGGTGAGGAAAACGGTCATATGAAATTCCATGGTGGGATATAAACTTAAATTCTCAAAGGCTAAAGAAATTGAATTTCTCTGTAGAAAATGAAAACCTAGTGATTGTCACATATAGTTATTAGTACTCTTTTCTCTTTTAAAAATTACATAAATGCATTACCTCAATTTTGGGGAAAGCAAACAGTTTTATGGAAGAGAATTCATCCTTAAATTTACAATATTTAACTTCATCATTGTTGGCATATTAGTTTATCCCTCTAGGAATAATGGTTATGGTTTCTTTTTATGTGCATTATATGTTACTAGTATACCTAGATTTTTTTATTAAAATAAAGTTTCTTTAAATTTTGTAGTACTTTATAGCTTTCAAAAGTTTCACAAATACATCATTCCATAAAATCACATAGAAACCCTGTTTATCCCTATGCCTGTAGTGCACTTTCCACTTTCCTCTACTCACTGATAACTACTAGTTTGCTCTCTGTATCTGTGAGTCTGCTTCTTTTATGCCTCAGTTACTAGTTTTTGTGTTTTTTAGATCCCTCATATAAGTGATATCATACAATATTTGCCTTTCTTTATCTGACCTATATCACATAATGCCCTCCAAGTCCATCCATACTGCTGGAGATGGCAAATTTTAATTCTTTTTGCTATATCTCCTCAAGCAAGGGAAACGAAGGCAAAATTTTTAAGGGGGGACTACATCAAACAAAAAAATCCTTTCCACAACAAAGGAAACAATCAACAAAACAAAAAGCCTGCCTACTGAATGGGAGAAAATATTTGCAAACAATATATGTGACAGGAAGTTAATACTCAAAATTTACAAAGAAAGCATAACTCAAAAAATCTGATTTAAAAAATGGGCAGAGAACCTAAATAGACATTTTCCAAAAAACTCCATACAGATGACTTACACTCAAAAGATGCTCAGAACCACTAGCCATCAGATAGAGGCAAATCAAAACCACAATGAGATATCTCCTCACACCTATCAGAATGGCTATTATCAGACGGACAACAAATAACAAATGTTGGTGAGGATGTGGATAAAAGGGAACCCTCATGCACTGTTGGTGGAAATGTATGTTGGTTTAGCCACAGTGAAAAACATAGGGAAATTCCTCAGAAACTTAAAACCAGAAAATTAAAATTAAAAAAAAAATTATAGAGCAAAACATTGTCTCAGAAAATAAATAAAACTACCATATAATCCAGAAACTCTACTCCTGGGTATTTATCCAAAAGAAAAAAAAATCACTAATTCAAAAAGATATATGTAAAACTGATTCACTTTGCTCTACAGTAGAAACTAACATAACATTGGAAATCCAATAAAAGTTAATTTAAAAATTAAAACTAAAGAAGTACCTCCAACCACCCCACCCCCCAAAAAAGATATATGCTCCCTTATGTTCATTTACAGGTTAATTTACAATTTCCAAGACATGGAATCAGCCTACATGCCCATCAGTAGATGGATAGATAAATAAGATATGGAATATATATACAATAGACTATTACTTAGACAAAGAATAAAATCTTGCCATTTGTGACAACATAGATGGGCCTAGAGGATATTATGAAAAGTGAAACAAATCAGATAGAGAAAGACAGTGTGATTTCACTGACATGTGGAATCTACAAAATAGTACAAATATACAGACATGACTAAACAGAAACAGAGTCCAAGATACAGAGAACAAATAGGTAGTTGCCAGATGCGAGGGGGTTGGAGGGAGGAAAAAGTAGCTGAGGGAAATTAAGGCACAAATTTACAGTTACAAAATAAATGCATCATGGGTATAAAATGTACAATGTGAAGCCTATAGTCAATAGCTGTGTAATAGCTTCATATGATGATAAATGGTAACTAGATTTACTGTGGTGATCATTTTGAAATATATAAAAATATGCTTGCACCAAGAACACATTCAGTGTTGTAGTTCAGTTATATTTCAACAACAAACTCATAGAAACAGATTTCAGATTTGTTGTTATTAGGGGCAAGGTATAGGGTAGAAGAGAATTGAATAAAAGTGCTCAAAATGTACACATTTCCAATTATAATAAATAAGTTATAAGGATGTAATGCACAACAGGATTAATATAATTAATTTGCTGCATGTTATATATTAAAGTTGTTAAGAGAGTAAGTCCTCAGAGTTCTCAGGGCAAGAAAAAATATTTTTAATTTCTTTTATTTTGTATCTTTGTGGATAGTGAATGTACACTAAATTTACTGTGGTCATCATTTCATGATATATCATTATGCTGTACAACTTAAACTTATACAATGCTCTATGTCAATTATATCTCAATAAAACTGGCAAAATTAAAATATAGATGTTAAAATCAGACAGAATCAGAAGTTATTGTTTTATTTAATATTAATGTCTTTGTTTCTTAATGGAATCTATATAAAAATAACTATATTTTCAAAGATAACACAAAGTTACTGATTTCAATTCTTCATCTTCTAGCATGCACTGCTATGCTATATTATGGGCACAGAGAAAATTCTTCCAGTGAAGAATCACATTAAATGACATTAAACTGAGCAAAGTACTCTTTTATACACTCCAGTCATTGATGTAGATTTCTAGGTTTTATCAATTTCTCCATTATAATCTACATTTGGATATTTCATTTGATATTCAAAAATTTATATAATGATCTATCACTTAACTACTATACCTTAAATTTTATTTTATTTGTACCATTGAAGAAATACATTTATGTGTTTGATAATAAAGCTGTTATCTATATCAATCATATAATCCTGATTTGAATCTGATAGTGAAGTTTCTGAATACACCCATATGATTTCTACTATATTGATTATTCTACTTTCAGAATTGCTATTAAGAAAGAAGAAAAAGAATGATCAATGACAGCTACTCCTTGGATTCACAGGCCAGCCTCAGATGGAGATGATTATTTTTTGGGTGGTATTTTTCTTCTACATCATTGCCCTGATTGGAAATATGGCTATCATCCTGCTATCTTTTCTCGATGACCATCTCCAAACTCCCAAGTGCTACTTCCTTAGAAGTTTGGCCACTTTGGATCTCTGTTATACCACAAACATAGTCCCTCAAATATTGGTCAATATCTGGGGCAAAGACAAGAGAATTACCTTTGGTGGCTGTGCTTTCCAACTTTTCACTGATATGGTTCTCTGCTCAGTTGAATGTATCCTTCTGGCTGTGATGTCTTATGACAGGTTCAGTGCTGTCTGCAAGGCCTCTGCACGATATGACCATAATGAACTCCCAACTTTGCCAGGGCCTTATAGGCACTGCCTGGGTGGTTGGTGTTATTAATTGCATGATACTTTCCCCCTATGCCATGAGTCTTCCTTGATGTGGAAGTCACCACCTGGATCACTTCTTTTGTGAAATGTCTGCAATGATCAAGATTGCGTGTGTGGACACGACGTCCATGGAGGTAACCACATTTGCCATGTGCCTGATTATTGTTCTTGCTCCTCTTCTTCTCATTCTGGTTTCTTATGGCTTCATTGCTGCAGCTGTGCTCAAGATCAAATCTGCAATGGGAAGGCAAAAAGCATTTGGGACCTGTTCCTCCCATCTCATTGTGGTATCCATCTTCTACGGAACTGTTATCTATATGTACATCCAACCAGGAAACAGTCCAAATCAAAATGAGGGTAAACTTCTCAGTATCTTTTATTCCATTTTACTCCCAGTATGAACCCACTGATCTATACTCTAAGGAATAAGGAGTTCAAGGGGGCCATAAAGAGGCTGATTGGGAAAAAGAAAGTTCTGTGGAAACAATAGGACGCTGATTTTTCCTCCCAGAAATTTCTATTATGCAAATGTGTCCTCTACAACCTTTATATGTAGACAATTTATGTTGTGGAAATATATAAAAATTATTATCAAATCTAATGCATTAATGAATAACTAATGTATGATGACACGTAAACTGAGGCACCCACACTGTGGTGTTGGAAAAGACTCCTGAGAGTCACTTGGACTGCAACGAGATCCAGCCAGTTCATCTTAAAGGAAAGCAGTCCTGAATGTTCATTGGAAGGACTGATGTTGAAGCTGAAACTCCAATACTTTGGCCACCTGATGCGAACAACTGACTCATTTGAAAAGACCCTGATGCTAGAAAGATTGAAGGTGGGTGGAGAAGGAGACGACAGAGGATGAGATGGTTGAATAGCATCACCTACTCAAAGGACATGAGTTTGAGTAAACTCCAGGAGTTGTGATGGACAGGGAGGTCTGGCGTTTCTATCATATGTAGGTTTGTGTGTCTCATCTGTATTGTTCATTATGTCTGTTACCTTGTGATAATCTATAACTTCTAGACAAGCAATGTTTTTCCATATAAAATAGGATAATAAAGCTATCAATAAAAGCATTTTATTGATCAAACCACTTATAAGAAATGTATACTGACTTGTAAAATTGTCGTAGTTATTTATTTAATCATATATCAATATTATTGGTTAACTAGGGGAACTTCTCCTGGGAGATTTTTTTTTTAATGATCTTCTTCCTTGGATAATTATACAACACTCATTTAATTACTATTTAATAACCCAGTGTCCCCAAGATCTTCCCAGACTCAACAAATTTTACCTTGGCTGGTTAGGGAAAACTACTTGTATCTTTCACACTGAAGATTTTTTTTCTCTGAAATGTAGAATGGGAAGATTCTTCTTGAATGGGTATATGAACTGCGAAAGATGACAAGCAGTGGCTGCCTCCTGCCACTGTCATGTAGGATCTCAATGGCAAGTGGGAGGAAATGTTATGAACTATGTAATGAAAACAGAGAAGGCAATGGCACCCCACTCCTGTACTCTTGCCTGGAAAATCCCATGGATGGAGGAGCATGGTGGGCTGCAGTCCATGCTGTCACTAAGAGTCGGACACGACTGAGCGACTTCACTTTCACTTTTTACTTTCATGCATTGGAGAAGGAAATGGCAACCCACTTCAGTGTTCTTGCCTGGAGAATCCCAGGGATGGGGGAGTCTGGTGGGCTGCCATCTATGGGGTCGCACAGAGTCGGACACGACTGAAGCAACTTAGCAGCTGTAGCAGCAGCATGTAGTGAAGAATTACATATTCAGTCTTATTTTAAGAAAGAGATAAAGAAACTTTTCCTACTTTAGAAGAGTTAGATTTTTCTCCTCCAGAGAGTCCTTGGTTAAATCACCACCACAGAAAAGCTCACTAAGCTTAATTAGAGTCAGTTGGGAGAGAAATTATACTGTTTTTAAAACATTTGATAAGATTTCCAATTTAAAGAATTTGCATAAAAGCTTCTGGCTTTTGTACCAATTTTCTTTTCTTCAAAGTTTGAGCTGTATATTAAATCCTAATTGATTTCACATGAAAATGGATATTTGTGTTTTTAATTTCTATTCCCCAAACACATAAATTCATTTTAACAAACATTTGTTAAGAACCTAGGAGATACCTTATGAGGCAGCTATATGGATAAAAAGCTTTTGTTTTAAGATTTAAAACAGAATGAATTCAATTTTGCATATATGCTTGATATGGGAGTAAAATCCAGTGGAAATCCCCACAGATTGGCTAAATTTGTAAATTTGAAGCTGCAAAAGATGAAGGGGCCATAAAAAATAGAATGCTTAGTTATGTGTGCAGAATTAGTAACTTAAACCATAGAGGCAGAGGAAATATAGGGGAAGGGCATTCCATTAGAGAATGTTGTTTATAAATGCAGGAAGAAAGGAGGAAAAGAATGGAAATTGCACTGGGGCAAATGCTAGTGAAAAATTGAAGAGAATTATTTATGAAGGCAAAGGGCAGGTCTGGTATAGGAAAAGGAGTACGTCAAGGCTGTATATTGTCACCCTGCTTATTTAACTTCTATGCAGAGTACATCATGAGAAACACTGGACTGGAAGAAAGACAAGCTGGAATCAAGATTGCTGGGAGAATTATCAATAACCTCAGATATGCAGATGACACCACCCTTATGGCAGAAAGTGAAGAGGAGCTAAAAAGCCTCTTGATGAAAGTGAAAGAGGAGAGCGAAAAAGTTGGCTTAAAGCTCAACATTCAGAAAACGAAGATCATGGCATCTGGTCCCATCACAATTAAAAGACGCTTACTCCTTGGAAGAAAAGTTATGACCAACCTAGATAGTATATTCAAAAGCAGAGACATTACTTTGCCGACTAAGGTCCGTCTAGTCAAGGCTATGGTTTTTCCTGTGGTCATGTATGGATGTGAGAGTTGGACTGTGAAGAAGGCTGAGTGCCAAAGAATTGATGCTTTTGAACTGTGGTGTTGGAGAAGACTCTTGAGGGTCCCTTGGGCTGCAAGGACATCCAACCAGTCCATTCTGAAGGAGATCAACCCTGGGATTTCTTTGGAAAGAATGATGCTAAAGCTGAAGCTCCAGTACTTTGGGCACCTCATGTGAAGAGTTGACTCATTGGAAAAGACCCTGATGCTGGGAGAGATTGGGGGCAGGAGGAGAAGGGGACGACCAAGGATGAGATGGCTGGATGGCATCACGGACTTGATGGACATGAGTCTGAGTGAACTCTGGGAGATGGTGATGGACAGGGAGGCCTGGCATGCTGCGATTCATGGGGTTGCAAAGAGTTGGACACGACTGAGCGACTGAACTGAGAACTGAACTGAACCTGCCATAGAAAATTCAAGTAGAAAAATAATTTAGAAAAGACCACTGGTTTAGAAACTAAGAACCCATTAGTGTGCTCGACAGACATTTTCTTAGTAGAGATCCGTTTGTAAAAAGATACTAATTTTGTTAGACAGGAAAAAGAAAAACATCCACGTGTGGTCATCAAAGTCTCTCTGGACCAACATCAAATTTTACAGATTTTTTTCTGTGCTAAATCTGAGAAAAGTCACTAGGGATATGAACATAAAAATAACACATTGCCCCCTCTTGAAGTGGTTTAACATTTTAAATGCATAAGTAGTAGAACTGGAGCTTCTGTAAGATGAGAGATAGGATATGGACAATTCATATAGTCACATAGTCAATTGTGAATATTAATGACTGAGCATAAAATTAAGAAATGGGTCCATTTAAAAGCATCACTTCATAGGAAATGATAGAATTTGGAATGAAAACTACAGATAAAAAATATGGTATCTGCAATGAAAGAGGGAGAATGCTGTTTCTGAGGAGGGATGGAAAAGGGAAAATAATGATTGGAATACAAGTTTTTAGTTGAAAGAAAAATTTGCATTTTAAAATATAAGATCAGAAGATTTATATAGCAGAGTGAACATGGACAGCAGGATTGAATCTTTGCAGCTTAACTAATAGAAAAAGAATAAGAGTTATAAAACCTTCATTTTCTATGAACCCTTGGATGAAGGAGGTAATAATTTGTTGCTTATTCCCAACTCCCTTTTGAGCTTCTTGATTTGTAAAGGGAAGTCCATCTGGCTTCATTCAGCAATTTTTCTCAGGATTTTCTTCTGAGACTTCCGCAGTTTTTTTGCCTTGACATAAAAGGAGACAAAGTAATTGAGAGTATAAACTCTGGAGGCAAATTGCCCTTGAAATAAATTTTATACCAAATTGGATATACAGGAAAGTTAGAATAACTATGAGATTTAAATACTAACTTTTTAATTGTGTGATGTTTATCTTAGCAATATATATCTGCAATACTGTTTAAAAATATACTCACTATGGCTTCCAATACTTAATATTTTATTTTTACAGTTGATTTCAAGAAAATAAGAAAATGCTCAATGATAGCTACTTTGGTTTCCTGGGTGGCCTCAACTGGAGATGATCATCTCTGGGGTTGTCTTTTTCTTCTACACTATTGCCTTGATAGGAAATATCGCCATCATCCTGCTGCCATTACTAGATGAACGTCTCCAAATTCCTATGTACTTCTTCCTTAGAAATCTGGCCATCTTGGATCTCTCTTATACCACAAATAGAGTCCCACAGATGTTGGTCAATGTTTGGGGTAAAGACAAAAAAATCTCTTTCAGTGGTTGTGCCTTTCAACTTTTCACTGATGTGACATTATGCACAGTTGAATGTATGCTCCTGGCTGTGATGTCCTATGACAGATTCAATGCTGTCTGCAAGCCTCTACATTACATGACAATAATGAACCCTCAACTCTGTCGAGGCCAGTGACCATGACCTGGATAATTGGTATCATTAATTGCGTGATCCTCTCTCCCTATGCTATGAGTCTTCCTCGATGTGAAAACCACCACCTGGATCACTATTTCTGTGAGATATCTGCAATGGTCAAAATCACATGTGTGGACACCACAGTCATGGAAGAAATCTTATTTGCACTGTGTTTTTTTATTTTCCTCCCACCGCTTCTTCTCATTCTGGTTTCATATGTCTTCATTGCTGTAGCTGTGCTCAAGTCCAAGTCTGTAGCAGGGAGACAAAAAGCATTTGGGACCTGTTCCTCCCATCTCATTGTGGTCTCCATCTTCTATGGGACTGTTATCTACATGTGCATACAACCAGGAAACAGTCCATCTCAGGATGAGGGTAAACTACTCAGTATCTTTTACTCCGTTGTTACTCTCAGCTTGAACCCACTGCTCTATCAATTCAGTTCAGTTCAGTCGCTCAGTCGTGTCCGACTCTTTGCAACCCCATGAATCACAGCACACCAGGCCTCCCTGTCTTTCACCAACTCCTGGAGTTCACTCAAACTCATGTCCATCGAGCCGGTGATGCCATCCAGCCATCTCATCCTCTGTCTGATCTATACATTAAGGAATAAGGAGTTCAAGGGAGTCATGAAGAGGCTGATTAGAAAAGAAAAGCTTTCTGGAGAAACAATAGGACACTAACATCTTTTCACAAGGCATTTCCAATAAAGAAATTGGCTCCATGTAACCTTTAGTTCATTGTGAAATTATTTTAGTAACAGCCTTTACCTAAAAGTGAAAATAATGCCTAGAAAATGTGCTTATATTTTAATGTCAGTATCTTATAATGCCAAGTTGATTCTCAACTAAAAGTGTCTTTCAAAGTCACTAACTAATGGCCAACAGGCACAAGAAAAGATGCTCAATATTATCGATCATTAGAGAAATCCAAGTCAAAATTACAGTGAGGTATCACCTCACAACAGTCAGAATGGCCATCACTTAAAAGTTTACAGATAATAAATGCTGGAGAGGCTGTGGAGAAAAAGGAACCCTCCTATGTTGTTGGTGGGAATGTTAGTTGGAGCAGCCACTATGGAAATCAGTATTGAGGTTCCTTTAAAAACTAAAGATAGAGTTACTATATAATCTTGAAACCCCATTCCTGGGCATGGGAGAAAACTCTAATTAAAAAAAGATATATGCACACCAATGCTCATAGCAGCACAACTTACAATAGCCAAGACATGGAACCATATGTACCTTCCAAATGTTCAAGCTGGATTTAGAAAAGTCAGAGGAACCAGAGATCAAATTGTCAACATCTGTTGGATTATCGAAAAAGCTAGAGAGTTCCAGAAAAATATCTACTTCTGCTTTATTGACTGTGCCAAAGCTTTTGACTGTGTGGATCACAACAAACTCTGGAAAATTCTTAAACAGGTGGGAATACCAGACCACCTGACTTGCCTCCAAGAAATCTGTATGCAGGTCAAGAAGCAACAGTTAGAACTGGACATGGAACAACAGACTGGTTCCAAATTGGGAAAGGAGTACATCAAGGCTGTATATTGTCATCCTGCTTATTTAACTTACATGAAGAGTACATCATGTGGAATGCTGGGCTGGATGAAGCACAAGCTGGAATCAAGATTGCTGGCAGAAATATCAATAACCTCAGATATGCAGATAACACTGCAGATAACACACTTACAGCAGAAAGTGAAGAAGAACTAAAGAGCTTCTTGATGAAAGTGAAAGAGGAGAGTCAAAAAGTTGGCTTAAAACTCAACATTCAGAAAACTAAGATCATGGCATCTGGTCCCATCACTTGATGGCAAATAGATGGGGAAACAGTGGAAACAGTGGCAGATTTTATTTTGGGGGGCTCCAAAATCACTGCAGATGGTGACTTCAGCCATGAAATTAAAAGACACTTTCTCCTTGGAAGAAAAGTTATGACCAACCTAGACAACATATTAAAAAGCAGAGACATTACTTTGCAAACAAAGGTCCATCTGGTCAAAGCTTTGACTTTTCCAGTAGTCATGTATTGTTGTAAGAGTTGGACTATAAAGAAAGTTGAGAGCCAAAGAATTGATGCTTTTGGACTGTGGTGTTGGAGAAGACTCTTGAGAGTCCCTTGGACTGCAAAAGATCCAACCAGTCCATCCTAAAGGAAATCAGTCCTGAATATTCATTGGAAAGATTGATGCTAAAGTTGAAACTCCAATACTTTGGCCACCTGATGCAAAGAACTGACTCATTTGAAAAGACCCTGATGCTGGGAATGATTGAAGGCATGAGGAAAAGGGGATGACAGAGGATGAGATGGTTGGATGGCATCACCAACTCAAGGGACATAAGTTTGAGTAAGCTCCAGGAGTTGGTGATGGACAGGGAAGCCTGGTGTGCTGCAGTCCATGGGGTCGCAAAGAGTCAGACATGACTGATCGACTGAACTGAAGACATGGAAGCAACCTAAATGTCCATTGACAGAAAATAGATAAAGAAGCTGTGGTATATGTGTTCTGCTGCTGCTGCTTCTGCTAAGTCGCTTCAGTTGTGTCCGACTCTGTGCGACCCCAAAGACGGCAGCCCACCAGGCTCCCCCGTCCCTGCGATTCTCCAGGCAAGAACTTATATGTGTTCTAGGTTATTAAAATATAGGTTCAGTTCAGTTCAGTTCAGTTCAGTTCAGTCGCTCATGCAGCTATATAACTGAAATTAACACAATGGTGTAAATTGACTAGACTTCAATTTAAAAAATGGATGAAAATTTAAAAAAAACTTCATTCATCATTCCTATTCTATGAACTCATGTTCCATTCTTTAAGGATTTTCCTTATCATTCAATTCAACAACTTTATCAATAGGCTGAAGCATTTTAGCACTGGCCGCACAGTATGAGTAAGATGATTCCATCCTAAAGCTAGCATCACAGAAACATGTGAATTTTTACAAAATTATCTAGGCAGTACATTAATAAAAAAATAAAATGTATTGAGAAGGGCATAATACATTTTAACAGTTGAATCTGGTTTTAAGTATGAACAATATATTAACATATACAAAAATCCAGTAACATTCAAAGGCAGATAGAATAGGCATTTGAGTATTTTTATAGAATAATAATGTCACTGCTAAAGTATAGGTTATCTTGGTAAGAGAGAAAAGAATCCAAAAGATAAATTTAAACCCAATTTTTAAAATCTGTGGATTCTACACTCATAAATGTTTCTCTGATGATTAGTGACTTTTGCTTTTATTGTTCTTTTTTGCTCTTTCAAATACTGCTCTTACTGAATTCTCCCACTGTCCACGTGAAAAGGGATAAGTTTTATAACTTTTATAATAGCCACATTTTAAGTGTTATTTTTTCATATATGATTCATTTTCCATGGCTACACACAAAAAAGGCAGACATGCAAACATAAATGCACATACCACTGATCATGGGTTTTATACTGGTGAACATGTTTTCCTGTCTTGTGGCAGGTCTTATGTTCAGGAACTTGAGTGGATTACAGACCAATATATACACAGAACTTACCTTGCAACCATCAGAAGGTTCAATATGCCACCATATACAACACATGTGCCAGAAAATGTTGCCCCACCCCATTCTAGAGATTTAAAAGTAATAGAATGCCTGAATGCATGATATAGTCAGCCTTTTCCTGAATTAGTCACTTATCCAAGGAAACATTGACTATCATCTAGAATATCTATGAAGGAGTCAATATTTTATGACTTATTTATGGTTTTATAACAATGCCTGGCTCTCAATATAAATTCCATAAAAATTTGTGATTAGGGTGGGAAAAAAAATCATGTCAACTAATAAGTTAGGACATAGCTAAGTCCACAGTGCTTCTCATCACTGTTTCTTCAGTCATCTCCCAAAAGGTTAATGTATTTTTGCCAGCATATTAAAAAGCAGAGGCATTACTTTGCAAACAAAGGTTTGTATAGTCAAAGCTATGGTTTTTTTGGTAGTCATATGTAAATGTTAGAGTGCACCATAAAGAAGCTGAACACCAAAGAATTGATGCTTTTGAGCTGTGGTGTTGGAGAAGACCCTTGAGAGTACCTTTGACTGCAAAGAGATCCAACCAGTAAATCCTAAAGGAAATCAATCCTGAATATTCATTGAAAGGACTGATGCAGAATTGAAGCTCCAATAATTTGGTCATCTGATGTTAAGAGCTGACTCATTAGAAAAGCCCCTGATGCTGGGAAAGACTGAAGGCAGGAGGAGGAGAAGAAGGCAACAGAGGATGAGGTGGTTGGATGGCATCACTGACTCAATGGACATGAGTTTGGGCAAGTTCTGGGACATGGTGAAGGACAGGGAAGTCTGGCATGTTTCAGTCCATGTGGTCACAAACAGTCAGACATAACTGAGTGACCGAACAACAACAAACATTTTCCGTGCTATTAGACCCATAGTAGAACCTCTTTCCTTTCCATACATCTGCATTTATCCTTCCTATGACCTTATCCTTCCTATGTACTGTTGGGATCTCCTGTCCCATAAATAATAATTTACCTGTATCCTCAAATAATTTACTTAACATTTTTTATACCTCCTAGTGTTAATTGAACTGAGACTCTTTCTTGAAGACAGTATTTCAACCACAACTCCCTTATGAGAAAATAATCCCACACTCACTACTTCAGAAAGTGGGATTTGAGCTATTGGCTTTATTCTATTTCTAGATCATTCCCTTTGCTCCTATTTTTAAAATACATGGATTATTTGAAGTTCATGTCGTTTTAGCTGAGCAACTATCTAGACTAGAACTTTCCACAGTGTGGTCCTAAACAGCCTGCATCAGGATCACCCATGGTGTTATTTTAAATGCCCATCCCAGGGCACAATCAAATGCTTTAAATCAGAAATTCTGTGTATGAAACACAAGTACTTTAACTTTTAACAAGTACACCATGTGAATCTTATGAATTCTAAAGCCTGAGGAACCGTGTACCTTCTTCCCTTCATACTGCTGTCATTTACTGGTATCATGACCTCTCTCCACATGCATTTACATTTTGGCATCAGATGCACAACTTTTCACTTACTAAAAGACCTGGTATCATTGCAGCCTGTGTCACAAGTAAGATGAACTTTTGAATATGCTGGCATCCCTGTTTGCATCTCCAAGGTAGAAACCACTTTTCGTTTCAGGTACTCATTACTATATCCACATCATAAACCTCAACACTCCCGAGAGCTGCTCCAGCTTTACTAACTTAAAGCAATATGTCACAAAACAACCTCTGTCCTTTTAGATTTCTTCCCATTTACTTTCTTTAATCTTAGAATAGAGTGGAAAGATAAAAAATGCTTATACAACCATTGTTATCTTATCAACAGTGAGAAATGTATTGTTATTTCTTACAAGTTTAATGTCGGTTTGAGTTACTTGATACTTTTTTGAGGAGGGAGGTGGGAGAGGGGTTCAGGATGAGGAACACGTGTACACCCGTGGCGGATTCATGTTGATGTATGGCAAAACCAATACAATATTGTAAAGTAATTAGCTTCCAATTAAAATAAATAAATTTATATTTAAAAAAGATCACAAATAAGAATTCATTTTAAAAACTTGATATGAAATCTCCAAATCAGAAACAAGTGGCACAGTTCATTAGTATAGGAAAATGGGATGGAATAGAGCTTCATACTACTTCCACCTGTACATGCAATAGGCATCAGCAGATGGGAGGTATAGTTTATTAGACAATCTTACAGGAGAATCAAGTTTATACCCTTGATTTCAGTGAAACAAACTAGAGTGGTGAACACTTATAAGTGTAGATTAAAAAAATCAATAAATAAATTTTGGTGAATAATATTCAAAGGTCAAAGGCATGAGGCATGGTAATTAGACCAAAGCAGGAGTTGAAGAGCAAGTCTCTCCCCATTAAGATGATAAATTAAAAATATTTTGGTTAATGTCTCTATACAGCTTTGGACAATAAACTCCATGATGTGGATGATTTTTTGTGTCTTGAAAAGTGGAAGTTGCTCAGTCATGTCTGACTCTATGGACTATACAGTCCATGAAATTCTCCAGGCCAGAATACTGGAGTGGGTAGCCTTTCCTTTCTCCAAGGGTATGCCCAATCCAAGGATCAAACCCAGGTCTCTCACATTGTAGGCAGATTTTTTTACCAACTGAGACAAAAGGAACTTGGATTTGATAAAAAGAAATCCATTTCATTATTACAGAGACTCAGAATGAGGAAAAATGAAGTCAATTCCTATAATTGAAGGCCCAGAATATTGGGGCTCAAACTAAGAAACTTGGATACAGGTTTGTAGAGCAGTAGCACCAGACAGCAGTAAGTACTGACCTCTCCTTGGCAAACATTGGTGTACTGGGGATTTCTAGGCACATCACGCATCAACAAAGGACAGACTGAGGCAAAAAGGCAGAAGTAACTCAAAACTAGAACTACTGTTTAGATTACCTAAGTAATTCTTGAACACTCTCTAAAAATGTTAGGAGCCTTGTTGGGACTAGATGTTTAGATGGAAGTAATAGTTGGGAAATAGAAATACTATAGTGGAGGAAAATAGAACAAAGGAAAGAGAAATAATGGAAAGGCATGAAATGTTATACTTAGTCTTTTATTTTGCAAGTTTGTGTTTCTTTTGTTGCCCCAATGCAACTATATTATGTGCTATTTAATATGACTAATAAATATATTCATTTCTACCATATACTGTGCCTAAATCAGCACCATGAAACAAATAAGGCTTAATCAGTGATTGATGAATAGGACTGAAATCTCAGCTTGAGCAAAATGCAGCTCCTTTTCTACTACTCTAAGGTTGGGAGGTATATCTTCAGCTTTTTATGATACAGTTATTTTCTTTCTCAGGTTAAGCAAACATCCAATATATTTTAACATCTTTAGTTATTCTGAATATTCCAGACCCTCCTCCCCAGCCTTATTAGTGCCCCCTTTACCTCCTTGTTCCTTAGAGTGTAGATGAGCGGGTTAAGGGTCGGGGTTACAACAGTGTAGAAAAGAGTGAGAAACTTGCCCTGTTCATGAGCATAGTGACTCTTGGGTTGAAGATAGACAGCTGTGACAGTGCCATAGAAGAGGGACACTACAAGGATATGAGAAGTGCAGGTACCAAATGCTTTCTTCTTCCCTGCAGTTGGCTTTATTCTCAGCACAGCTTTAGCAATAGCAACATAAGAGGAAAGGATAATAATCAAGGGCACCACCAGAAGAATAATACCAGCTATGAGTATCTGGATTTTAATGTCGATGGTGTCTGCACTGGAGACCTGAATGAGGGCTGGAACTTCACACACTATGTCATCCACCTTCTGGTGGGAGCAGAAAGGTAACTGGAGGGTAGCAGGAGACTGAATTAGAGACTGAATCAGGCCAGTCCCCCATGCTAGGATGGCCAGCTGCAGACAAATTCTTGGGTGCATGATAGTGGTATATTGCAGTGGATGACACACTGCCACATAGCGGTCCAGAGCCATGACCACAAGCAGGACACATTCAGTGGTCCCAAGCCACAAGAAGACATAGAGTTGAATGGCACAGCCACTGTAGCTGATGGTCTTCTCTGGACCCCAGAAATTAACCAACATCTGTGGAACACAGCTGCTGGTGAAACAGAAATCCAGCAGAGATAGGTTGGAAAGAAAGTAATACATTGGGCTGTGGAGTTTTGGATCCTTCACAGAGACAAGAATTATGACCATATTTCCTGTAATAGTTAAGCAATAAGAGATCAGAATTACTGAAAAGAGCATCTTCTCCAAATATGGCTTGTCAGAGAAGCCCAGGAGGATGAAATCACTGTGGCTGTCATTGCAAATTGTGAACATAGCTTCTAGAGCAATCGTCTCTTCAAGGAATGGTTCAAATGAAGTTGCTGAAAGACCTGTGATGTTCCAGTACAGAAACAGGAGGAGGGGCAGTATGAATTATTTGATTCCTTTTTACTCAATAGTGAGATTTTTGCATCCTTATTTTGGGAATACAATACAAGATTTAGTGATTTGTTTTAATCTTCGATACTCATCACTCTATGTTTTCTTCCTCCTTTACATCTTCTTCATATGATGCATTTTTAGAACTCTGCATTAGAAACAATATATAAATAAATATTAAACATGTAGTAGTAAAATTAACCTTATTAAATGTTATAATATCATTTCATCTTTGCTCTCAAAGATCATACATTTATAACATTTATCATAAAGTTTTGATACACCTTAAAGTTCAACCGTATTCTCTTGCAACTTCTTTATTCATTTTGTGCTCTTATTTCTCTGTCTTTGTATTGCAATTTGTCTGAATACCTTGCTCCCATACCTCAATCTTCATTCCTCCTTCTCCCTTTCTCTTCCTCATTCAGCCTTCCTTCCACTCTCTTGATTTCTGAGCTCGAATTCTTCCTCAAATCCCTTGCATTCCTATACACTAACAATGAGAAAACAGAAAGAGAAATCAAGGAAACAATTCATTCACCGTTGCAATGAAAAGAATAAAATACTTAGAAATATATCTACCTAAAGAAACAAAAGACCTATATGTAGAAAACTATAAAATACTGGTGAAAGAAATGAAAGAGGACACAAATACATAGAGAGATATACTGTGTTCATGGATCAGAAGAATCAATATAGTGAAAGTGAGTATACTAGCCAAAGCAATCTATAGATTCAATGCAATCCCTATCAAGCTACCAATGGTATTTTTCAGAGAGCTAGAAAAATAGTTTCAAAATTTGTATGAAAATACAAAAAACCTTGAATAGCCAAAGCAATCTTGAGAAGAATGGAACTGGAGGAGTCAACTTGCCTGACTTCAGGCTCTACTACAAAGCCACAGTCATCAACACAGTATGGTACTAGCACAAAGACAGAAATATAGATCAATGAATCAAAACTAGAAAGCCCAGAGATAAATCCACGCACCTATGGACACCTTATCTTTGACAAAGGAGGCAAGAATATACAATGGAGGAAAGACCATCTCTTTAACAAGTGGTGGTGGGAAAACTGGTCAACCACTTGTAAAAGAATGAAACTAGAACACTTTCTAACACCATACACAAAAACAAACTCAAAATGGATTAAAGATCTAAACGTAAGACCAGAAACTATAAAACTCATAGAGGAAAACATAGGCAAAACACTCTCCGACATAAATCACAGCAGGATCCTCTATGACCCATCTCCCAGAATATTGGAAATAAAAGCAAAAATAAACAAATGGAACCTAATTAAAATGAAAAGCTTCTGCACAACAAAGGAAACTATAAGCAAGCTGAAAAGACAACCTTCAGAATGGGAGAAAATAATAGTGAATGAAGCAACTGACAAAGAATTAATCTCAAAGATATACAAGCAACTCCTGCAGCTCATTTCCAGAAAAATAAAAGACCCAATCAAAAAGTGGGCCAAAGAACTAAATAGACATTTCTCCAAAGAAGACATATAGATGGCTAACAAACACATGAAAAGATGCTCAACCCCACCCATTATCAGAGAAATGCAAATCAAAACACAATGAGGTACCATTTCATGCCAGTCAGAATGGCTGCTATCCAAAAGTTTGCTGCTGCTGCTGCTGCTGAGTCGCTTCAGTCGTGTCCGACTCTGTGCGACCCCATAGACGGCAGCCCACCAGGCTCCCCCATCCCTGGGATTCTCCAGGCAAGAACACTGGAGTGGGTTGCCATTTCCTTCTCCAATGCATGAAAGTGAAAAGCGAAAGTGAAGTCGCTTAGTCGTGTCCGACTCCTAGAGACCCCATGGACTGCAGCCTACCAGGTTCCTCTGTCCATGGGATTCTCCAGGCAAGAGTATTGGAGTGGGTTGCCACTGCCTTCTCCATCCTAAAGTCTGCAAGCAATAAATGCTGGAGAGCGTGTGGAGAAAAGGGAACCCTCTTACACTGTTGGTGGAAATGCAAACTAGTATAGCCACTATGGAGAACAGTGTGGAGATTCCTTTAAAAGCTGGAAACAAGAACTGCCATACAACCCAGTAATCCCACTGCTGGGCATACACATTGAGGAAACCAGAAGTGAAAGAGACATGTGTACCCCACTGTTCATTGCAGCACTGTTTATAACAGCCAGGACATGGAATCATCTAGATGTCCATCAGCAGATGAATGGATAAGAAATCTGTGGTACATATACACAATGGAGTATTACTCAGCCATTAAAAAGAATATTTGAATCAGTTTTAATGGTGGATGGAACTGGAGCCTATTATACAGAGTGAAATAAGCCAGCAAGAACAACAACAATACAGTATCAGTTCAGTTCATTTCAGTCACTCAGTCCTGTCCAACTCTTTGCGACCCCATGAATCACATCATGCCAGGCCTCCCTGTTCATCATCAACTCCCGGAGTTGACATCAAATTCATGTCCATCGAGTTGGTGATGCCATCCAGCCATCTCATCCTCTGTCGACCCCTTATTCTCCTGCTCCCAATCCCTCCCAGCATCAGAGTCTTTTCCAATGAGTCAATTTCTTTTTGGCCAAAGTATTGGAGTTTCAGCTTTATAATCAGTCCTTCCAATGAAAACTCAGGACTGATTTTCTTTGGAGTGGACTGGTTGGATCTCCTTGCAGTCCAAGGGACTCTCAAGAGTATTCTCCTCACCACACTTCAAAAGCATCAATTCTTCGGCGCTCAGCTTTCTTCACAGTTCAACTCTCACATCCATACATGACCACTGGAGAAACCATAGACTTGACTAGATGGACCTTTTTTTGGCAAAGTAATGTCTCTGCTTTTCAATATGCTATCTAAGTTGGTCATAACTTTCCTTCCAAGGAGTTCAGTTCAGTTGGTCAGTCGTGTCCGACTCTTTGCGACCCCATGAATCGCAGCACGCCAGGTCTCCCTGTTCATCACCATCTCCTGGAGTTCACTCAGACTCATGTCCAATGATTTGGTGATGCCATCCAGCCAAGGAGTAAGTGTCTTTTAATTTCATGGCTGCAATCACCATCTGCAGTGATTTTGGAGCCCCCAAAAATAAGTATGGCACTGTTTCCACTGTTTCCCCATCTATTTCCCATGAAGTGATGGGACCAGATGCCATGATCTCCATTTTCTGAATGTTGAGCTTTAAGCCAACTTTTTCACTCTCCTCTTTCACTTTCATCAAGAGGCTTTTTAGTTTCTCTTCACTTTCTGCCATACAGGTGGTGTCATCTGCATATCTGAGGTGATTGATATTTCTCCTGGCAATCTTGATTCCAGCTTGTGCTTCTTCCAGCCCAGCATTTCTCATGATGTACTCTACACAGAAGTTAAATAGGCAGGGTGACAATATACAGTACTGACGTACTCCTTTTCCTATTTGGAACCAGTCTGTTGTTCCATGTCCAGTTCTAACTGTTGCTTCCTGACCTGCATATAGGTTTCTCAAGAGGCATGTCAGGTGGTCTGGAATTCCCATCTCTCTCAGAATTTTCCACAGTTTATTGTGATCCACATAATCAAAGGCTTTGGCATAGTCAATAAGGCAGAAATAAATGTTATTCTGGAACTCTCTTGCTTTTTGCATGATCCAAGGATGTTGGCAATTTGATCTCTGGTTCCTCTGCCTTTTCTAAAACCAGCTTGAACATTAGGAAGTTCACGGTTCATGTATTGCTGAAGCCTGGTTTGGAGAATTTTGAGCATTACTTTATTAGCGTGTGAGGTGAGTGCAATAGCAAAGAGAGATAAGAAAGCCATCCTCAGTGATCAATGCAAAGAAATAGAGGATAACAACAGAATGGGAAAGACTAGAGATCTCTTCAAGAAAATTAGAGATACCGAGGGAATATTTCATGCAAAGATGGGCTCAATAAAGGACAGAAATGGTATGGACGTAACAGAAGCAGAAGATATTAAGAAGAAGTGGCAAGAATACACAGAAGAACTGTACCAAAAAGATCTTCACAACCAAGATAATCATGGTGGTGTGATCACTCACCTAGAGCCAGACATCCTGGAATGCAAAGTCAAGTGGGCCTTAGAAAGCATCACTATGAACAAAGCTAGTGGAGGTGATGGAATTTCAGTTGAGCTATTTCAAATCCTAGAAGATGATGCTGTGAAAGTGCTACACTCAATATGCCAGCAAATTTGGAAAACTCAGCAGTGGCCACAGGACTGGAAAAGGTCAGTTTTCATTCCAATCCCAAAGAAAGGCAATGCCAAAGAATGCTCAAACTATCAATACAGTATACTAACGTATATATATGGAATTTAGAAAGATGGTAACGATAACTCTGTATGCGAGACAGCAAAAGAGACAGATGTATTGAACAGTCTTTTGGACTCTGTGGGAGAGGGCAAGGGTGGGATGATATGGGAAAATGGCATTGAAACATGTAAATTATCATATGTGAAATGAATCGCCAGTCCAAGTTCAATGCATGATACAGGATGCTCGGGGCTGGTGCACTGGGATGACCCAGAGGGATGGGATGGGAAGGGAGGTGGGAGGGAGGTTCAGGATGGGGAACACATGTACAGTCATGGTGGATTCAAGTCAATGTATGGGAAAACCAATACAATATTGTAAAGTAAAATAAATAAATAAATATTTTTTTTAAAAAAAGAATACTTTACGGTTTGTGATCTAAGGAGGTTGTTTAAACTTACATTCTTATCTTAGTTTTTCCTTAGATTATATGTTTGAAAAATGGAGGGGAGGTCGGGGAATCATAGAACCTATCTATGCTTGTTAAGAAACTAAATGTGAAGGAGTTCCTGGCCCATAGTAACTCCTCAACGTTTGTTACTTATCATGAGCCTGATGAAGATACTGTTCAGTTGATTTTTCCAGGGACAAAGCATCAAAATATAGGAGCAAACTTTTATAGACAGTTATATCAGACTTCCCAGGTGGCGCTAGTGGTAAAGAATCAACCTACCAATGCAGGAGACCTAAGAGACACTGTTTTGACCCCTATGTTGGGAAAACCCCCTAGAGGAGGGCATGGCAATCCACTCCAGTATTCTTGCCTGGAGAATGCCACGGGCAGGGGAGCCTGGTAGGCTACAGTCCATAGGGTCACACAGAGTTGGACATGACTGAAGCAACTTAGCACACAGCACACACACACATAAGTTATATCACTTAGAAAAAAGAAATGTCATATATCTACATTTTTTTCCTTCCAAAGAACTGGAAAGTAATTGTACCCACTTCTCACCACTTTAAATTATCAATCTTTATATTGCAGTATAGACATATCTCTTTTCAACATGTTTTTCTTCCTATAAAACCTGAGATTACAAAACAAGTTTGAAATATGTACTACTATTTATCTGTCCAGTAGATTAAAAATGATTTGAGGAAATATTCTTTCCACTCAATCACTGGCAGTATTTTCTTAACATCCAAAAGAAAGATGGCATCCATAGTTCCTTTTCCTTCTTCTTTCTCCATTTTTATGTTGTTAATTTTTTTTTACTTCTGTATTCTCTTCCTTCACTTTCCTGCTTCTCTGTTTCCTACCAATTTTCCTATTCATATATCATAACAAAATCTATCAGTTCTTCAACTTTTATATAGCATTTTTTATAATTCCAAGCATTTTCATTTACAATAAGTTTTTGCCAAGGGAGTCTCCCAACAAGACTCTTTGAAGGAAAACAATCGATGTTAATGATTTGAAAAGGATTTTACAAATTTATGACCTTCAGTGACTCCTTGAACTGCATATCCTTCCAAGAAATATAAACTCGTGGGCTCCCTTCTCTCACCCAAATCAACATGTTTCATAAAGACTTACTTATGCCAACATTTAAATAAAAATATTCCTTTCCCAGAACAGTTTTCAGTTTACCAAATACTAGAGAACTAAACTAAATTATCAAAACTCTAATGGGAAAGTCCAGATATTTCCATCACTTTATTCATAATTTATTCCTTATTTACCAAGTCATTTTACAAATATAAATTTAAGAAAATGTACATATAATCAATGGATAAAAATAAATTTTAATTAGAGATCCATAGATGAAACTAACATTGAAAATCAGGAGTAGCAGCATATCTCTGCTTGACTGAGTTCCTATCAGGTAACTACCAATTTGCTAAATCAATTAGCCTATTTAATCCTCACCAAAAAATTATCAGATAGTTAAATATTCCTAGTTTATGTTTCTATATTTTATCAGCAGTCATGCTTTGTTTTTTATCATTTTAAATAATTCTAAAAACGATAATGTGAACTAGAGAAAATCAAAAGCTTGGGAATATCATTGAAATATTTATGGGAATGCAAACTAGTACAGCCACTATGGAGAACAGTGTGGAGATTCCTTAAAAAATTGCAAATAAAACTGCCATATGACCCAGCAATCCCACTGCTGGGCATACACACCGAGGAAACCAGAAGTGAAAGAGACACATGTACCCCAATGTTCATCGCAGCACTGTTTATAATAGCCAGGACATGGAAACAACCTAGATGTCCATCAGCAGATGAATGGATAAGAAAGCTGTGGTACCTATACACAATGGAGTATTACACAGCCATTAAAAAGAATACATTTGAATCAGTTCTAATGAGATGGATGAAACTGGAGCCAATTATACAGAGTGAAGTAAGCCAGAAAGAAAAACACCAATACAGTATATTAACACATATATACGGAATTTAGAAAGATGGTAATGATAATCCTGTATGTGAGACAGCAAAAGAGACACAGATGTATAAAACGGACTTTGGACTCTGAGGGAGAGGGAGAGGGTGGGATGACTTGGGAGAATGGCACTGAAACATGTTTACTATCATGTAAGAAACGAATTGCCAGTCTATGTTTGATGCAGGATACAGGACGCTTGGGGCTGGTGCACAGGGATGATCCAGAGAGATGATATGGGGTGGGAGGTGGGAGGGGGGTTCAGGACTGGGAGCTCGTATACACCCGTGGCAGATTCATGTCAATATATGGCAAAACCAATACAGTATTGTAAAGTAAAATAAAGTAAAAATAAAAATTTTTTAAAAAGGCTTCTAAAAAAAAAGAAACATTTAAATTCATATAAAAAATAATACATTGCATCAAATGGAACATTCAAGCTAGAATTCTAAGAAAAAATATGACATTATCTGATATCTACAATCTATTATATAGTCACAGGGGTGAATTCTTAAACTCAGTATAATGCAGTTTCAACAATGTAATGATATCATGCAACATTAGTATATGTTTAGGGATTACCTGGTAGCTCAGTCAGTAAAGAATTTGACTGCAGTGCAGGAGACTGGGTTCAATCCCTGTGTCAGGAAGATCCCCTGGAGAAGGAAATAGCAACCCACTCCAGTATTCATGCCTGGAAAATCTCATGGACAGAGGAATCTGACAGGCCCATGGGGTCACAAGAGTCGGACTTGACTTAGCAAATGAACCACCAGCACATATTTTTGCTTTTACACAACTTGCTGGAAGATATGTCCTGACTATTTCAGTCCTATTGTTTTTTATCTATCCACCCTACTCTTACCCACCTATCATGATCACATTTGACTTTATCTAAACACTAAAAGTAGATTTATTTAAAGTTCTCACAATCAATAGTTCTCATGCTTACAGTATGTTAATCTACAGGAAACTCACAAGCACAACTATTTTGAAGGGGATTAAGATGCAAAAGGGTCTCTCATATCTCATATTTTTATTTTTCTTAGATTTTTTTTCTATTTTTACAATGACATGTATTTTAGAAAATCCATATATACTCTCTGATCCTCTATTCTATTTTCTGCACCATTGTTCCTTTGTTTTATGTAAAATTTTGCAAATTAGAGTTGAAATGTTAGCACTTTGATTATGAATCTGAACTCAATGTTTAGTAGAAGAAATAAGTTGATGTTTAGAGAATCTCAGAGTCTTACAGATTTTCCCCATCTCCAAAATCAAGATACGTCTTATTCCAATCTGTGACTTTTATCCACTTCCAGTAACTTTTGGTTTGTGTTCTTTGTATAAGGCTAGATTGTTTCACTATATGTATATATCTACCTATATTTGTATCTACATATTTATACCTCCATGAATAAACATTTTTTCTCCAAGCTCCTGTTTAATTACAGATCATTGGAAGAGGTATAACCCCTGACCAATCCTTATTCTTGGTTAGGAGGAGAGAGTCTTGGTTTAGCTCATATTCACTATGCAAAATGCTACAAGAATTCTCTACTTCTGTTGAGACTGTCCTCTTCTCACAAACATCAATTTTGTCTGTGTTTTTCCTTTAACTCATTTCCTCTTCTCAAAATAGCATCTAGAGGAGATTCTGTGGAGAGCCAATGCATCCCAATTAATGTGGTTACAAATGTAGAATATGATATTTACATCTCACCTTTTAAAACAGATGCCTCTGGTGAAGTATATCTCAATGCACAGCCCACCTCTGACTTCAGCAGAACTTTAGGGGACAGTTCTGTGTGAATTCAGATTCATCTCATCTATCCTGACAGTGTCTTAGCTCAAGCACGATGCATATGCCTTCCTGGTTGGTCCCAAGGCCTTGTATAACACTGTGGGAGTCTAATCGGCACAAAGACAAGTGCTGCCCCCAAATGCAAGAGATTTAATGACCCTAGAGGAAACTTTCAAACAAGGGAGAATTGTAGCAAGTGGATAAGTGTTCCAGCAAACCTTCCTTCATGTGAAAAAAATCTTATGTGTCTTCCAGGAAGTCCCAGGAGAACTGATCTCCCATTCTACACAACCTGACTAATATGCCCTTATACTCTCTGTTTTTCTTACCGGTCTCATTTTTTCCTGTCCTTCACTCATTATTCTTGAAACCGGTTGTTTGAATCTAATTTCTATTCTCAAGGTCTGCTTTCTAGAGGACCTAAATGGAATTGGTCTGGAAGCAGGATTTGAAAGCAGAATCTTAGAAGAGTATTCAAGGAAATAATTCACTCACCAGTCAAATTGTGACAAACCTGCCACAGGTAGGGGTAAGTGGAATAGCAGTAACTCAACACGCTCTAACATCACTACTACTAATAGTCTTACATGTTGTGGTTTGGCATACCATACAGGTAGAAGGAGAAGCATTGAAGTACATCTAGCCCTTGAAAGATATGAGGGTAATGATACTTTGATAATTGTCAACATTGCTGGCTTTCATCGACTATCTTGGAAGCCTTGAAAAAAGAAAGAGTACTATGCTCCAGTCAGTCAGCCAATTACCAGCCTAAGGGTATGGTTCTCAAACTGTTGGTTAAAATGCAGATTTCTGGGCCACACATCAAGAGTTTATGATTCCTTAGGTTTGGAGTAAGGCCCAAGAATTGGCATTTCTAATGAAGTCTTAGTTGATGATAATGAAGCAGGTCCAGGGAGCAACTTTGAGAACCAATAACTAGGGAATGCTACAAAAGCAAGTAAACTTCCATGGAAGCACTTAAAGAGATTCTCATATCCTACACAGGAAAGAGTGTTGAAAATCAGACCCAGGACTTGATTATAAGACAGACAGAACTGCAAAGAAGAAAAAATGCACATCTCAACAGACTGTTTATATTAAAGTCAGGACTCTAAGAGGGATGAAGCCAGACCTTGCCACCTAAGATGATGGATATATGTACGATTGCACCTCAAAAATGTGAACTTCCTTTCAGATTTCTCTGAATCATTAAAACTGACAAAAGCAGTCTTCTCCGTCTTGTTAAAGAAGAGAAAACTCCACTCGCCAGAGATCATGTAAACACGTTCCTTGCAAGATGCTTCAGACCTTCTCACAGTTTCTCATTGTCCTTACTCAACAACACCAGAGCAATAACTATGATCCCTACTATAAGAGAAAATAGATTATTCTAAAATCTGTTGTACCTGGCTAACACATACCATCAGCAACCTCTCTTAGAGGAGAAACGGAAACAAATCTGGATATGGAAAAGTTTATAGACAATGGAACACTTTTTCAGTGTTTAGGAATTCAATTTCTTGAAAGGAATGCTGGATTCAGTTCTAATATATTAGTACTACAGGGATGTAGTTTAAACTTTTATGGATTTATATGTACGGTGAATGTGATAGCATTGCTACAGTTGCCTTGACAGAATAATAAAGTATAACAGGGCTCAGAGTTAGGAATGTTAGAATGGATTTACGATATACCAACAGAGAATCTTTCATCTAACTGCACTTCCTGTGATGTCCCAGAGGACACACTCTATTAAGTGAGTAGAGAATGTACCAGTAAAGAGACAAAGTATCTTTGGGAAGCTTAATGTCCTCCCCAGGCCAAGGCTAACAATAGAAGATGTTTTCAAGAAACTGAGATCCCTACTGAGAATGTGAGTGATAAAATTCAAATGAGCAGAGGTGACATGGCAGCTCTTCAATACCTGAACCCAGCTACAATTAACAGAATGGATAGCAGGGCTGGCTCAGCACTAAGGTGAGGTAAGGTGAAGTCACTTAGTTGTGTCTGACTCTTTGCGACCCCACAGACTGTAGCCTACCAGTTTCTTCCATCCGTTGGATTTTCCAGGCAAGAGTACTGGAGTGGGTTGCCATTTCCTTCTCCACAAATATCTATGGTGATGGCTATTAGATTATAATTTCCTAGGTTTGAGACATACATAGAGACAATTACAAAGTTGGTGGTGTAGATTTTTCAAAAATATTACATTGGTGAAATGGAAATGGGAACTACAATAAAAATAATGATCCTTCACCCAGGTCTCATATCTTAGTCTGTGCTCAAACCTATATTCTATCACTTAAAGGGAATGCTGGGTCCCTTCAGAAAGAACTTTGAAATGCCATTTCAAGAATACACAATAAATATTCTACTTAGCATTTCCCCAATGCACCCTAGGGCTTCCCTTGTTGTTCAGATGGTAAAGAATCCTCCTGCAATGTGAGAGATGTGGGTTCAATCACTGGTTTGGAAAGACACTGGAGAAGGGAAAGTCTACTCTGCCCAGTATTCTGGCCTGGGGAATTCACACTTTGTCCAGAAGTCTTATGGACTTACTCCATGGTTTCACCTCAAAACAATGAATTTCACATTTTTCTCAAGTGCACATGGCACATTCTCCAGGATAGATCATATCCTGGGCCATAACTCTAGCCTTAGTAAATTCAAAAAAATTGAAATTATTTCAAGCATCTTTTCTGATCACAATGTAGTAAGATTAGATGTCAACTACAGAAAAGAAACTATCAAAAATACAAACATGTGGAGGCTAAATAATAAGTTAATGAAAAACCAACAAATCATGGAAGAAGTAAAAAAGGAAATCAAAATATGCATAGAAACAAATGAAAATCAAAACACAACAACCCAAAACCTAAAAAAAGTAAAAGCAGTGCTAAGGGGAAGGTTCATAGCAATACAAACTTATCTCAAAAAAAACAAGAGAAAAATCAAATAAATACTCTAACCTTTCACCTAAAGCAACTAGAAAAAGAAGAAATGAAGAAACCCTGGGTTAGTAGAAGGAAAGAAATAATAAAAATTAGGGCAGAAATAAATGAAAAAGAAACAAAGGAGACCATAGCCAAAATCAACAAAACTAAAAGCTGGTTCTTTGAGAAGATAAATAAAATAGACAAACTATTAGCCAGACTTATCAAGAAACAAAGGGAGAAAAATCAAATCAACAAACTTAGAAATGAAAATGGAGAAATCACAACAGAAAACACAACACAGAAATACAAAGGATCACAAGTGACTACTATCAGCAACTATATGCCAGTAAAATGGACAACTTGGAAGAAATGGATGAATTCTTAGAAAAGTATAACCTTCCAAAAGTGAACCAGGAAGAAATAGAAAATTATTAACACACCTATCACAAGCACAGAAATCAAAACTGTAATCAAAATTCTTCCAACAAACAAAACCCCAGGACCAGATGACTTCACAGCTGAATTCTACCAAAAATTTAGAGAAGAGCTAATACCTATCCTACTCAAACTCTTCCAGAAAATTGCAGAGGAAGGTAAACTTCCAAACTCATTCTATGAGGCCACCATCACACTAATACCAAAACCAGACAAAGATGCCACAAAAAAAAGAAAACTACAGGCCAATATCACTGATGAACATAGATGCAAAAATCCTTAACAAAATTCTAACAAATAGAATCCAACAACATATTAAAAAGATCATACATCATGGCTAAGTGGGCTTTATCCCAGGGATGCAAGTATTCTTCAGTATTCACAAATCAATCAATGTGATACACCACACTAACAAATTGAAGGATAAAAACCATATGATTATCTCAATAGATGCAGTGAAAGCCTTTGACAAAATTCAACATCCATTTATGATAAAAACTCTCCAGAGAGTAGGCATCAAAGGAACATACTTCAACATAATAAAAGCCATATATGATAAAGCCACAGCCAATATTATCCTCAATGGTAAAAAATTGAAAGCATTTTCCCTAAAGTCAGGAACAAGACAAGGGTGCCCACTCTCACCACTACTATTCAACATAGTTTTGGAAGTTTTAGCCACAGTAATCAGAGAAGAAAAGGAAATACAAGGAATCTAGATTGGAAAAGAAGAAGTAAAGCTCTCACTGTTTGCAGATGACATGAGCCTCTATATAGAAAACCCTAAAGATATCACCAGAAAATTACTAGAGCTGATCAATGAATATAGTAAAGTTGCAGGATATAAAATCAACACACAGAAATCCCTGGCATTCCAATACACTAGCAATTAGAAAACAGAAAGAGAAATTAAGGAAACAATCCCATTCAACACTGCAATGAAAAGAATAAAATACTTAGTAATAAATCTACCTGAAGAAACAGAAGACCTATATATAGAAAACTATAAAACACTGATGAAAGAAATCAAAGAAGACACAAATAGATGGAGAAATATACCACATTCATGGATCAGAAAAATCAATATAGTGAAAATGTTATACTACCCAAAACAATCTATAGATTCAATGCAATCCTGATCAAGCTACCAACAGTATTTTTCACAGAACTAGAACAAATAATTTCACAATTTGCATGGAAATACAAAAAACTTTGAATAGCCAAAGAAATCTTGAGAAAGAAGAATGGAACTGGAGGAATTAACCTGCCTGACTTCAGACTATACTACAAGCTACAGTCATCAAAACACTATGGTACTGGCACAAAGACAGAACTGTAGATCAATGGAATAAAATAGAAATCCCAGAGATAAATCCACGCACCTATGGACACCTTATCTTTGACAAAGGAGGCAAGAATATACAATGGAGAAAAGACAATCTCTTTAACAAGTGGTGCTGGGGAAACTGGTCAACCACCTGTTAAAGAATGAAACTAGAATACTTTCTAATGCCATACACAAAAACAAATTCAAAATGGATTAAATATCTAAATGTAAGACCAGAAACTATAAAACTCCTAGAGGAAAACATAGGCAAAACACTCTCTGACATAAATCACAACAGGATCCTCTATGACCCACTTCCCAGAGTAATTGAAATAAAAGCAAAAATTAACAAATGGGACCTAATTAAACTTAAAAGTTTTGCTCAATGAAGGAAATTATAGCTTTTGCACAATGAAGGAAACTATAAGCAGGGTAAAAAGACAGCCTTCAGAGTGGGAGAAAATAATAGCAAACAAAGCAACTGACAAATAATTACTCTAAAGTATACAAACAGCTCATGCAACTCAATACCAGAAAAATAAATGAGCCAATCAAAAACTAGGCCAAAGAACTAAACAGACATTTCTCCAAAGAAGACATGCAGATGGCTAACAAACACATGAAAAGATGTTCAACATCACTCATTCTCAGAGAAATGCAAATCAAAACCACAATGAGGTACCATCTCATGCCGGTCAGAATGGCTGCTATCAAATAGTCTACAAACAATGAATGCTGGAAAGGGTGTGGAGAAAAGGGCACCCTCCTACACTGTTGGTGGAAATGCAAACTAGTATAGCCACTCTGGAGAACAGTGTGGAGATTCCTTAAAAAACTGGAAACAGAACTGCCATATGACCCAGCAATCCCACTGCTGGGCATACACACTGAGGAAACCAGAACTGAAAGAGACACGTGTACCCCAATGTTCATCACAGCATTGTTTACAATAGCTAGGAACTGGAAGCAATCTAGATGTCCATTGGCAGATGAATGGATAAGAAAACTGTGGTATATATATACACAATGGAATATTACTCAGCTATTAAAAAGAATGCGTTTGAATCAGTTATAATAACATGGATGAAATTGGAGCCTATTATAGAGAGTGAAGTAAGTCAGAAAGGAAAATACCAATACAGTATATTAATGCATATATACGGAATTTTGACAGATGGTAATGATGACCTTATATGAGAGACAGCAAAAGAGACACAGATATAAAGAACAGACATTTGAACTCTGAAGGTGAGGGTGGGATGACTTCAGAGAATACCACTGAAACATGTATATTACCATATCTGAAATAGATCACCAGACCAAGTTTGATGCATGGAACAGGACACTCAAAGCTGGTGCACTGAGACAACTCAGAGGGATGGGATGGGGAGGGAGGTGGGAGGGGGTTGCTGGTGGGGGACACATGTACCTCCATGCTGATTCATGTCAATGCATGGCAAAAATCACCACAATATTGTAAAGTAATTAGCCTCCAATTAAAAAAAATAAATTAATTTTTTTAAGCCAAGGGAAAATCCATAGACCAGCCCTTCATCAGCCAAGATCAGAAGCAATACTGTGTCCTGAATAAAATGCATAGATTAGTTCAGACTTTGAACCAGAAGATGGAGAATAAATTGATAATGGCTCCCATCTACTAAGTACCAGAGGTACTAAGACACATGAAAGTGCATAAGCTTAAACCTAACAAATGATTGCCCCATTTGCAGCTGTGTATCTGTTGTAGAATCTTAACTAGAAAAGATTAATATAGTCTCTAGCATATGGTTGATCTATTAAGTGTATCATTTTCAATTCCCATCAGTACAGAGAATTAAAAGCAATTCACATTTATGTGAGGACAAAGGGACATACTCACCGTCCCACCTTGAATCTAAATCAACTGTACCTTTTCTGACAAAATAGTCTGTCTTCAAAAATCTTGACCGTCCTGATATTTCACAGAATATAACTATTCCACAATACTGATGGCAGCATCCTAATCAGATCTAAGTGAAAGTGAACGTCACTCAGTCATGTCTGACTTTTTGCAACCTCATGGACATTCTTCAGACCAGAATACTGGGGTGGGTAGCCTATCCCTTTTCCAGCGATCTTCCCAACCCAGGAATCGAAACAGGGTCTCCTGCATTGAAGGTGGATTCTTTACCAACTGAGCTATCAGGGAAGCCCTAAATCATATCTAAAGAGCAAGACATTTCAAGAAGTCTGAATATTCTATGGCATGCATGTCAGAGGGTGGAAGATAAAACTTACAAAGATTTAGGGCCCTCCACATTAAGTGATTGCTAGTCTTTCCCATTCTGTTGTTTTCCTCTATTCCTTTGCATTGATCACTTAGGAAAGCTTTCTTATCTCCCCTTGCTTTTCTTTGGAACTCTGCATTCAAATGGGTATATCTTTCCCTTTTTCCTTTGCCTTTAGCGTCTCTTCTATTCTCAGCTATTTGTAACACCTCCTCAGACAACCATTTTGCCTTTTTGCATTTGTTTTTCTTGGGGATGGTCTTGATCATTGCCTCCTGTACAATGTCATGAACCTCTACCCGTAGTTCTTCAGGAACTCTGTCTCTCAGATCTAATCCCTTGAATCTGTTTGTCACTACCACTGTATAATTGCCAGGGAATTGATTTAGGACATACCTGAATGGTCCAGTGGTTTTCTCTACTTTCTTCAATTTAAGTCTGAATTTTGCAATAAGGAGTTTATGATCTGAGCCACAGTCAGCTCCTGGTCTTGTTTTTGCTGACTATATAGAACTTCTCCATCTTTGGCTGCAAAGAATACAATCAATCTGATTTTGCTATTGACCATCTGGTGATGTCCATGTGTAGAGTCTTCTTTTGTGTTATTGGAAGAGGGTGTTTGCTATGGACCAGTGCATTCCCTTGGCAAAACTCTATCAGCCTTTGCCCTGCTTCATTTTGTACTAAGGCCTAATTTGCTTGTTACTCCAGGAATCTCTTGACTTACTTCCTACTTTTGCATTACAGTCCCCTATAATGAAAAGGACATCTTTCTGGGGTTTTAGCTCTAGAAGGTCTTGTAGGTCTTCATAGAATCATTCAAATTCAGCTTCTTCAGCACTTCTGGTTGGGGCACGACTTGGATTACTGTGATATTGAATGGTTTGCCTTGGAAATGAACAGAGATCATTCTGTTCTTTTTGAGATTACACCCAAGTACTGCATTTCAGATCTCTTGTTGACTATCAGAGCTACTCCATTTTTTCTAAGGGATTCTTGTCCAAGTTAAGCAAAAGTTGCTCAGTCTTTTCTGACTCTTTGCAAACCCACAGACTATACAGTCCATGGGATTCTCCAGGCCAGAATACTGGAGTGGGTAAACCTTTCACTACTCCAGGGGATCTTCCCAACCCAGGGATCAAACCCAGGTCTCCTGCATTGCTGGCAGATTCTTTACCAGTTGAGCCACAAGGGAAGACCTTCTTGCCCAAAGTAGTAGATATGATGGTCATCTGAGTTCAATTCACCCATCCCAGTCCATTTTAGTTCACTGATTCCTAAAATGTCAATATTCACTCTTGCCATCTCCTATTTGACCACTTCCAATTTACCTTGATTCATGGACCTAACATTCCAGGTTCCTATGCAATATCGTTCTTTACATCATTGGACTTTACTTCCATCACCAGTCACATCCACAATGGGGTGTTGTTTTTGCTTTGGCTCCATCTCTTCATTCTTTCTTTAGTTATCTCTCCACTGTTCTCCAGTAGCATATTGGGCTGACCTACCAACTCAGAGAGTTCATTTTTCAGTGTCCTATCTTTTTACCTTTTTATACTGTTCATGGGGTTCTCCAGGCAAGAATAGTGAAGTGGTTTGCCATTGCCCTCTCCAGTGGACCATGTGTTGTTAGAACACTCCACCATGAGGTGTACATCTTGGGTGGCCCTACATGACATGGCTCAGTTTCATTGAGTTAGACAAGGCTGTGGTCCATGAACTGGTCCAAGGCAATGCCAAAGAATGCTCAAACTACCGCCCAGTGGTGCTCATCTCACATGCTAGCAGAGTAATGCTCAAAATTCTCGAAGTCAGGCTTCAACAGTACGTGAACCATGAACTTTCAGATGTTCAAGCTGGATTTAGAAAAGGCAGAGGAACCAGAGTCAAGCTGCCAATATCCACTAGATCATTGAAAAAGCAAGAGAGTTCCAGAAAAGCTTCTGCTTTATTGACTATACCAAAGACTTCGACTGTGGATCATAACAAACTGTGGAAAATGCTCAAAGAGATGAGAATACCAGACCACCTGACCTACCTCCTGAGAAATCTGTATGCAGGTCAAGAAGCGATAGTTAGAACTGGACATGGAACAACAGACTGGTTTCAAATCAGGAAAAGAGTACGTCAAGGCTGTATATTGTTACCCTGCTTATTTAACTTATATGCAGAGTACATCATGAGAAATGCAGACAGGATGAAGCACAAGCTTAAATCAAGATTGACAGGAGAAATATCAATAACCTCAGACATGCAGATGACACCACCCTTATGGCAGAAAGTGAAGAGGAACTAAAGAGTCTCTTGATGAAAGTGAAAGAAGAGAGTGAAAAATTTGGCTTAAAGCTCAACATTCAGAAAACCAAGATCATGGCATCTGGTCCCATCATGTCATGGCAAATACATGGAGAAGCAAAGGAAACAGTGAGAGACTTTATTTTGGGGGACTCCAAAATCACTGCAGATGTTGACTGCAGCCATGAAATTAAAAGACACTTGTTCCTTGGAAGAAAAGCTATGACTAACCTAGATAGAATATTAAAAAGCAGATATTACTTTGACAACAAAAGTCCATCTAGTCAAAGCTATGGTTTTTCCAGTAGTCGTGTATGGATGTGAAAGTTGGACTATAAAGAAAGCTTAGTGCTGAAGAATTGATGCTTTTGAATTGTGGTGTTGGAGAAGACTCTTGAGATTCCCTTGGACTGCAAGGAGATCCAACCAGACAATTCTAAAGGATATCAGTCCTGAATATTCATTGGAAGGACTGATGCAGAAGCTGAAACTCCAATACTCTGGCCACCTGATGCAATATACTGACTCATTGGAAAAGACCCTGATGCTGGGAAAGATTGAAGGAGGAGGAGAAGGGGACGACAGAGGATGAGATGATTGGATAGTATCACCAACTCAATGGACATGAGTTTGAGTAAGCTCTGGGAGTTGGTGATGGACAGGAAAGCCTGGTGTGCTGCAGTCCATGACGGTGCAAAGAGTTGAACACAACTGAGCAACTGAACTGAACATTAAGTGAAGTTTTAGAAGTTCAATCATCTTAGGTGTGCTTGTACATTCTCTCTAATATTATGAAAAATGTATTGCATTTTTTCTACTTAACACAAAGAGGCACAATATTTGATGGAATCCAGTGCATTTGGAGGTGGCACATGCCACACCGGGTAATCTGCTATGAACTATCAGGTGACAGAGAAGGCTATAAGCTATAAATAGGTCTCAGAGCAAGAGAGAGATTTCTAACAGGTATAAGCAGCAGTGAGAGTTATCATGTTGCTTGAAACATGTAAAAAAATATATTCGTGGTGCTAGCTTTATCTGTAATAGTTAAGTAAACACTTTTTATATGGCATCTCTGATAGCCAAAAAGGAAAAAGATTGTCATACAGACTTTTAGAGTCTTGGACCATGGCAATGCCTCACATAAGAGAAAATTAGATGTATTGGTTTGGTGCAAAAGCAATAGCTGCTTTGCATTGTTGAACTTTGTTGTTTGATGTTGAAATACATTCTTATATCAATGTGGATATGTTATACCTTGTTTTAATTGGCATTTGTCACTTTATGATTTTTGCTAATGACATTACTTGAGTTTACTTTATATTTATTTTACACTATAGAAATGATATTAGACAAAAAGCAAATTTGAGCAACTGTTTTTATTCAAATTCTTAATGGGTTGTACATAGCATAGAAAACTTGCAACATCAACCCATTTGGGCCAGGAACTGCCAACAAACATATGGTGCAACGGTGGTTCAAGAAGCTTTGTAAAGGAGATGAGAGCCTTGGAGATGACGAGCAAAGGGGCTGGCCATCAGAAGTTGACAATGACCAATTGAGAGCAATCATTAAAGCTGATACTCTTGCAACTATATGAGAAGTTGCCAAAGAATTCAACATTCACAATTCGGTGGTCATTCAGCATTTGAAGCAAATTGGAAAGATGAAAAAGCTTGATAAGCGGATGCCTCATGAGGTGACTGAAAAATTTTTTAAAAATCATCATTTTGAAGTGTCATCTTCTCTTATTCTACACAACAACGAACCATTCAGTCAGACTGTGATATGCAATGAAAAGTGGGTTTTATACAACAAATGGCAATGGCCAGCTCAATGGTTGTACTGAGAAAAAGCCCCAAAGCACTTCCCAAAGCCAAATTTGTGCCCAAAAAAGTCATGGTCATTGTTTGGTGGCCTGATGCTGGTATGATCCACTATAGCTTTTTGAATCCCAGTGAAACCATTACATCTGAGAAGTATGCTCAGCAAATCAATGAGATGCATCAAAAACTGCAATGCCTGCAGCTGCCACTGGTCAACAGAAGAGGCCCAATTCTTCTCTATGACAATACTTGACTGCACATCACACAACCAACACTTCAAAAGTTGAAGGAATTGGGCTACAAAGTTTTTCCTCATCTGCCATAATCACCTGACCTCTCTCACCAACCAACTACCACTTCTTCAAGCATCATGACAATTTTTTGCAAGGAAACAACTATCACAACCAGCAGGAGGCAGAAAATTCTTTCCAAGAGTTTGTTGGATCCCAAAGCATAGATTTTTATGCTTCAGGAATAAACAGACCTTTTCTCATTGGCAAAAATGTGTTGATTGTAATGGCTCCTGTTTTGATTAATAAAGATATGTTTGAGCCTAGTTATAATGCTTTTAAAAAATTTACAGTCCAAAACCACAATTACTTTTGCACTAACCTAATACTTACAAAGCAGCTATTCTGATGTAGTATAAGCATCAAGTGACTATGTAACTGGGGCTTCCTATCTGAGCTCGATGTTGTCAGATCCACCATCTCATAAGGTTAGATTCATGCAGTAAAAATCCAATATACAACTGGAAACCAAACATTTGGATCTGACCGGATCATGTCCAGAGGACATAAATTATGTGAACTAATGGCACAGACACTTAACCTACCTCTGTTACATCAGTATTGCACTCTTAAACTATACTTATGGCCTCATAAGGATCCCCAAAAGACCAAATGCTGGGGAAAGAAAAATTTCAGGACTCTAATATATAGTCAGCTTTATATGTTGTTGTGAGTCATAAGTGAAAAAATGCTACAAAAGATCCTAACTTAGGTGTCACCTCAAAGGGCAATAGTGAGAGGAAATTCTCTCAGGGGGTAGAGCCATTAATACATTCAGCACATTAGGTTGTCTCCTTTGCATAAAAGGAGAAATTGAGCATACACAAGCTATTGGGAGAAGGCAATGGCACCCCACTCCAGTACTCTTGCCTGGGAAATCCCAAGGATGGAGGAGCCTGGTGGGCTGCAGTCCATGGGGTCGCAAAGAGTCAGACAAGACTGAGCGACTTCACTTTCACTTTTCATTTTCATGCATTGGAGAAGGAAATGGCAACCCACTCCAGCATTCTTGCCTGGAGAATCCCAGGGATGGCGGAGCCTGGTGGGCTGCCGTCTATGAGGTCGAACAGAGTTGGACATGAGTGAAGCAACTTAGCCCCAGCAATAGTATTCCATTTATAAAAATGCAAAACAGAAACAGACTCACAGATATAGAAAACAAACTAGTGATTATGCAAAAGGGAGAGGGGCATATTTGTGGTATGGGATTTACTATGTATAATATAGATGAGCAACAAGGATGTATAGTATAACACTGAGAATTATAGCCATTGTCTTATAATAACTTTTAATGGAATATAACCTATAAAAAATACTGAATCATGATGTACACCTAAACCTGAAACTATTATAATGTTGTAAATCAACTAGAGGTCAATAAAAAAGGAAATGCAAATATTTAATAGGAAAATGGTAAAGTATATAAATAATTATAAACTATAAATTTTTAAAAGAATGTACAATAAGGGCTGGCTCATAGTGGAAAAGGCAAAAAGATATGACACTGAAAGATGAACTCCCCAGGTTGGTAGGTTAGCCCAATATACTACTGGAGAAGAGTAGAGAAATGACTCAAGAAAGAATGAAGAGATGGAACCATAGCAAAAACAACACCCAGTTGTGGATGTGACTGGTGATGAAGTAAAGGCTGATGCTGTAAAGAACAATATTGCATAGGACCTGGAATGCTAGGTCTATGAATCAAGGCAAATTGGAAGTGGTCAAACAGGAGATGGCATAAGTGAACATCGACATTTTAGGAATCAGTGAACTAAAATGGACTGGAATGGGTGAATTTAACTCAGATAACTCAGATATCTACTTCTTGAGGCAAGAATTCCTTAGAAGAAATGGAGTAGCCCTCATAGTTAACAAAAGAGTTCAAAATGTAGTACTTGGGTGCAATCTCAAAAAGAACAGAATGATCTCTGTTTATTTCCAAGGCAAACCATTCAATATCACAGTAATCCAAGTCTATGCTCAACCACTAATCTGAAGAAGCTGAAGTTGAAGACCTACAAGACCTTCTAGAACTAAAACCCAGAATAGATGTCCTTTTCATCATAGGGGACTGGAATGCAGAAGTAGGAAGTCAAGAGACCTGGAATAACAGGCAAGTTTGGCCTTGGGCAAAGGCTAATAGAGTTTTGCCAAGAGAACACACTGGTCATATCAAGCACCCTCTTCCAACAACACAAGAGAAGATTCTACACATGGACATCACCAGATAGTCAATACCGAAATCAGATTGATTATATTCTTTGTAGCCTAAGATGGAGAAGTTCTATAAGGTCAGCAAAAACAAAACCAGAAGCTGACTATGGCTCAGATCATGAACTGCTTATTGCCAAATTCAGACTTAAATTGAAGAAAGTAGTGAAAACCTCTGGACCATTCAAAGAAAAGAAAGTGAACGTGTAGCCACTCAGTCGTGTCCAACTCTTTGCAACCCCACAGACTGCAGCCCACCAAGATCATCTGTTCAGAATTCTCTAGGCAAGAATACTGGAGGGGATTGAGATCAAACCTGGGTCTCCTGCATTGTAGGCAAATTCTGTACCATCTAAGCCACAAGGGAAGCCCCAGACCATTCAGGTATGACCTAAATCAAATTCCTTATAATTATACAGTGGAAGTGACAAATAGATTCAATGGATTAGATCTGATAGACAGAGTGCCTGAAGAACTATGGATGCAGGTTCATGACATTGCACAGGAGGAGTGATCAAAGTCATCCCCAAAAAAGAGAAATGCAAAAAGGCAAAATGGTTGTCTGAGGAGATATTATGAATAGCTGAGAAAAGAAGAGAAGCTAAAGGCAAAATAGAAAAGGAAAGATATACCTATCTGAGTTCAGTGTTGCAAAGAATAGCAAGGAGAGATAGGAAAGCCTTCCTAAGTGATCAACACAAAGAAATAGAGGAAAACAGAATGGAAAAGACTAGAGATCTCGTCAAGAAAACCAGATATACCAAGGGAACATTTGATACAAAGACGAGCACAATAAAGGACAGAAACAGTATGGACCTAACAGAAGCAGAAGATATTAAGATGAAGTGGCAAGAATACATAGAAGAACTATACAAAAAAGATCTTAAAGACCCAAATTACCAGTGGTGTGGTCACCCACTGTTCTGGTCCTTTAATGGGCTGGAACCTGGTGGTCTGGAGTCAACCAATAAGAAAGTAAAGGAGAGAGAAAGAGGCTGATATTCCTTGGTTTATACAGAAAGCCAATAAAGCCCCTACACAGGGCTTACTCTATTCACGAAGGCCTCAGGCGCCCTCTCGATGGAGTGAAGGGACAGAGCACCTTCTTGAGAAGGTCTTAGAAGCCCGGGCAGGAAAGTAAACTCAGAGAGCCTCTGTGTTCCAGGGGATCAGCCTGAAAAAGAGAGAGAGAGAGAGAGAGAGAGAGAGAAATCAAGACACGGGGACCAAAGCTCTGATGGAGCAAAGGTGTTTTAATCAACATGGTGTGGCCATATATACTGTAGTTATTTTCAGCAAAGATAAAGGTTAAAATTCCAGACTTAGAAAACATAGGTGATCCATATTAAAGAGAGAGAGAGAGTTGTAAATAATCACTTTTACCATATGGTTCACAAGAAGAAAGAGGGTACTTATCACCCTATAGAAAAACTAACGAAGGAAATGCCTGGATCCCTCAGCCCTGGGAGAGGCTTGCCTCTCCTCTTAATTCCTGAATATTCAGGAATTAATAAGGAACAGAGGATTCCTGACAAATCAAAACAGCACACAGGAAGCCTCCTGTTAAATGCTTCCTGACAACTCACCTAGAGCCATATATCCTGGTATGCAAAGTCAAGTGGGCCTTAGGAAGCATCACTATGAACAAAGCTAGTGGAGGTGATGGAATTCCAGCTGTGTTATTTCAAATCCCAAAAGATGATGTTATGAAAGTGCTGCACTCAACACACCAGCAAATTTGGGAAACTCAGCAGTGGCCACAGGACTGGAAAATGTCAGTTTTCATTCCAATCCCAAAGAAGGCAATGCTGAAGAATGTTCAAGTGAAAATGAAAGTGAAGTTGCTCAGTCATGTCCAACTCTTTGTGAGCCCCTGGACTGTAGCCTGCCAGGCTTCTCCATCCATGGGATTCTCCAGGCAAGAATACTAGAGTGGGTTACCATTTCCTTCTCCAGGTAATCTTCCCGACCCAGGGATCGAACCTAGGTCTCCTGCATGGTAGGCAGACGCTTTAACCTCTGAGCCACCAGGGAAGCCACCAGGGAAGAATGTTCAAACTACCACACAATTGCACTCATCGCACACACTAGCAAAGTAATGCTCAAAATTCTCCAAGCTAGGTTTTAACAGTACATAAACCGAGAACCTCCAGATATTCAAGCTGGATTTAGAAAAGGCAGAGGAACCAGAGATCAAATTGCCAACATCCATCAGATCATAAAAAAAAAAAAAAGAGATAATTCCAGAAAAACATCTACTTCTGTTTTATTGACTATGCCAAAGCCTTTGACTGTGTGGATCACAACAAACTGGAAAATTCTTAAAGAGATGAGAATACCAGACCACCTGACCTGCCTCCTGAGAAATCTGTTTGCAGTTCAGGAAACAACAGTTAGAACTGGACATGAAACAATGGATTGGTTCCAAATTGGGGAAGGAGTACATCAAGGCTGTATATTGTCACCCTGTTTGTTTAACTTATATGCAGAATGCATCATGCAAATTGCTGGGCTGGATGAAGCACAAGCCAGAATCAAGATGTCGGGAGAAATATTAGTAACCTCAGATATGCAGATGACACCACCCTTATGGCAGAAAGCAAAGAGGAAGTGAATAGCCTCTTTATGAAAGTGAAAGAGGGGAGTGTAAAAGCTGGCTTAAAATTCAACATTCAAAAATCTAAGACCTTGGCATCCCGTCCCATCACTGCCTGGCAAATAGATGGGAAAACAGTGGAAACAGTGAGAGACTTTATTTTCTTGGGCTCCAAAATCACTGCAGATGGTGACTGCAGCCATGAAATTAAAAGATGCTTGCTCCTTGGAAGGAAAGCTATGACAAACCTAGACAGTATATTAAAAAGCAGACATTACTTTGCCAACAAAGATCTATCTAGTCAAAGCTATGGTTTTTCCAGCAGTCATGTGTGGATGCAAGCATTGGACCATAAAGAAGGCTGAGCACCAAAGAATTGTTGCACTTTTACTGTGGTGTTGGAGAAGACTCTTGTGAGTCTCTTGGACTGCAAGTAACTCAAACCAGTCAATCATAAAAGAAATCAGTCCTGACTATTCATTGGAAGGAATGGTGCTGAAGCTGAAGCACCAGTACTTCAGCTACTTGATGCAAAGAACTGACTCATTAAAAATAAGCCCGTGATGCTGGCAAGAAATTGAAGGCAGAAGGAGCAGGGGATGACAGAGGATGAGAAGGTTGGATGGCATCATCGAATCGATGGACATGAGTTTGAGCAAGCTTTGGGAATTGGTGATGGACAGGGAAGCTTGGCATGATGAGGTCCATGCGGTCACAAAGAGTTGGACACAACTGGGCGAGTGAACTGAACAATAAGGGCAGGTGCTAAGAAATGAAACAATTTAGAAAATGATTATATTCTACACAGATGATTTTACAATTTATAAAAAATGCATTATACAAAAGAGAAACAAGTGAAAACAAATACATTAAACTACTAGCAAAAGATGTTCTGTGAGATTATATCTATGCTGACACTCAGTTCAATTTCGTCATACCAAATCTTAGGTGAGCACATATCGAGTAATAAATCAACTTATTTCCAAATGCTATTCCTGTTCCAATTCCATATGTTTCTACTACGGTTGACCCTTGACAATGCAAAAGTTAGGAATGCTGATTCCACACTCAATCAAAACTCCATGACTTTTGACTTCCCAAACTTAACTACGACTAGCCTACTGTTGCCTTATTGTTAATATAAAGTTTATTAACACCTATTATATGTATTATATAATGTATCCTTACAATAAAGGAAGCTAGAGAAAAGAAAATGTTATTAAAAATACATAAGGATGAGAAAATATATTTATGGTATGTACTGTATTTATCGATACCATAAGTTTACATCCTCTGTTTACCAGATGAATAGTCTGTCAGTACCTACATTAATATTGTCTTATATGATACAAAACACTGTATATATATATATATATATATGTATTATTAGAAATCAAAAAATATAAAAATAATGTGAAAATTTCATATTTATTTTAAGGTATAATGACATATATTGATAACAAAAAATGTTTATAAATAAATAAGTGATATAATTGCTTCACAGTAGCCTACCTTATACACTAAGTGAATCATTTAATAATGTTTATGGCCTGTGTTATATAGTCATATTCATAATACAGTATTGAGATTATATATTTTTATAAAACTACTTACCTGTGGTGACAGGCTGAAACATAGTTTCTCTAACTGTGAAAGAGAGAAAGAAGTATACTGTATAATAATGTAATTCTTTGAAAGCAAAGTTATAAGCAATAAAAAACTAAAGTATTAATTTTACATTAAGTATCACTCATGCCTACGTGAGGACACACTATCCTCTCCCACACGTCTTACACATGACGCTTTATACATATATTTTTATATATTTATGGAAAATCTGTGTATCAGTGGACTTCACAGCTCTTGCCCATGTTGTTCGAGAGTCAGCTGTAATTCTGCCCCAAGGAATTCATTCTAAACTTAAATTTGTGTGTTAATTTTATATTGTAACTTTGTATGAAATAGTTTTTTAATATGGAGTTCTCTAGCAGGTTTAAACTAAGCCCATTCATCAAAAAACCAATGAATAATAGAAATACTATTATCCCATATACACCATCTGTGGTCTCAGTATTTGACCTTAAGACTATTTAAAGGAATGGATTAAAAGTTCATGTAGTCTTGTACTTTCCTGATTAAACAATCCCAAACTTATTTTTCATGGTCTATGCTTCATGACTAGTATTTTCAATCTAGTTTTTAATATGTGTGAACCATCTATGTGCCAGTATTATGCTACCCTTACAGGAAATAGAGTTCACATGGTTTCACTCTGGACACAATGACCAATTAAACTTGAGGGACTCTGGAATCCCTAGGGCTAAAAGAGCACAGAGCATTGTATGAACGGTAAGCCTTCAGTTACAGCTAAACCTTCTCTCCATGACTCTGTCAGTGTTGCTGGTATTTATAAAATCAGCTTCTCATTGTGTTAGGAGCTTGCTGAGAAGAGCCAGGGTCAGTCAAAAACACCTGGGTGACTGAAGACACTATCTCTAATATACTTTTACCTCATCATATGAACTTTTCTCATATGTTTTTGATTCAGTCCAGTTATGTGCTAATTTCATTCTCAATCTGTGGGCAAAATGTAGCTGAATAAGAATTTCACAAGAGGTGAAATGTCAAAAAGTCACTGCATTTTTCTTCCTGTTTTTGGACCAGACTTCCTTCAAAAGATGCACAAAGAATGGTGTAGACATCTTTTCAACACTAGAAAAGAGCAAAGGTGAGTGATGTCTGCTAAACAGAATTATGTTATTATCATTGAGTGGGAAAGATCTCTCAAGATCATCTCATATACTTCCTTGCCTCTAGGTTGCTTCACATTCAGTAAGCAGAGTTCAATTTGCTTCCTGGGAATCTTGAAATAAAGGTCAAATATTTTCAGTGGCTCCAAAACCACTTGTTATCATTTCACTCTTTTGCCCATTATATTGTCATACAAAAAAAAAAAGGTGTATTTAGGATTCTTTTAATTAGTAGAGGATATAGAAATAAGAGAAGAGTTATGATAACAGTGGGATGAAAATGTCCTTTACAAAGGGTAATTTCATTTTTCTGATAATGTAAAGAATGAACTAATGAATGAGCATCAATGACATCAGAGACATACAAAATGTGGGAAGGAGTATTGAATAAAAGATGTGAAAAAAGAAATATAAAAAGAAATAAAAGAAATAGAAAAAAAAAAACCAGCTGTTGAGTAAAGTGTTTTTATTATGCCTTCAGGCAACTCAATGTCTCTTATTAACCATTGACTTGACTATCATTTACTGGGAAACAATGTTCTCAGTATTATGCTAGACACAAAGAAAAAATGACATGCACATATAATCATTTCATACTATATTATCATAAAATTATAATGTTTCAGCTCCACTAGTAGTAATTTGTCTGTTTTTTCATATACATGGGAAGTGGAGATAATGATACATTATTACTATTAATACTTACTGATAATGATTAATGCTCTTGATACTATTAGTGATAACTAGTTCACATTCACAGCTCTATATTCCAGAGCTGTCCTAAATTCAGATGTGTAGGCCTTGCTGCATTAAACCTATACAAGAACTCTCTTATTATCAATACAGAATCTGTGAATTTTGAACACAAGGATATTCATCAATTTGCCCAGAACCATACTCAGAGAGTAAAGAATCTGCCTGCAATGCTAGAGACCTGGGTTTAATCCCTGGGTTGGGAAGATCCTCTGGAGAAGGGAATAGCTACCCACTCCAGTATTCTTGTCTGGAGAATCCCATGAATAGAGCAGCCTGGAAGGCTACAGTCCACCGGGTCGCAAAGAGTTGGATTTGACTGTGCAACTAACACTTTCACTTATACAGATCAGATATAAAATGCTGGGAGATTCTAGCTACAGAGGCAATGTTCTGAAAAGCTAACTTTTAAGGCGATTTTTTAAAACATTATCTAGTGAGTAGACAGGAGCAGGAAATGGCAACCCACCCCAGTACTCTTGCTTGGAAAATCCCATGGATGGTGGAGCCTGGTAGGCTGCAGTCCATGGGGTCGCAAAGAGTTGGACACGACTGAGCGACTTCACTTTCACTTTTCATTTTCATGCATTGGGGAAGGAAATGGCAACACATTCCAGTGTTCTTGCCTGGAGAATCCCAGGGATGGGGGAGCCTGGTGGGCTACCGTTTATGGGGTAGCACAGAGTCAGACATGACTGAAGTGACTTAGCAGCAGCAGCAGCAGCAGAATTGAACAGACAAAGCAGCATTTCCCTGTTTTGATTTGTTTTTTTATTGATGAAAAATTGCACATCTTTTCTATTTTCACCTTTGCTTCATATTTGTTTGTCCAACCTGTCTATTTATATCCACTGCTCTTTTTTTATTGGAGTTTTGGCCTTTTCTCATAATTATTATGTACTAATTACTTATATTTAGTATGTTAACCATTTTTGCCATGAACTGCACATTTTCATTTTGACTATCCTTTATCAATGTATGAACTTTTTCATGTGAAAATTTAAATGTACACACAAATAAGTCAAGTCTTACATCCTTTTCTATTTTTCAACTGAGAGTATATTATTGGCATTTACTAGATAATGTGTATCTGTAGCTAAAAAGCCAAAATTAAAACTTCATGTAATGGAAAGAATTGTAGATCTTAGCACCATCTCTATTCATTCTCATGTAGGCATCCCATGCTAAAGTTATAGTTTATATATCAGTGTTACTAACTTGGGGAAAAAAGTATTCCACTCTGGTATAAAATATGTCAATTCTTATTATTATATCTTCTTTTTTAAGTCAATCTAGCAGCACTATCTATTTTTATGCTTGTAAATTCAAATGGGGTAGGTCTAAGCAATGAAAATTTAAACATGCAAAGTAGACTAAAGGTATTTAGATGCCCTTGGGTCATATAACTAAATAACTGATAACTTTCACAGACTGAAGAAAATCAACTTTATTTGATTTTTGGCTCCTTGATTCCATTGTTTACAACTCTTGTGTCTTCCTTTGCTGCTTTCTCTATATTTAGGTGGAATTAAGGAATATATAAAAATGAATGGCCTTTAAATTCTGCTTTTGCGTCTTGGCCTTAAGATTACAGAGTGTGCAAATTATTTATTCTCATTGAGTCATAGCAGTAGTAAAATGTAGATCATATCCATTTATTAGGGTTTTGGTGAGAACTAGAAAGAATTATTTCAGGCACTAAGCAATGCCTGTCACTGGTAGTAAATCAACAATTAGCTTATGCATTTTGCAGTTTTCATCAAGGTATTTGGAGATGCTGGGAGATGTCAACTGTGATCATCATTATAAACCACGTTAGTCATAATTTTTTACCATGAATCAAAGCATTTAATACTCATGATAGCTCTTTGTGGAAATGGATGCTCATATGTGTCATTTTAGAGAGACAGCTCAAAAATATCCCAAGAATATACTACTAAAACAAGCATAATTTCTTTAGATCAAGTTCAGATTTACATGATGCTATTATAACCTCTATATTACTCAGCATTTTGAGCATGGATTAAAAACTGCTGAATTAAAACAGCATTTATTCTTAAAATACTGAGAGTTGGGCATGACTCAGTGACTTCACTCTCACTTTTCACTTTCATGCATTGGAGAAGGAAATGACAACCCACTCCAGTGTTCTTGCCCAGGGATGGTGGAGCCTGGTGGGCTGCCGTCTATGGGGTCGCACAGAGTCGGACACAACTGAAGTGACTTAGCAGCAGCAGCAGCAGCAGCAGCAGTATAAGAAAAGGGATAAGAATTGAAATGTATTGAACACATGTAACTGTCCATGTTTCATGCATACAGGTTCATATTCTTGGCATTTAAATGTGATGATTTGCTTCATAAAGTCAAACATAAATACCAAAACAGAAGGGCTATTTTTTAACTATACAATATCCATATTATATTTTACAGGGTTCTATTTAATTGACTATATATTTGGTGTCGAATCATTCACTATGATTATCCTAAGTTCAGTTCTGTTACAATAAGAGTAGTCAATATTATCTATTGACCACTTTCCTATTTTATACTTTTTAGGAATGAAAAATAAATGCATCATCATGAATTGGGCAAATGAGAGTTCCCCGAAAGAATTTGTACTACTTGGCTTTTCAGACAAGCCCTGGCTACAAAAACCTCTTTTTATGTTACTATTAATATCATACACAACCACCATCTTTGGCAATGTGTCCATCATGATGGTGTGCATTCTGGATCCCAAGCTTCATACTCCCATGTATTTCTTTCTTACTAATCTGTCCATCTTAGATCTCTGTTACACCACAAGCACAGTCCCTCATATGCTGACGAATATTTCTCACAACAAGAAAACTATCAGCTATGCTGGCTGTGTGGCCCAGCTCATCATCTTCCTGGCCCTGGGCGCTACTGAGTGTCTCCTCCTTGCTGTTATGTCCTTTGACAGGTATGTGGCGATTTGCAGACCCCTCCACTATGTTGTCATCATGAACTCTTGGTTCTGCTTGAGGATGATAGCCTTCTCCTGGTTCACTGGCTTCAGCAACTCAGTGCTGCAGTCCTCCTTGACTCTTAACATGCCACGGTGTGGTCGTCAAGAAGTGGACCACTTTTTCTGTGAGGTTCCTGCCCTTCTCAAGTTGTCCTGTGCTGACACAAAGCCTATTGTTGCTGAGCTTTTTTTCTTCAGCGTGTTAATTCTGCTAATTCCAGTGACATTGATCCTCATCTCCTATGGCTTCATAGCTCAAGCAGTATTGAGAATCAAATCGGCAGAAGGACGACGGAAAGCTTTTGGGACGTGTGGGTCTCACATGGTTGTAGTCTCTCTCTTTTTTGGAACAGGCATATACATGTATCTACAACCACCTTCTTCCACCTCTAAGGACTGGGGGAAAATCGTTTCTCTCTTCTATGGGATATTCACACCCATGTTGAATCCCCTCATCTATAGCCTTAGAAATAAAGATATGAAGGAGGCCTTTAAGAGGCTGATGCTGTTAACATTTTACTATAAAAAGTAACAAGTGTTCCATCATGATGAGAATCTTCTAAGTCTTTTTTTCTCTTGAAAATAGTAATAATGTTCAAACTAATTTTTCTATTTTTCAGGCTCTTACAAGTTTACAGAGTTAGGTCAACAGTTAGAAAATCTTCCTAACTTCAGGAAGCAATGCTGAGACCATAAGCTATATTTTTCTAAATTAAAAGTTCCTTTGCCTTCTATAAGGTTCCTCAGTGAACTTTGTTTCTTGAGGCCAAGCCATGCTAATTCCCTCCTGTCAATGCCTGACTATTCAGAACACTTGGATGGTTTACCTTCCCACTTATACTATATGTTAGAGAACTGTCTTGTCTACCACCTTAGTTAGGGAGTTCCATATCTTTCTGACTAAATGACCAGCAATCCCAAGACAGAAGTTTTCCCATAGCACACAAGTCCTCATATGCACGCTTCAGAACTGTTCTAAGCATGTAGTCTGTCCCAAATCTAGTAACAGCTGACTTTAAACTAGCTAAGTGTGTGCATCTCATCCTAGAAACTGGAAATATTAGCTGAATTTTTGAAATATTTATTTATATATTTTTCACTGTGCTGGGTTTTTGTTGCTACACACAGGCTTTCTCTTGTTGGGGTGAGTGGGGCCTACACTGCGGTTGCAATGAGAGGACTTCTCTTGTTGTGGAGCACAAGTTCTAGGGCACGTGGGCTTCAGTAGTTGTGGCAAACGGGCTAAGTTGCTCTGTGGAATATGAGATCTTCCTGGGTCAGGGATCAAACCAGTGTCCCTTTGCATTGCAAGGTGGGTTCTTAACCACTGGACCATCAAGGAAGCCCTCAGCTGAATTTTATTTCTAACCTTCTTTTTAATTCATCCCTTTATTTCCAATGAATTGCATTTTTTTCCTTTCTTCTTTCATTCCCCAAATCCTTACTTGTCCCAAGTTCTGCAACCAAGCACACAGGATCTCCTCTAAATTATGACGTTATTTATAAAAATGGTAATAGGAAATTTTTCTAACATTGATCTGAATTAATTCACTTTATTTGGATAGTCACTCAATAAGTATTTATTGATCACTAGGTAGCACTAGACCAGAGAGAAAACAATCAGAGTTCCTCTACTAAAAAATATTCTAGTTCGCAGAGGAAACGACTCTTAACCTCAGATACTTAAATGATTACTTGTAGTTAACAATGTAAGGGCATAGATGGGACAACATTTTAGGCAGCAGAGAAAAGGTTACAAAACACATACAAAAAGAGGCTGTAGATGATAACTGAAAAGTTGAAAAGTTTGGATTTTATCCAGTTATGAAAACAGAATACTTAGATCACAGAAGGTAGCAGAAGCACAAACTATCTAAAAATGTAAGTACAGAGTATGGCAGAATATATAATAAGCATGTGTTTACTAAATGCGACATTTCAAATAAATGGGAAAGGGAAAAAGTTTAAATATATGGAGTTTAAAATGTTTGTTTAGCACAAAAAGAAAGCAATAAGCATTTCAAGACACTGTAAATGAATGAATACAATTATATCTCAATATAAGTGCCATTTTTAAGATTTCCCAACCATTTTCTACCACTGCCATCTCTTTTTGAATATATGATAGACATTTCCAACTCAACACAATCAAAAGCTGAACACCTGCTCTCTCCACCACAAAGTCTTCTTCTAAAGCTCACTATTTTAGTAAGTTGATTCACTTGTTGTGAATCTGCAAATCAGAAACCATTAGCCATATCTTAAACCATCTCTTGCATAGTTTTCCATATCAAAACCATTACCAAGACAAATCAGTCATTCCTCTTTCGTACCTCCCACCCCTCCATTCTTTTCCATCTTCACACTCCTGGTTCCATACTCTTTTTCTGCTGCTACTGCTAAGTCGCTTCAGTCGTGCCCGACTCTGTGCGACCCCATAGACGGCAGCCCACCAGGCTTGCCCATCCCTGGGATTCTCCAGGCAAGAACACTGGAGTGGGTTGCCATTTCCTTCTCCGAAGGAAGAGGAATGTATGGCTGTATTTCCCAGCCATACAGCCTTCTGTCTTGCACTTAGCATTTTTTCTTAAAGCGCAGAATGTTTGAGCATTCTTATCCTTCCACACCTGGCATGCTGCAAACTATGGGGCCACAAAGAGTCGGACACAACTGAGCAACTGAACTACAACAAATCCTTCCACCTAATTACTAGTTGCTCAAGCCTCATCATTTATTAGAAAATCTTTTTGTGGTCTCCCTGATTTAGTCTAATACCCACAAATTTACTTGCTCACCATATACCTCTCATTTATGGCATTTATCCTTCTAAGTGATCATTTGAAAAGTGCTTTTATTTACTACTAGACTGTAGCAAAGAGCAAAGTTTGGTTTTGTTCACCAAGATACTCACAAAACTTAATTTTGGGGGCAAAAATTAAAATATTTGTTATCAAAACTATGGATAATTTTAGCTAATAACCAAATTTTCATTTATTCTTTTAAAAGAATTTTCAGAAATATAAAACTCTCTGGGGTGAGGAAAATGGTCTTGTGAAATTCCATGGTGGGATATAAACTCAAATTCTCAAGGCTAAAGAAATTTAATTTCTCTGTAAAAATGAAAATCTAGTGACAGTCACATATAGTTATTAGTAATCATTTATCTTTTAAAAATTACATAAATGCATTACTCTATTTTAGTAAAAGCAAATAGTTTTATGGGTGAGAAATCATCTTTAAACATTGCTGGCATATTAGTTTATCCCTATAGGAATAAAGGTTATAGTTTCTCTTCACGTGCATTGTATCTTACTAATATACCTAGGTTCTTATTCATTAAGTGAAAGATTCTTTATATTCTATAGCACTTTACAGTTTTCAAGATTCACACACATTATTCCATAAAATCCCATAAAACCTTTTTTTTCCTACCCCTATATTGCCCTTTTCACTTTCCTCTCCAAACTGATAACCACTAGCCTGTCCTTTGCATCTGTGAGTGTGCTTCTTTTTTGTTATAATCACTAGTTTTTGTGTTTTTTTAGGTCCCACACATAAGTGATATCATACAGTATTTGCCTTTCTCTATCTGACCTATTTCACATAGAATAATGCCCTCCAAGTCCATCCATATTGCTGGAGATGGCAAATTTTAATTCTTTTTGCTATATCTCCTCAAGGAAGGGAAACGAAGGCAAAATTTTTAAGAGGGGGCTACATCAAACAAAAAAATCCTTTCCACAACAAAGGAAACTATCAACAAAACAAAAAGACTGCCTACTGAATGGGAGAAAATATTTGCAAATATATGTGACAAGAAGTTAATACTCAAAACATACAAAGAAAGCATAACTCAAAAAATCTGATTTAAAAAATGGGCAGAGAACCTAAACAGACATTTTCCAAAAAATTTCATACAGATGACTTACATTCAAAAGATGCTCAAAACCACTAGCCATCAGATAGAGGCAAATCAAAACCACAATGAGATATCTCCTCACACCTATCAGAATGGCATCAGATGGACAACAAATAACAAATGTTGGCAAGGATGTGGAAAAAAGGGAACCCTTATGCACTGTTGGTGGGAATTGGTTTAGCACAGTGGAAAACATATGGAGGTTCCTCAAAATATTAAAAACAGAAAATTAAAAAAAAAAAAAGATTCTAGAGCAAAACACTGTCTCAGAAAATAAATAGAACTACCATATGATCCAGAAATTCCACTCCTGGGTATTTATCCAAAGGAAAAAAAACCACTAATTCAAAAAGATGTATGGAAAACTGATTCACTTTGCTCTACAGCAGAAGCTAACACAGCACTGGAAATCCAATAAAAGTTAATTTAAAAATTAAAACATAAAGAAGTACCTCCAAACCACTCCCCCCCTGAAAAAAAGGTATATGCACCCTTATGTTCATTTGCAGATTAATTTATAGTAGCCAAGACATGGAAGCAAAATACATGCCCATCAATAGGTGAGTAGATAAATAAGTAGTGGAATATATATACAATGGACTCTCACTTAGACAAAGAATGAAATCTTGCCATTTGTGACAACATAGATGGGCCTAGGGGGTATTATGAGAAGTGAAACAAGTCAGATAGAGAAGGACAGTGTCATTTCACTGACATGTAAAATCTAAAAATAGTACATATGTACAGACATGACTAAACAGAAACAAAGTCCTAGATACAGAGAACAAATAGGTAGCTGCCAGATGGGAGGGGGTTGGAGGGAGGAAAAAGTGGCTGAGGGAAACTAAGGCACAAATGTACAGTTACAAAATAAATGCATCGTGGGTATAAAATGTACAGTGTGAAGCCTATAGTCAATAGCTGTGTAATAGCTTCATAAGATGATAGATGGTAACTAGATTTACTGTGGTGATCATTTTGAAACATACAAAAATATGCTGTGCACCAGGAACTCATTCAGTGTTGTAGTTCAATTATACTTCAACAAACAAACTCACAGAAACAGATCTGATTTGTTGTTATTAGGGGTAGGGTATGGAGTGGGAGAGAACTGGATAAAAGTGATCAAAATGTACAAATTTTCAATTATAAGATAAAAAGTTATAGGGATGCAATGCACAACAGGATTAATTAATATTGCTGTATGTTATATATGAAAGTTGTTGACAGAGTAAATCCTCAGAGTTCTCAGCACAAGGAAAAAATATTTTTAAATTTCTTTTAATTTATATCTTTGTAAGATAATGAATGTACACTAAATTTACTGTGGTCATCATTTCATGATATATCATTATGCTGTACAACTTAAACTTATACAATGCTCTATGTTAATCGTATCTCAATAAAACTGAAAAAAATTAAAACATAGATGTTAAAATCCGTGGGTTAAAATTTGATCAGGATCAAGATATTTATATAATTTCTGGCCTTTCCTTTCTAATTAGATTTTAATTTCTAAGGAAAAAATATCACAACTTGTCATAGGAGAGACCTGGGGGACCTCACCTTAATCAAGTGACTGAACTTAACAGCATCACCTATAAGACAAACCAGCCTCATGTACCTTTCTGTATTGATTGGCTCCTGCATGGGGAACAAAATAAAGCACATTTTGGAGATAATCAACAAGATTGAATATAAATTGTGGATTAGATAATAGTACAGTTATATTGCTATAAAATATCCCAGTTTTGATAACTGTAGTAGCTATGTAAGAAAATGTGCTATTCTGAGTAACTGTACACTGTACTTGGAGAGCTCTAAGACACTGATGAAAGAAATTGAAGGCAACACAAACAGATGGAAAATAAACTGTGCTTATGGAATGGAAGAATTATTATTGCTAAAATGACCCTGGGGAAGACATGGCCAGTGCTCACTTCAGGTCCAGCTGTCTCTCCAAACACCCTGGGCACACACAGACTGCACAGGGATGAACCCACACAAAGACACACCTCCAAAACTGAGATAGGTAACAGTTTCACTTAATTTCACTGAGACAGAGAGAGTTTAACAAAATAAGATGACAAAAGAATATGTCTTGAATGAAAGACCAAGAAACAACAGCCCTTGAAAAAACTCTAGTGAAACAGGTAAATAATTTACCTGATAAAAAGTTCAAGGCAATAGTAACAAGAATGTTAACTGAACTGAGTGAAAAATAGATCAACACAGTGTGAATTTTACCAAAGAACTGGAAAATATAATAAAAGACCAGTCAGAGCTAAAGAATACAGTGTGTGAAATGAAAACTTCAGGAGGAGAAATTAATAGCAGATTAAATAATATAGAAGAATGCATATGCCATCTGGAAAAATGCAAATCACCCATTAGAAAAAAAATTAAAGAAACAGAAAACCATTTTGTTTTAAATGAGAATAGTTTACAAGAACTCTGGGACAACATCCTTCACATTACCATTCACAATATAGGGATCTCAGAGAAAGGAGTCAAAATGTATTCGATGAAATTAGGGCTGAAACCTCCCTGAACCTGAAGAAGGAAACAGGTATTCAGATATAGGAAGCACAGAGATTTCTATTGTAAGATTTCACTCACATGTGGAATCTAAAAAATAAACAAAACAAAAATAAACTTACAGGTACAAAAAACAAATTAGTGATTACCAGAAGGGAAGTGTACTGGGACATGAGTGAAATGGGTGAAGGGGGTCAACTGTAAGATGATGAATGGCAAGTAAACTTGTGATAGTGATTACTTTCTAGTGTATACAGATGCCGAATTATAATGTTGTACATGTGAAAATTATATAATTGTTTAAAACCACCAATGAAAATCTTGTTTTGCCACATATCAGTTTGCCTTTTGTGAGTTATTTCACTAGTACTTCATTCATTCTGGAGCCAAGTTTACTGCCATACTGCAAATAAGCATCAATCTATTACTTCTTTATTACAAATAATTTTTCATTACAGCAAATTTTTGTCTGTAATTTTTTCAGTGTTATATTTGAAGCAACAGGGAAAGTGATTGATACATAGCAGGCACTCAACAAATATTTATTGCTTAAATAAATGAATGAAACACTGAGACATTAATTTATTCTTGACACATTTTTAATTATTTAAACCAAATGTGGAACTTTAACATAGCATTAGGTCAGGTTAAAAGTCTATATTATACCATGCTACTGTGGAAGAAATATTTGAAGACAAGACCCTTTTTGTTCCTTAAAAATAATATTAGAAGGCGACTGCCTCTTCTCTCTCTGTGTAGAAATAAAATTATTTGCAGGAATCTCGAGAAATAATATCCTGAGGAAAAAATAAAAGAAAATTGTATCTTTACCCCAAAAATAATTGTCTTAAATTTTCTCTGTTATTCTAGGAGATTTTCCATGAAATTTTTTAGGTAGACTACATTTTCTAGGATTCTTAGTCCTAAATTCATTTTCTTAAATTCATTCAACAAGGAAAATGCCAAAATTTATCATTTCATTTCACTATGGCAAAAAGAAAGTAGTATACCCGCTAGGGGATTTCTATCATGCTTCTTGCCAAGAGATTTCCACTGAGGTTTATTACTTGTATGGAGAAAATGTCTCACAGCTTTATATAAAGAGGAAGAACGTTTCCTGAGCAATTGTTTTAGAGTAAAATGGGTTTTCATATCTAAACATATTTAAGATGCTTCAAATCAAATATATTTATAATGTTAAGGACCTACAATAAGAAGTAAAGACCTACAATAAGAAGTAAACATACTGAAACAGAGAGAAAATTCAGTCCTTATCTCCAATTAATCCTGATGGAAAGTAAATATCAATGTCAATAAAGGGAAGTACTACCATTGAATATCAACATTAATTTAAAGTAAGTATTATCTGTAAGTGATTGTGATTTGTTTTGCTTGATGATTTATATCATTTTGTACAAGATTTTGTGCAAAGCTGCATACTAAAAAAATGTGTAAGTAAATTGGCACTTTTAGTATTAATAGTATTGAAATGCTCCTATTTTGGAAAAATAAATCTAGAGATACTGTTTGTGTTAGCAGTCATTTTCATTAATTTAAATATATGTGTAAAATCTTAAAATCATTAACATCATGTTAAAGCCAAAGGATATGAGTAATTTTTGGAAATGAAAGGGAAGAAAATGCAAATCTTATGAGACTTCTTCTGGTGGAGATAAGTACAGTGTTAATATTTGGATACAAACTAAGAAAAATTAATTTGAAGATAGAGGCTCCTAATCAACCTGGACACTATAGTTCATGAAAATAACCAACCAAACATTAAGTATTACTTACAAAAGTGTAGCCACACATATTGAATTGGTTAATCCTAATAGCACAGTAAGGTAGATAAGGGAGGTTCCAAATATTTAAGCAGTGCATAAAAGATACACTTGTTAATCATTACAGTGAAATGGATCCAGTTTTCTGATTTCGTATCCTACTACACCAGTGCTTTTTCAAACATTTTACCATTGCCTAAAGCAACTTTTATATTTTATATAATAAACCTAGTCACACACGTATACATATACTCACACTTGTAATGGAAACAAATATTATAAAATCAATAAAATAATATATAACCATTAAATGTGTGATAGATTACAATTCACAGTATGAAAAGCACTAATATATATCATACTGTATTTTTAAGAACTGATACCTTTAATAATTTTATATAGCCAGTCTGTATAATCAATTATTGCCTGTCTTGTTTCAAGTTCCAAACATGTTGCAAGGAATCAGTTTCTTTTAGGTGTGGTTTTTTTTTTTTTTTTATGACAAAAATTTACTTTGGCAAAAGTAATTTTAGGATTTGAGGCATAGGATTAAGGAAAAGCACTATGTCTTATTTCTGTGTAAAGCAGATGAATCCAGCTGGAGCCCAGTGAATTCTGAAATTACCCAGAAATCAACTCAAAAATTCAACCAGAGAATGATGAAGCTCAACTGAGTAAGGATGAAGGAAATGAACACAGGCAGTAAGTCAGAATGGGTGGTTCTTGGGAAACAGTCTTCTATTTTGTTACTTTCTCTAATATAAGAGCAATTGTGAGTCCCCCTTTCTCTAATAATTAAACTCTGAAAATTTGTTATATTTCATTTCCTAGGTAAAATATCAAGATTTGTTAGTCTTCCTTTCAAGTGTACTACAAAATCATTATTTGGGGCATTTTGTCTCATAATTTTTTATCTTGCAAATATCAAATCACATCACTGGAGTTTCACCACAGAGAAAAATCCCTTCATAACTCATGTTATTTAACTGAATAAATTGACCATCAAGGGTATTTAACACTGAAATGCAAATCTTCCCTTTGACTCAAATCCACAACCAAGAGCAACAGTCATGAATGCAGGCAATGCAAGTACCCCACAGTTTTTCATTCTCTTGGGTTTCTCTGACCATCCCTGGTTGGAAATGCCACTCTTCACAATAGTTCTTGCTGCTTACATCTGCACACTAGCGGGAAACATCTTGATTATTGTGATATCCAGAGTAGATCCTCAACTTGACAGCCCTATGTACTTCTTCCTTTCCAACCTCTCCTTCCTGGACCTTTGTTTTACTACAACCACCACCCCTCAACTGCTGCTGAACCTCTGGGGCCCAGATAAGTCTATCACTTATGGAGGTTGTGTGACCCAGTTTTATATGTTTCACTTCCTGGGAGCCACTGAATGCATCCTCTTAGCTGTGATGTCCTTGGATCGTTATGTGGCCATCTGCAAGCCTTTGAGGTACCCAGTTATCATGCAACAGCAACTCTGTATCTTCCTAGTGGTCATGGCATGGCTAAGCGGTTTGGCTAACTCCTTGCTTCAATCATCCCTCACCATCCAGCTGCCACTCTGTGGCAACAACAAGGTAGATGACTTCCTGTGTGAGGTCCCAGTGATGATCAAGATGTCATGTGCTGACACCACATTCAATGTAGCTATGCTCTCTACTGTGGGCACTTTCTATTCCCTGGTTCCCTTGTCACTTATTCTTGTCTCCTACGGGCTCATTGTAGCTACAGTGCTCAGAATTCGGTCCTCAGAGGGAAAGAAGAAGGCCTTTAACACATGTAGTTCTCATGTTATTGTTGTATCTCTCTTCTATGGACCAGTAATTAGTATGTATGTGCAACCCTCTTCTACTAACTCCCAGGATAAGAACAAACTAATGTCCCTTTTCTACAGTTTGGTAACTCCTATGCTTAATCCTTTTATTTATACTTTAAGGAACAAAGACATGAAAAGGGCAATGACGAGCCTTCTTGTCTTATTGTACCATCAAAGAAGAGAATAAACACAGCTATTTTTGTGCTTCATACTCTCCATATAGGGCTTGGAAGAGCCCCTGTTCTAAAAGCACTTCTGATTTTACCTCCTCTCAAAATTCTCCCTAAAATGTAGCTTTTTAATATGTAGCTATCATAATAAATAAAATAAACATGTGGTACAACATTTTAGATAAAATTTATAAAAATGTTAAAATTCATTTGTATATAAATTGTGTCTTAGAAAGTATTGAAAGACATATTTTAAAAATATCTCTATGTGACAAATCCTCTCATGTGTAGGCACATTTGATGCACCTGGTTGTACTTGCTAGAGGGCTGTTTTTCAGCTTTGGCACACATTACAATCTTTAAACTTATAAGGACTAACTCCTCTACAGAACTCTTATATCAGAAGTTTAAGAAATCATGTCCAGAAATTAGTTTTTGAAACTGCCTCAGTTAACTTTGAAGTACATGCAGAATTTGTGAGGACCATCATCGGAAAAACAAATTGAGATATCCATTAGGGACAGAGGTCAGAAGGGATCTCAAATATGGGAAAAGGTATAAGCTGACCATTCCCCTCCAAAATAGGTGACAATTTGCCAAAAGATTGAAGAGTTTCAAATGCTCTAAGTTTTAAAAGAAAGATATAAATGCATAAGCAGAAAAATTAAAAACACAACCCCTAGCAAACACTAAGGCAAATGCAACAATACCAAATTGAATACCTAGACAATATGATTTCCTTAAAAAACCAATACAGATTTGCATTTCTCTGATAATGAGTGATGTTGAGCATCTTTTCATGTGTTTGTTAGCCATCTGTATGTCTTCTTTGGAGATGTGTCTATTTAGTTCTTTGGCCCATTTTTTGATTGGGTCATTTATTTTTCTGGAATTGAGCTGCATAAGTTGCTTGTATATTTTTGAGATTAGTTGTTTGTCAGTTGCTTCATTTGCTATTATTTTCTCCCATTCAGAAGGCTGTCTTTTCACCTTGCTGATATTTTCCTTTGTTGTGCAGAAGCTTTTAATTTTAATTAGATCCCATTTGTTTATTTTTGCTTTTATTTCCAGAATTCTGGGGGGTGGATCATAGAGGATCCTGCTGTGATTTATGTCTGCGATCCAAAAATCTGCAAGCAATAAATGCTGGAGAGGGTGTGGAGAAAAGGGAACCCTCCTACACTGTTGGTGGGAATGCAAACTAGTACAGCCACTATGGAGAACAGTGTGGAGATTCCTTAAAAAATTGCAAATAGAACTCCCTTATGACCCAGCAATCCCACTGCTGGGCATACACACCGAGGAAACCAGAATTGAAAGAGACACATGTACCCCAATGTTCATCGCAGCACTGTTTATAATAGCCAGGACATGGAAACAACCTAGATGTCCATCAGCAGATGAATGGATAAGAAAGCTGTGGTACATATACACAATGGAGTATTACTCAGCCGTTAAAAAGAATTCATTTGAATCAGTTCTGATGAGATGGACGAAACTGGAGCCGATTATACAGAGTGAAGTAAGCCAGAAAGAAAAACACCAATACAGTATACTAACACATATATACGGAATTTAGAAAGATGGCAATGACGACCCTGTATGCAAGACAGGAAAAAGACGCAGCTGTCTATAACGGACTTTTGGACTCAGAGGGAGAGGGAGAGGGTGGGATGATATGGGAGAGTGGCATTCTATCATGTATACTATCATGTAAGAATTGAATCGCTAGTCTATGTCTGACGCAGGATACAGCATGCTTGGGGCTGGTGCATGGGGATGACCCACAGAGATGTTATGGGGAGGGAGGTGGGAGGGGGGTTCATGTTTGGGAACACATGTAAGAATTAAAGATTTTAAAATTAAAAAAAATAAAAAAAAAATAAAAATAAAATAAAAAAGCATTAAAAAAAAAAAAAAACCAATACAGAATTGTAAAGTAAAATAAAGTAAAAATAATAAATAAATAAATATTCTATGAAATTCAGCTAAGTACTTCAATCAGTAGTGAAACTCTCATTTATTTGCAATAAAATTTTTCAAAATTGGTTTCCTAAAACTAAATTATACAACAAAGAATTGACAATTGAATTGTTACTGTTGATTACTAAATTATCAGTATGGGTAAGTAAATATTTAAAACTATCTCAAACAAACCAAAAACGAAAAGAAGAAACCATAAGAAATTATGCAAGAAAACATATGATTTAGAGAATAGACACATGAAACTAAATATAAACAACAGGAATGGTAGTTGAATGAAAACAATAGATAGAGGAGAAATAACTAAGAAAATAGTCAGAAAATTCCGTGGGAATGAGAGGTTCCAGCCATACATTAGGCACTCCAGCCCTGGGATTTGACACCAGGAAAATAACCCCCATTAGCCAGTTTGAAAACCAATGGGGCTTAGATCAGAGCTATAAGAAACCAAGACTCCACTCAAAGAGAGCACCACAGTCACGCTTACTCTTGATCACAGTGCAGAAGCTACAAACTAAACACTGCATGGGCTCTGGTCAGCTTGCCAGGACTGCACCAGCAAGACCCCGGCCCACACCGGCCTCCAGCTCCAGCCCCTCTCGCCCTGGCATTGCTCTCCTCTGTAGCAGAGGCTGTTGCCAATGAGAACACCCACACTTAGAAGGAAAGGAGCTGGCTTGGAGCCCAGTCATGCCCTCTCCAGGGCCAGGGCAGTCATTGCCAATGTATGTGTCCATGCTCACACATGAGAGAAGCAAAACCTAGGGAGGAGAACATTATCACTGGTGGGCATGAGGCCACCTTACTGGCATGGCACCAACTGCTCTCGCCCCAACCCAGCCTCCAACCAAGGCATGCATATACTGGGGGAAAAGTGAAACCAGCCCAAGAGTGCAACTTCATGCCCTCAGGCCCAGGCAAGGACTCAACCAAGGTAGAGACAACCATCACACCCAAGAGAAACCCAACTCTGTCAGGGTTCCTTGTCTAGCCCCTTGGGCCTTTAACCCACCTCCAAAAGGATGATGAGCACAAGAGAGGTGCTTACTCCCACCTGACTCTGACTCAAGCCCCTCCTACACCAGCCATACCTCACACCAAGGTGGTGGCTGCCAGCACACACGGAGAGAAGATGCAGCCCATGCTCACTTCAGATCCAGCTCTCCTGCTGAAGCCCCTGGGCACACACAGAATGCCTAAGGATGCCTCAAGCCCAGGATAGGTAACTACTTCACTTAATTTGATAAAGACAGAGAAAGTTAAACAAAATGAGAAGACAAAGTAATATGTTTCAAATAAAGAACATACCTGAAAAAAACCCTAATGAAACAAGATAATTCACCTGATAAAGAGTTCAAAGCAGGAGATGAATCAAGTTTGAGATGGCTGCCCCAGATGGGGACTCAGAGGAAAAAAAGAATACATGGGCAGAGATATGCCCTAGGGAGTGAGTGGCTGGAGCTACAGATTGAGTGACCCAGTCCTGGGGTCCTACACAGGGCAGATGAGTCCTCTTGACTGACCAGAGGATCACTGGGACTAACAGGAAGGCTGTGAGAAGCTTGACTCTGCTGGTGACGAGTGCACATCACTAGCTTACCCTCAAGGCAGGGCAAAGATGGTGAAGAGAAGACTACTCCAGTGGCTCCAGGGTTTCTGGAGAAAGCCTCTGCACATGCCCTGACCCAAGCCAAGCATACACTTCAGTATCACTTAATTCACATTGTAGTGCAGCACTGGATCTGGGTGGTCATGACCAAGAAGGATGCTCAAAAATGGGACACAGAGGTGACTCAGTCCCAGGTTGGCATCTGGGTCAGGTGGTGGCCATTGTTGGAGCTTACACAAGCATCACACTGGAAACAACCCAGAACTCTGACAGTGGCCAGTTTGCCACAGTTCACACACTGATACATGGCAAGTGTCCATGTGGGCCCTGCCTTCCCTGTGGTGTGGTTCCATAAAAGGGTAAGGTGGCAGAAGTTGGAGGGGAATAATCAGCTATGAGAGACAAAGGGGACTTGGATCCAAGACTGCATCTGAGCAGAGTGAGGGAAATATTTGCTGGCCCCTGCTCAGGAAGTGCATCATGGACAGTTCACATCTGTCTATGGCCAACACAGCTAAGAGCCTGCTTGGGCCCTCCCTTGCTTCAGCACTTCCCCACTATGAGGCAAAGGTCCTGGTGTGGGAGAGGAAAAAGCACACTCTTAAAGGGAAAAGAGCCAGCTTGGGCCCAGCCCTCAGGGGTTGGTCCAGCAACCTGGGATCAAAACCCACTCCCAATTAGGAGGTGACAGTCATGAGCAGAGGGGAAATCCCACTTCATACCCAGCTCCAGCTTCAGTCCCTCCATCTTCTACTAAGGTAATGGCTGTTAGTACATCCTGAGGAAAGAAGTGACATGTATCCACGTCAAATCCAGTTCTCCCACCAAAGAAATCAGGCACATGCAATCCATACAGGGACATTCCCACAGAGTGACACTCAGGTAAGACCACAAAAGGTCACTGTTTAATCTAAATTCATAGAGGTTGAGAAAGTGAAGCAAGATGAAAAGGCAGAGGAACTGGTTTCAATTAAAAGAACAGGAGAAAACTCTAAAAAAGTAATGAAACAAATAAACAATTTACCAGATAAATAATTCAAAGCACTAGTAATAAGAATGTTAACTGAATTAAGGAAAAGAATAGATGAACACAGTGAGAATTTTAACAGGGAATTAGAAACATAAAATATACTAAATCAGAAATGAAAAATTCAAGAGCTGAAATTAAAAAAAAAACAGTCAAAGGAATGAATAGGTGGCTAATTGATACAGAAGAACTCATAAGTGATCTGGAAGATAGGGATAATGGAAATCACTCAATCAGAACAGCAACAAGAAAAGCAAATTTTAAAAACTGAGAACAGTTTAAAAGCTCTCTGAGACAACATTAAGTGTGTCAATATTCACATTATCGGGTTCACAGAAGGAAAAGGGGGGATCTTAAAGTGTTTCCGATGAGATTATGGATAAAAATTGCCAAAATATGAAGAAAGAAACAAATATTCAGATACACAAAGGACAGAGGATTCAAAAGAGTTGAACTCAAACAGACCCATACCAAGACATATTATAATTAAAATGGCAAAGGATAAAGAAAAAGAGAGAATTGTAATACAAATATAGTCAGAGGGGGAAAAAAAGTAATATAAAAGAGAATCCTTAAGGGTTCTCAGTTGATTTTTCTGCAGAAACTTTGCAGGTCATAAGGGAGTGGTATGACGTATTCGAAATGCTGAAAGGGAAAAACCTACAACTAGGATATTCTACTGTGCAAGATTATCATTTAGAGTTGAAGGAGAGATAAAGAACTTCTCAGACAAGTAAAGAGTTTATCACAACTAAATCTATCCTAAAAGAAATGTTAAAGGGTCATCTCTAAGTGGAAAACAAATAGGAATCTATAGGAAAGAGAAAATCCCAACAAGAAAGGCAATTATATAGTAAAAGCAGAAGATTAACTACTTACATATAGAAATTAAAAGACAAAAAAATTATAAAATAACTGTAACTAGAATAAACAATACATGATTAACATGAAGATATAAAATATAATATCCAAAACACAAAATAAGGAGAAAAGGAGTAAAAACTGTAGATCTTTCAGAATGTGTTTGAACTTAAATGACTACCAGTTTAAAACAAGTAGATATAGATATACAAGCCATAGTAATGACAAATCAAAAACCTACAATAGATACACAAAAACAAGGGAGAAAAGAACAGAAGAATACTATCTAAAAACTCAATAGAAAATAATAAAAGAAGAAAAGAACAGAGAATAACTACCAAAACAACCAGAAAATAATAAAATAGCAATAAGTACATACCCATCAATAATTACTTTAAATGTCAATGGACTAAATGCTCCAGTGATAAAACATATAATGGATGATTTGATAAAAAAAAAAAAAAAAAACCGAGACCCAGCTATATGCTGCCTACAAGAGACTAACTTAGAGCTAAAGACACACACAGATTGAAAGTGAGGGAATGGAAAAAGATATTTCATGCAAATGGAAACAAGGAAGAAGGGGTAGCAATACTCATATCAGACAAAATGGACATTATAACAAAGGCTTTTCCTATTTTCTAGTTCGGCAAAATTTTCACTGTGTTCATCAATTTTTCCCCAGTGCAGTTAGCAGTCTTATTGCAAATGCTTTGATACTTTATCAGGTAAATTATCTGTTTCATTAGAGTCTTATCAGTTGCTTCTTGTTCTCTCATTTGAAACATATTCTTCTGTCTTCTCATTTTAACTTTCTCTGTCTCTTCAAAATTAAATGAAATCGTTACCTATCCTGGTCTTTGACCGTGTTTGTATGGGAGCATCCCTATGCAGTTTGTGTGTGCCCAGTGTCTTTGCTGAGAGAGCTGGGTCTGAAATTAGTCTGAAGGTAGCTCCATCTTCCCCCCGGGACTTGCAAGCTGGTAATGGTTGCCTCTACTCTGCTCACAGGCAGGGCCAGTGAATTGAGATGTCTCAGCTCCCATCAAGTGTGTTCACTCTCATTGCCAATAGACATCTCCTCCTTGATGGGTAATAGCACTGGAGTAAAAAGGCCTGGTGCAGGAACCCAGTGTAGACTCTTACACATGCTGGGGTGGTTCTGGCAAGTCAGCCAGAGCCCAGAAAACTTTCAATATGCAGTCTCTGCTATTGATCAGGAGTAAGCATGATTGTGGCTGCACTCTTCAAGAGCAGAGTCTCAGTTTCTTACTCCAGTAAGCTCCACTGGTTTTCCAACCAGCTGAGGGGTCTCCTCTTCCTGGTGTCAGACCCCAAGGTTGAGGTGTCTAATATGGGCCTTAACACCTTGCTCCACAGAGAGGATACCCAAGCCTGTGATATCCCCCTCTTCTTTCGTGTCTTCTCCTAGGGATGTGAGTCCCAAACAAACTGTTTCTCTCTTCCTACCCAATTGCATATGAATCTTTCATTACAGCTTTGGCTATAGTAGATTAGTTCTGCTGTCCCCAGGTAAATTTGAGCAAGAGTCCCTGCATATGTCATTATAGTTTCTATGTGTTTCTGAGAAAGGTGAGCCCCGTGCCCTCCCACGCCACCATCTTGATCTCCTGAAGGTATTTTTTTAAGTTATCACTTTGATTTCTCCTCACATGAAAGACCACTTAATGATTTTCTTTTTCTTCTCTCTTCAACTGATTTTTATGCTCCCTTATTTTATGGCCAGAAATAATTAAATCTTATGTAAGATAGTTTACAAATGAGCAAAGTAAGATATTCAAAGAACTCAGATATAAATTCTCTAGAATCACTTATTCAAGCTAATTTTGTACTAATAGTATCTTATTTAAATTTATTATCAACAACAAACTATCAGAAAAAGAAATCAAGAAAACAATTCCATTTACAATTGCATCAAAAGAATAAAATGCCTAGAAATAAATTTAACTAAGAAGGTAAAAGACATGTACTGAAAACTATAAAATACTAATGAAAAAATGAAAAAGATGCAAATAGATGTAAAGATATTCTGTGCTTATAGATTGGGGGAATATTGTTAAAAGGTCCACATTACACAAGGCAATCTACAAATTTAATGTAATCCCTACAAAAAGCAATGGCAGAGCTAAAAAGAAACAATCCTTGATATTGTCACTGGTGATTTTTTGGGGGGTTCTGACTTCAAAGGTAATGACAAGAGAAGCAAAAATAAATGAGTGACATTACATCAAATTAAAAAGCTTCTGCACAGCAAAGAAAACCATGAACAACATAAAAAGGCAACCTACACAATGGGATAATATGTTTTCAAATTATATATTTAATAAGGGGTTAATATCCAAAATAAACAAAGAATTCATACAATTAGATTGCAAAATGGGCAGAAGTGCTACATAGATCTTTTTCTAAAGAAGGCATAGAGATGGTATACAGGCACATGAAAAAATGTTCAACATCACTAGCAATTAAGGAAATGCCTATCAAAACTACAATGAGATATCACCTCTCATATCAGAACAGCTATTATCAAATGGATTAAAATTAACAAGTATTAGTAAGGAGGTGGAAAAAAGGGAACACTAGTGCACTATTCATGGGAATAAAAATTGGAGTAGCCATTATTGAAAATAGTATGATGTTTCCTCAAAAAAGTAAAGATATAACTATCATATGATCCAGCAATTCCACTTCTTAGTATTTATCTGGAGAAAATGAAAACACTATTCAAAAAGATATGCACCTGTATATTAACTGCAGCATTATTTACAATAGCCAAGATATGGAAATTACCTAAGTTAACCATTGATGGATGAATGGATAAAGAGGATGTGGCATATATATACAATGGAGTAACAGAAAATGGAACTTGAGAACTTTATGATAAATGAAATAAGTTAGACAAAGACATATGCCATATGATTTTACTTACATATGGAATCAAGAAACAAATGAAAAAACAAAACGAACAAAAAAGAAAAACGTAATGCGCCACTATTATACCATGGTGACTATAGTTAATAATATTGCATTACAAATCTGTAAGTAAATTGCTACGAAAGTAAATCTTAAAAATTCTGGGGTAAATATGTAACATTGCATAGTGACAAAGGGGCTTCCCAGCTGGCACTAGTGCTAAAGAACCCAACTGCCAACGCAAGAGATGTAAGAGATGCAGGTTCGATCCCTGGGTCGGGAAGATCCCCTGGAAGAGGACATGGCAATCCACTCCAGTATTTTTGCCTGAAGAAATCCATGGATAGAGGGGCTTGGCAAGCTACAGTCCATAGGACTGCAAAGAGTCAGACATGACTAAAGTGATTTAACATGCATGCATAGTGACAAATGGTAAATTAGACTTACTGTGATCATTTTGCAACATATACAAATATCAAATCAGTATGTTGTGCAACTGAAAATACTGTAATGTTGCTGTCAATTGTGCTTCAATTAAAAATCATAACAATAAAATTTTTAAACTAAAATAACAAAAGTAGTTTCCAGTGTGTTAGGAAATGAGCTTATTTTAAAACAAATCTAGTAGTAGAGGACTCTTGCTACCAACCCCATTTCAGTAAATAACTAATTATACATAAGACACATTTCCATGGAGAACTCAGTCCCCAAAGAACTTTGTCTGCTAACTCATCTGGGATAAGCATAAATGAGCTGTTTGTAAAGAATGCCCAAGAGTCTTAGGAATATAATACAAAAAGCATACCTGCAAAGCAGTCTTGATATTATCTACTACTGTCTTCCTATTCTGGGCTTTTTTCCCTTTTTGCAGCATTGTGTCACACGAAAAACTCACACTTCCGAAGGTAATTCTTAGACACTCATTTGCATACTATAGTTTCTCTGTCCTTCTCTGAAAGTCTGAAAATTCGTGTGTGCCTCCATAATTCCTTTTTATTAAATTACAGTTATCAAAATAAGGTGAGTAAAAAGACACTTGTTTTAAAGACTACCCATTCTTAGGGAAAGTTGGAATGTGTTTACTTCAAAGTAACTGATATGTGTAGGAAAAGCAGAGAGCATTTCATTTCCAGGAGCCTTCTCTAAATTTTGGAAATATATAGTTTGATGCCTATAGAAAGCAACTAGATTTATCTTTGTAATCAAACTCAGTCTTTGACTTAAACCAACCGTAAAATCATGTAAATTTTAGTAAATACTAATCTGACAGATATTAAACACCTGAGTGAAGTGTGTAGCCTTCATTCAATCATGTGAACATTTTTAATATGTAGTCAAAACTTGATAGATTGACTTGTCCACATGTTTCATCCAGATGCTTTGATATCAGATAAATTTTCATTTCTTCTACAATCTTTCCCTATATATAAACTTAAAAATCACTATAAATACAAAGAAAATAATGTGGGATACAAATGATACATAAGTAAGACACACCAGAATGAAAACATTAGTGGAGATTTAAAGGAGAAGGCAAAAGGAATAGATTGTACTCTGGTAAAGTGACTTTGAACACTGGGTTAAACAGTGGAAGCTAAATAGATCTCTTATTTATCTCCAAGTGAAAATAGTGACGAAAAATCACTGAAGGTAGATCAAAAAGTAGGCTAAAAATTCTTGGAATATAAGAACTAAAAATAACGAAATATCATGAGAATGATACAAAAAAGATTAGTTACCTAAGAAAGAATTAAACAGTGTAAATATACATCAAAAGAGAATCACATTATTTAGGACACTTTTTGTACTATCTCCAGGGAAATATGAGGAGAAATGAAGGAGGCTCTGGGGTGATCATCATTCACAAACAAAACTGCACTTGCTAAGGTGAATAATATATATAAAATTCCAAATAATGCAGATTTAATACAATTGATGAGATTATACTTGGCTGAACACGATCATGAGAGTTAGAAAAAATTATGTAAGAATTTCTGGAAGATCAAGACTAAAATTACTCTTTAAAAGATTGCAAAATGAATCATAGTAAAAAAATTAAAAAGGTAACTATAACAATGTTAACCGAACAGACAATAGATGTCATACAGTGCAATTACTTAATAATGTGGGCAGATTGCCTTTTATTTATTTTAACAGCTAAATTAATTCATACCATGCTTTTGTTTCATATATGTCTATACAAAGTACTTTCACCATAAAGAGAACTTAGGTCAAGATATATTCCTACATTTGAAGTGTTCTTTTAATACCTTAAATAATGTCACAGTTGAATGAGTTATAGCAAACATATTCACTTAGAAAATATCTCTACATGTGCTTTCTTTGGAATCTTGAAACTCTAAATTTGCAGTCTCATTATCTCACTATCTCAATTTAAGGAATTAATTGCTTTTTTATATTTAGAACCTCAATAAACACGATTGGTTAACAACATCTTAAAATATGAGTACTAAACCTTCCTTTGTTATAGGGTTTGGGGCTAGGTACTAAAGATTTAATCGGTGTAAAATGCTTACTGTAGTGTTTGGTGCATAGAGCTCTTTCAGGATGAGTTGAAATTATTATTAAATTACTATATTATACACATCTGATCTAGAGTTAGTGTGTAAACAAAGGACCATATTCACATCTTAGCCCTGAGTAGCTTTGTGTGGCAGCTCACAAGATGGATTTGAGGATTCGATGAAATAAAGTATGTGAAAACTATGCTTTGCAAGTGTAATTCTGTTTCCCTTGAACCAATAATTAATTGGCAGAGTAACTTGGAATTTTGTCACTGGTATACACTACCTCAACTTCCTATCTGATTATTTTTCGTCTTACAGAAGATAATAGATTTCATGAAACACAATTTAACGCTAAACAGGAAAAAAAAAGGATAAACAAAAATTCACTTACTTTTTAAATTTTCTCAAAAACTGCTTTACTCAGCTAGCTGATTTTGTTGTTGCACATGCCTCATAGCTTTTAAAAAAGAGAGAGAGAGAGGGAGAAGTTCCTTGATGGTCTAGTGGTTATAGCGCTTAGGATAAGGCATTTTCACTGCTATGGTCCAGGTTCAATCCCTGGTGGGGGAACTGAGATCTCCCAAGTTGCACAGCACAGCCAAAATCTTTAAGAAATGGAGGGCATCATGTCGTGAGTATATGAAGTACTTTATGCCTATGAATAATGTCTGCAATCCTGAATTGGAATAAAGAATTTCCTCCTGACATCAATTCCCTGGCCTTAAAGGATGTTTGTAGTTATATGCAATTAAGTGAATCAATGATAACCATCCAAACTCTTATATAAAAACAGGATAAGTCCACTCACTGAAGAAAAATTCGTACAAGATAGATAATTAAAATTTAACATGAAAAATCAAACGCCCAGTTTGAACTAAGTAGCTATGCAAGAAAATTTACATTCAAAAACAAATTTTTGAGTATGGAAAAACATACTATATAGCAAAGTTCTCTCATTATATACTTCAGGAAATTGACATGCTTAAATTTCTTGCTCAATTCCAAATTACTAAGATAGATTTAAATAAAACAAGCCTTCATAGTTCCCATGAAGTGAAGTGAAGTGAAAGTCACTCAGTTGTATCCAACCCTTTGTGACCCCATGGACTATACAGTCCATGGAATTCTCCAGGCCAGGATACTGGAGTGGGTAGCCTTTCCCTTCTCCAGGGGATCTTCCCAGCCCAGGGATTGAACCCCGGTCTCTCACATTGCAGGTGGATTCTTTACCAGCTGAGCCACGAGGGAAGCAAGCCCAGTTCCCATGGGACAGATATAATTATTCAACTATAATAACATATCTGAATCTGAATAAGGTTATCTTTTTTAGCTTTTTAATTTATACTAGAGTATAGATGATTTACAAGGTTGTGTTAGTTTCTACTCTACAGCAAGGTGATTCAGTTATACATATTCACATATCTATTCTTTTTCAAATGCTTTTTTTGTTTAGTTTGTTACATAATATTGAGTAGAGTTCCCTGTGCTATAACAGTTGGTCCTTGTTGAATATCTATTTTAAATATAGCTGTATGTACATGTCAACCCCAAATTCCCTAACTATCCCTTCCACCAACTCTTCCCTCCCTGGTAACCATAAATTCTGAACAAGGCTATCCTGATAATGCTTCCTAGGTTGTCTCCAGTCTGGTCTTCTCCTATAACTATGTCAATGCTTTTAATCTTCTCAATATTTCAGTAATGCCTTGCAGCAGTGTTTCTGATAATGACCCATCTGACTCCTGGACTCCATGCCACATCTACTCTATCAGACACCTGGAGATAGGAATCATGTTAACAGTCTCTTCAGCTAAAATTTTCACAAGCAAAGTATGAAAACCATTACTTTGGAGTATCGGAACAACAGTCACTTATTTAATCCTCACCAGAGCCCAAAGACAGTTATTCCCGTATTTATTAAACAGAGTAGGAAACTGACCTTCAGCGAGGTTATTTGTTTAAGGTAGTTGCCTTTATTTTGTAGAGTCATGAAAAGTAATTAAGTCACCTGGTGTCACATTCATTTAATTATCTCCCTTCCCAAGTTACTGTACCCAGTCTCCTATGAGTAGTTCATAATTGTGCACATTGCATAACTGTGTTTTGTCACTTCTCAAAATACTTCTATCTTTCCTGTCATTTTCCTGCTATAGGTGAAACAAATTGAAGATAATGGAACTAATTAACAGAAGCCATCCTGAAGAGTTTATTCTACTAGGCTTTGCTGACCGTCCTTGGCTAGAGCTTCCTCTATTCATTATTCTGCTTATAACATACCCCATGGCCATGATGGGAAACATAGCCATCATTCTGGTGTCCAAGTTAGACTTCCGTCTGCACAGTCCCATGTATTTCTTCCTCACCAACCTCTCCTTTTTGGACATGTGCTACACCACAAGCATTGTCCCTCAGATGCTCTTTAACCTGGGAATGTCTAAGAAGACAATCAGCTATATAGGGTGTGCTGTTCAGCTTTATTTCTTCCACATAATGGGGGGCACAGAATGTCTGCTTTTGGCTCTTATGTCTTTTGATCGCTACGTGGCCATCTGCAAGCCTCTACACTACACCCTCATCATGAATCAGCTCATCTGTATCTTATTAGTGGCCACCGTGTGGCTGAGTGGAATGACCTATGCTGTCTCAGAGGCCACTGTCACCTTACAGTTACCACTGTGTGGTCGCAATACCCTGGATCACTTGGTGTGTGAGATTCCTGTTCTGATAAAGACTGCCTGTGGCGAAAAGGGGGCTAATGAGCTCACACTCTCAGTGGTATGCATTTTTTTCTTAGCTGTGCCACTGTGCTTAATTCTAATTTCCTATGCTTGCATTGGACATGCTGTATTTAAGATTAAATCTTTGGAGGGAAGGAAAAAAGCCTTTGGGACATGTTCTTCCCATCTCATTGTAGTTTTCCTATTTTATGGTCCAGCCATTAGCATGTACCTTCAGCCCCCCTCCTCCATCTCAAGAGACCAGCCCAAGTTCATGGCTCTCTTCTATGGAGTAGTGACTCCTACACTCAACCCTTTCATCTACACTCTGAGGAATAAGGATGTAAAGGGGGCACTGGGCAACCTCATGGGGAGTGTATTCACTTGCAAGTGAGAGTTAGCAGACATCAAATGAAATTATTTGACCATTGAGATAGGTTTTATAGAGGTTTCTTTAATAACTCACTCTAGCTTCTTATGTCCACAGATCATTTGATGTTCTTTTTGCAAAATATGTCATATTCCTCATATTCCTAAGCAATGGTAATTCTTGGCTAATACTCACCAGTAAGGGCATTCTGTGGAAACATATTGTTGCTTCCATGTCCTGGCTATTGTAAACAGTGCTGTGATGAACATTGGGGTACACATGTCTCTTTCACTTCTGGTTTCCTTGGTGTGTATGCCCAGCAGTGGGATTTCTGGGTCATAAGGCAGTTCTATTTCCAGTTTTTGAAGGAATCTCCACGCTGTTCTCCATAGTGGCTGTACTAGTTTGCATTCTCACCAACAGTATAAGAAGGTTCCCTTTTCTCCACACCCTCTCCAGCATTTATTGCTTGTAGACTTTTGGATCGCAGCCATTCTGACTGGCATGAAATGGTACCTAACTGTGGTCTTGATTTGCATTTCTCTGATTATGAGTGATGTTGAGCATCTTTTCATGTGTTTGTTAGCCATCTGTATGTCTTCTCTGGAGTAATGTCTGTTCAGTTCTTTGGCCCATTTTTTGATTGGGTTGTTTATTTTTCTGGAATTGAGCTGCAGGAGTTGCTTGTGTATTTTGGAGATTAATTCTTTGCCAGTTGCTTCATTTGCTATTATTTTCTCCCATTCTGCAGGCTGTCTTTTCACCTTGCTTATAGTTTCCTTTGTTGTGCAGAAGCTTTTCATTTTAATTAGGTCCCATTTGTTTATTTTTGCTTTTATTTCCAATACTCTGGAAGATGGGTCATAGATGATCCTGTTGTAATTTATGTCGGAGAATTTTGCCTATGTTTTCCTCTAGGAGTTTTATAGTTTCTGGTCTTACGTTTAGATCTTTAATCCATTTTGAGTTTATTTCTGTGTATGGTGTTAGAAAGTGTTCTAGTTTCATTCTTTTACAAGTTGTTGACCAGTTTTCCCAGCACCACTTGTTAAAGAGATGGTCTTTTCTCCACTGTATATTCTTGCCGCCTTTGTCTAAGATAAGGTGTCCATAGGTGCGTGGGTTTATCTCTGAGCTTTCTATTTTGTTGCATTGATCTATATTTCTGTCTTTGTGCCAGTACCATACTGTCTTGATGACTGTAGCTTTGTAGTAGAACCTGAAGTCAGACAGGTTGATTCTCCCAGTTCCATTCTTCTTTCTTAAGATTGCTTTGGCTATTCAAGGTTTTGTATTTCCATACAAATTATGAAATTATTTTTTTCTAGTTCTGTGAAAAACCTCACATTTTTTAAAGCAACTTAAAGGAGTTTACATATATTTGGTGTTTAACTAATATGGTAAGAAATCAACATAATGTTGTATAGAGAAAAAGTAATAAGTAAGAATAACAATAGTGAATTGAACTTTTCTGGCATGTCTTCTGGTCTAGCAAATCAAGATTTAAGCAAATTATTGGATGATAAATCATATGCTTTTCTGAACAAGGTACTTGAGCCCTCCAAGCATCTCTGGCAGGTATGGGGTTTTGATTCTAAACACAATTTCGCCCCCTCCTACCATAGTCTTGGGGCTTCCCTTTTGCCCCTGGACATGGGGTATCTTTTTTTTGGTGGGATCCAACATTCTTCTGTCAATGGCTGTTCAGCAATGAGTTGTAATTTTGGAGTTCTTGCAGAAGATGAGCACTTGTCCTTCTACTCCACCATCTCGGTAACTCAGCATTCTTTCCTTGAGAACCCCACTAACAGTATGAAAAGCAAAAAGATATGATACTGAAAGATAAACTCCCCAGGTCAGTAGGTGCCCAATATGCTACCGGAGAAGAGTGGAGAAATAGCTCCAGAAAGAATGAAGAGACAGAGGCAAAGCAAAGGGAAAAAAATGCCTAGTTGTGAATGTGACAGGTGATGGAAGTAAAGTCTGATGCTGTAACAAATAATATTGCATAGGAGCCTGGAATGTTTGGACCATGAATCAAGGTAAATTGGAAGTGGTCAACAGGAGATGGCAAGAGTGAACATTGACATTTTAGAAATCAGTGAACTAAAATGAACCAGAATGGGTGAATTTAATCCAGATGACCATTATATCTACTACTGTGGGCAAGAATCCCTTAGAAGAAATGAAGTGGTCATCATAGACCACAGAAGAGTCAAAAGTGCAGTATTTGGGTGAAATCTCAAAAACGACAGAATAATCTCTGTTCATGTCCAAGGCAAACTATTCAGTGTCACAATAATCCAAGTCTATGCCCAACTGCTAATCTAAAGAAGCTGACGTTGAACAGATCTATGAAGATCTACAAGACCTTCTAGAACTAACATCAAAAACTAAAAATAAAAAAAAATGTACCTTTCATCATAGGGGACTAGAATGCAAAAATAGGAAGTCAAGAGATATCCAGAGTAACAGGCAAGTGTGGCCTTGGAGTATAAAATGAAGCAGGACAAAGGCTAAGACAGTTTTGCCAAGAGAACACACTGGTCATAGCAAACACCCTCTTCCAACAACACAAGAGATGACTCTACACATGGACATCACCAGATGGTCAATACCAAAATCAGATTGATTATATTCTTTGCAGCCAAAGATGGAGAAGTTCTATACAATCAGAAAAACAAGGCCAGGAGCTGACTGTGGCTCAGATCATGAAAATTTTATTGCAAAATTCGGACTTAAATTGAAGAAAGTAGGGAAAACCACTAGAACATTCAGGTATGACCTGAATTTAATCCATTACAATAATGCAGTAAAAGGAACACACAGATTCAAGGGATTGGATCTGATAGACAGAGTGTCTGAAGAACTATGGATGGAGGTTTGTGACATTGTACCAGAGGAGTGATCAAAATCATCCCCAAGAAAGAGAAATGCAAAAAGGCAAAATGGTTGTCTGAGGAGGCCTTAAAAACAGTTGAGAAATGAGAAGCTGAAGAAAACGGAGAAAATGAAAGATATACCGATCTGAATGCAGAGTTTCAAAGAATAGCAAGGAGAGATAAGAAAGCCTTCCTCAGTGATCAGTACAAAGAAATAGAGGAAAACAATAGAATGGGAAAGACTAGCGATCTCTTCAAGAAAATATGAGATACCAAGGGAACATTTCATGCAAAGATGGGCTCGATAAAGGACAGAAATGGTAGGGACCTAACAGAAGCAGAAGATGTTAAGATGAGGTAGCAAGAACACACAGAACAATACAAAAAAGATCTTCACAACCCAGATAACCACGATGGTGTGATCACTCATCTAGAGCCAGACATCCTGGAATGCAAAGTCAAGTGGGCTTTAGAAAGCATCACTACGAACGAAGCTAGTGGAGGTGATGGAATTCCAGCTGAGTGATTTCAAATCATAAAAGATGATGCTGTGAAAGTGCTGCACTCAACATGCCAGCAAATTTGGAAAACTCAGCAGTGGCCACAGGACTGGAAAAGGTCAGTTTTCATCCCAATCCCAAAGAAAGGCAATGTCAAAAAATGTTCAAGCTACTGCACAATTGCACTCATCTCATATGCTAGCAAAGTAATGCTCAAAATTCTCCAAGCCAGGCTTCAACAGTATGTGAACCAAAAACTTCCAGATGTTCAAGCTGGATTTAGAAAAGGCAGAGGAAACTACTGCATAATTGCACTCATCTCACATGCTAGCAAAGTAATGCTCAAAATTCTCCAAGCCAGTCGTCAACAGTAGGTGAACCAAGAAGTTCCAGATGTTCAAGCTAGATTTAGAATAGGCAGAGGAACCAGAGATGAAATTGCCAACATTCATTGGATCATAAAAAAAAGTAAGAGAGTTCCAGAAAGACATCTACTTCTGCTTTATTGACTACACCAAAGCCTTTTACTGTGTGGATCACAACAAACTGCGGAAAATTCTAAAAGAGATGGGAATACTAGACCACCATACCTGCCTCCTGAGAAATCTGTATGCAGATGAAGAAGCAAGTTAGAACCAGACATGGAACAATAGACTGGTTCCAAATTGGGAAAGGAGTACATCAAGGCTATATATTGTCACCCTGCTTATTTAACTTCTATGCAGAGTACATTAGGAAAAATGCCAGGCTGGATGAAGCACAAACTGGAATCAAGATTGCCAGGAGAAATATCAATAACCTCAGATTTACAGATGACAACAGCCTTATGGCAGAAAGTGAAGAGAAATTAAGGAGATTTTTGATGAAAGTGAAAGGGGAGAGTGAAAAATCTGGCTTAGAACTCAACATTTCAGCATTCAAAAAACTAACATCATGGCATCCAGTCCCACCACTTCATGGAAAATAGATGGGGAAAAAATGGAAACAGTGAGAGACTATTTTGGGGGGCTCCGAAGTCACTGCAGATGGTGACTGCAGCCATGAAATTAAAAGAAGCTTGCCCCTTGGAAGAAAAGCTATGACAAATCTAGACAGTATATTAAAAAGCAGAGACAGAGAATATTAAGAGCATATTAAAAAGGTCTGTCTAGTCAAAGCTATGGTTTTTCCAGTAGTCATGTATAGATGTGAGAGTTGGACCATAAAGAAGGTTGAGCACAGAAGAATTGATGCTTTTTTACTGTGATGTTGGAGAAGACTCTTTAGAGTACCTTGAACTGCAAGATCAAACCAGTCAATTCTAAAGGAAATAAGTCCTGAGTATTCATTGGAAGGACTGATGTTGAAGCTGAAGCTCCAATACTTTGGTCATGTGACACAAAGAACTGACTCAGAAAAGGCACTGATGCTGGGAAAGATTGAAGGCAGGAGGAGAAGGGGATGACAGAGGATGAGATGGTTGGATGGCATCACTGACTCAATGGACATGAGTTTGAACAAGCTTGGGAGTTGGTGATGGACAGGGAAGCCTGGCGTGCTGTAGTCTATGGGGTCAAAAAGAGTCAGACACAACTGAGCAACTGAACTGAACTGAACTTCCTGGACAAGAATCAACTGCAACCCAGATCCATTTTTTGAAATAGAAATGACCATCTTCGTGCTTCGTCCAGTCCTTGAGACAAACTGACGTTGGTATATTTAGAAAAATTTGGTATATTTGGAAAAATTTCTAGAACAACTTCAAAATTTGATTGGGGGATGATTTGCCATAAAATATTTTTAAATTTGACACACACAGAGAGATACACACACAAAGCAAGGAAAATAAAACTTCTGTGATGTTGCATAATATCTCTGATCATTTTTATTAGTTAAGACAACCTTAGTTTGGAGGGGAAAACCCAACAAGATTTGTCAAAAGCTAAAGAGACTGTTTAGAACTGTTCAGATTACTTCTTTATCTTTTAGGCCTGTAAAGACAATTCATTTCAGAATTGTGTCTTCCACACAGAAAGCAATAGTGACAAAATACACCCTCAAGAATGGGCTTCTGCCCTCTTACATTTTAAAGTGCACAACTCATGACCAGTACTTTTTTCAAAAATCAAACAAACAAAAAAAGCAAGAAGCACAGGAAGTCTTTTGGAGGTGACAGATTATGTTGTTTGTGATGACAGTATCATATACATAGCCATATGTTCAAATTCGTCAAAATGCATACATTAATTTATTCAGCTTTTTGTATATTCATATTTTTTAAGGAATATGAATCTGAATAGAGGGAAAAAACTAATTAAATTCCCAAATAAGAGGAAGAATTAAAGTTTTTTATATTCCACATGTAAGTGAGATCATATGGTATTTGTCTTTCACTTTCTAATTCATTTCACATAACATAATATGCTCTAGACCTATTCATATTGAAGTAAATGGCAACATTTCATTTCTTTTTATTGCTGAGTAATATTCCATTGTATATATGTGGCACATCTTCCTTATTCCTCTGTTAATAGACACTTATATTGCTTCCATATCTTGGCTATTAGTAATGTCACAATGAACGTTGGTGGGCATATATCTTTTCAAATTAGTGTTTTTGTTTTCCTTAGGTAAATACCCAGAAAAGAAACTACTGAATCATATGACATTTCTGTTTTTCATTTTTTGAGGAAACTCCACATCCTGTTTTCCAAAGTGGCTGTACCAAATTACAATCCCTCCAACACCAGGCAAATCTTCCCTTTTCTGCACAAGAATAATGGAACATTAAAAAATCACCATACCGTGAAGCAAAATAGCAATCACTGTTCCTTGAAAGAATTAACAAAGGATTCTTGATAATAAGGCTAGTGGGTGATGGCTGCAGGCTCTCAGAGGGCACTGTAAATCTTGGTTTCCCACCCACCTGAGTGCCAGCCATCTCAAGTAGTCACAGGTAGCTCCATGGTCCCAGAAGCCTCCCTTGGCTGGAGGAAGCTCATTGGCTCCAAGATTCTAAATGGCTCCTGTGAACCAGGCTCCTAGCCAAAGAGAGCACCAACCAACACCCATGGCATCAAGTTCATGACCAGCTCCCATGGCCTTGGCATCTCCCAAGTATCAGGCTCCCAAAGGGCCAGGACAACCCAGACTTCTGGCATATTCCTGCACTGGCCAACTCCCACGGTCCAGGAAATCTTAACCGGTCTTAGACATCCAATAAATGACCACAAACCAGTGCCTAGAGGGCAACTGTTAACTCCTGATGCTGGAGGGCCCCAGTGCCAGGTTGACTGCTATTCCAGGCTTTTGATGCACTCCAACACCAAGTCACCGAAATACTCCAATAGCAGTTTATCATCGATGCCACAAGAATGCCCATATAGATTCTCTGCACAAGTAGACTAAGTAGACTAGAGAAGGGCTTTGCCTAGCAAAGCCAGTCTATAAGGACTAGAAGAGGTACCTACATTCTTAAATGCACAGATACCAAGGCAAGACCACAAATATCATGACTAATCAAGGAAGCATGAAACCACCAAAGGGTAGTAATAAAATCCAATGCTTAATCTAAAGAAATGTGGATCTATGAACTGTCTAACGAAGAATTCAAATAATCCCTTTAAAAAAAGCATGGCTCATCTATTAGTGTCCTCTTTGATTTCTTTCATTAGTGTTTTATAGTTTTCTATCTATAGGTCTTTAGTTTCTTTAGGTAGATATATTCCTAAGTATTTTATTCTTTTGGTTGCAATGGTAAATGGAATTGTTTCCTCAATTTTTCTTTCAATTTTCTCATTATTAGTGTATAGGAATGCAAGGGATTTCTGTGTGTTGATTTTATATCTTGAAACTTTACTATATTCATTGATTAGTTCAAGTAATTTTCTGGTGGAGTCTTTAGGGTGTTCTATATAGAGGATCATGTCATCTGCAAACAGTGAGAGTTTTACTTCTGCTTTTCCAATTTGGATCCCTTTTATTTCTTTTTCTGCTCTGGTTGCTGAGTATAATACCCAAAGCAATCTCTAGATTCAATGCAATCCCTATCAGGCTACCAATGGTATTTTTCACAGAGCTAGAATAAATAATTTCACAATTTATATGGAAATACAAAAAATCTCGAATAGTCAAAGCAATCTTGAGAAAGAAGAATGAAACTGGGGGAATAAACCTGCCTGCCTGCAGGCTCTACTACAAAGCCACAGTCATCAAGACAGTATGGTACTGGCACAAAGACAGAAATATAGACCAGTGGAACAAAACTAGAAAGCCCAGAGATAAATCCACGCACCTATGGATACCTTATCTTTGACAAAGGAGGCAAGAATATACAGTGGATTAAAGACTATCTATTTAACAAGTGGTGCTGGGAAAACTGGTCAACCACTTGTAAAAGAATGAAACTAAAACAGTTTCTAACACCATACACAAAAACAAATTCAAAATGGATTAAAGATCTAAACGTAAGACCAGAAACCATAAAACTCCTAGAGGAGAACATAGGCAAAACACTCTCCAACATAAATCACAGCAGGATCTTCTAAGACCCATCTCCCAGAATATAGGAAATAAAAGTAAAAATAAACAAATGGTACCTAATTAAACTTAAAAGCTTCTGCACAACAAAGGAAACTATAAGCAAGGTGAAAAAGCCTGCAGAATGGGAGAAAATAATAACAAATGAAACAACTGACAAAGAATTAATCTTAAAAATACACAAGCAACTCCTGCAGCTTAATTCCAGAAAAATAAACGACCCAATCAAAAACATGGGTGAAAGAACTAAACAGACATTTCTCCAAAGAAGACACAGATGGCTAACAAACGCATGAAAAAATGCTCAGCATCATTCATGATCAGAGAAATACAGATCAAGACCACAATGAGGTACCATTTCACACCAGTCAGTATGGCTGCGATCCAAAAGTCTACAAGCAATAAATGCTGGAGAGGGTGTGGAGAAAAGGGAACCCTCTTACACTGTTGGTGGGAATGCAAACTAGTACAGCCACTATGGAGAACAGTGTGGACATTCCTTCAAAAACTGGAAATAGAACTGCCTTATGACCCAGCAATCCCACTGCTGGGCATACACACCAAGGAAACCAGAAGTGAAAGAGACTTGTGTACCCCAATGTTCATCACAGCACTGTTTACAATAGCCAGGACATGGAAGCAACCTAGATGTCCATCAGCAGACGAATGGATAAGAAAGCTGTGGTACATATACACAATGGAGTATTACTCAGCCATTAAAAAGAATACATTTGAATCAGTTCTAATGAGGTGGATGAAACTGGAGCCTATCATACAAAGTGAAGTAAGCCAGAAAGAGAAACACCAATACAATATACTATCGTGTATATATGGAATTCAGAAAGATGGTAAAGATAACCCTGTATGCGAGACAGCAAAAGAGACACAGATGTATGGAACAGATGTATATGGACTCTGTGGGAGAGGGCGAGGGTGGGATGATTTGGGAGAGTGGCATTGAAACATGTATAATATCATTTATGAAACGAATTGCCAGTCCAGGTTCGATGCATGATACAGGATGCTTGGGGCTGGTGCACTGGAATGACCCAGAGGGATGGAACGGGGAGAGACATGGGATGGGGGTTCAGGATGAGGAACACGTGTATACCCATGGCAGATTCATGTTGATGTATGGCAAAACCAATACAATATTGTAAAGTAATTAAGCTCCAATTAAAATAAATAAATTTATATTAAAAAATAAAAATAGAAAAGCATGGCTCAGGAAACTCAAACAGGGGCTCTGTATCAACCTAGAGTTGTGGGATGGGGAGGGAGATGGTAGGGACTTTCAAAAGGGAGGGGATATATGTATACCTATGGCTGATTCATGTTGAGGTTTGACAGAAAACAGCAAAATTCTATAAAGTAATTATCCTTCAATAAAAAATAAATTTATTTTAAAAATTTGGCAAGTGGTGGATTCATGTCAATGTATGGCAAAACCAATACAGTATTGTAAAGTAAAATAAAGTAAAAATAAAAATTTAAAATAAAAAAAAATTGGCAAGGTACAAGGAAACAGAGGGACACAACTAAATAAAATTAAGAAAACATTATAAGAACAAATCAAAGTTCAACAAAAAAATTAAAATATAAAAAAGAAATCCTATATTATAAGAACAATGACTACCTTGAAGAATTCAGTAAACAACTTCAAAAACAGACTGAACCAAATAGATGGGAGAATTAGTGAATTATAAGACATGTTATTTGAAATTATACAGAGGCAAAAAGGAAAAAAATTTAGAAGAGAGAAAAAGCAAGGGCTTCCCTTGTGGTCTAGTGGTTGAGAATCCTCCTGCCAATGCAGGAGTCACATGTTGGATCCCTGGTCCAGGAAGATGCCACATACCAGGAAGAAACCAAGCCCAGGCACCAGGACTACTAAGCCCCCGCACAGCAACTATGAAGCCCACATGCCTGTGCTCAGCACAAGAGACGGCACTACAATTAGAAGCCCGTGCACCACAACGGAAAGTCGCCCTTGCTCATCACAACCAGAGAAAGCCCACACACAGCAATGAAAATCCAGCACTTTCAAAAATAATAATAATAGTACATCTTAAAAAAGAGAGAGAAAGCATATGTGAATTATGGAATACCATTAAAAGGAACTATGCATTATTGGAGTCCCAGAAAGAGGTAGGAAGGATGTGGGAGGGAGAAAGTAGCAGAAAGCTTACTTAACAATGGTAGATTTCCAACCAACATGAGACCACTTAAATATACTAAGCAAACATAAGTGAACCAAAAAAGGTGAAATAGATAATGATATAGTCAGGGTAGGGAACTTTAATACCCCACTTTCAAGAATGGATCTATCATCCAAAAAGAAAATCAGTTAAGGACATAAGACCTGAATTATACCTTAGACTAAATGGACCTACCAAAGATATAGAACATTCCTTCCAACAACAACAGTGAACACATTCTTTTCAAATGGGCACAGATTACTCTCCAGCATACAACATACGTTAAATCAGGAAACAAGCCTCAGCAAATGAAAGGACACTGAATTCATACCAAGTACCTTTTTTGATCAGAAAGGCATGAAATGAGATATCAGTAACAGGATGACAATTGGAAACTTTACAAGCAAATGGAAATTAAACAAAACACTTCTGAACAACCACTGATCAAAAAAAAAAAAATCAAATGGGAAATCAAAAAATATCTTAAGACAAATGAAAATGGAAATACAAAATATCAAAACTTGTAGGATGCAGTTTGCATCATAATACTAGCAGGTAGATTTACAAGGATAAAAAGAAAGTAAAATTTACAAACAAGCAACCTACCTTTACCTCAAGTAACTAGAAAAAGAAACATGCTAAGCCCCAAATAGAAAGATGAAAGAAAATAACAAAGATCAAAGCAGAAATAAATGATAGTGACACCAGAAAAGCAATAGAAAAGACCAACAAAACTCAGAGTTGATTTTTTGAAAAGGTAAAACTGACAAACCTTTAGCACGATTAGCACAGAAAAACAGAGAGAGCAGCTTTATTCACAAAACACATCATGGAAACAACCTAAGAATCCATCAAAAGATGAAAGAATAAACAATATTTTACACACCATGAAATATCCTTCAACCTTGATAAATAAGGAAGTCTTGCCTTTTGCAAAAATATAGATGGACTTTGAGAGAATTATGCTAAGTTAAGTAAGTCAGAAGGAACTGTATGCTCTCAATTTTATGTAAAAGTTTTTAAAAAGGCAAACTCAGAGAAATAGTAAAACAATGCCTCCTAGGGGCTGGGATTGGGAGAAACAAAAAATGTTCATCAATGAGTACAACCTATCAAAGTTAAAATAATACTTTCTGGGTATTTAACTTACACATGGTAACTGTAATTAACAATATCACATTATATATTTGAAATTTGCCAAAAGAGTAGATCTTAAACAGTCTCACTACAAAAAATATATGGTAAGTGAGAGAATAGATAGATTAAACTGACTATTTTCTGATAAATATCTGCAATATATACATGTATAAATCATCACAATATGCACCTTGAACTTATACATGTTGTATGTTAATGAAACCTCAATAAAGTAGGAGGAAAAATAAAAATATAAATTAAAAAAACATGGGCTCTGTGGGATCTTACTGTAAAAATGGAATATTCTACTTCTGCATAAACACTAGGCAAATATAAATTGAAAGATATTATATAAGTGACCTATACTCTTTTTTAAGGTTTTCGAGAATTTATTTCTTTAATTTTTTAATTTTAATTGGAGGCTAATTACTTTACAGTACTGTAGTGGTTTCTGCCATACATTGACATGAATCAGCCATGAGTGTACATGTGTTCCCCATCCTGAACACCCCTCCCACCTCCCTCCCTATCTCATCCCTCAGGGTCATCCCAGTGCACCAGCCCTGAGCACCCTGTCTCATGCATCGAACCTGAACCGGAGATCTGTTTCACATATAATATACATGTTTCAATGCTATTCTCTCAAATCATCCCACCCTCTTCTTCTTTCACATAGTCCAAAAGACTGTTCTATACATCTGTGTCTCTTTTGCTGTCTCACATGTGGGGTCATCATTACCATCTTTCTAAATTCCATATATATGCATTAGTATACTGTATTGGTGTTTTTCTTTCTGACTTACTTCACTCTGTATGATAGGCTCCAGTTTCATCCACTTCATTAGAACTGAATCAAATGCATTCTTTTTAATAGCTGAGTAATATCCCGTTGTGTTTATGTACCACAGCTTTCTTATCCATTCGTCTGCGGATGGACATCTAGGTTGCTTCCATGTCCTGGCTATTATAAACAGTGCTGCGATGAACATTGGGGTACACATGTTTCTTTCACTTCTCGTTTCCTCAGTGTGTATGCCCAGCAGTGGGATTGCTGGGTCATACAGCAGTTCTATTTTCAGTTTTTTAAGGAATCCCACACTGTTCTCCATAGTGGCTGTACTAGTTTGAATTCCCACCAACAGTGTAAGAGGGTTCCCTTTTCTCCACACCCTCTCCAGCATTTGTTGTTTGTAGACTTTTGGATAGCAGCCATTCTGACCAGTGTGAGATGTTACCCCATTGTGGTTTTGATTTGCATTTCTCTGATAATGAGTGATGTTGAGCATCTTTTCATGTGTTTGTTAGCCATCTGTTATGTCTTCTTTGGAGAAATGTCTGTTTAGTTCTTTGGCCCATTTTTTGATTGGGAATAAGTGATCTATACTCTTTAGAAATATTTAGTTAATTAAAGGCAAAAAAAAACTGAAAAATGGTTCTGAATAAAGGGATACTAAAGACATAACAGCTAAATCTAATTTGTTATACTGGATTATATCTTTAGGAAATACTCTCAGGTACAGTTAGAGATGGGCATGCATTATACTCTATAATATTTCAGAAAATTATTTAATTGCATATTAATGGACTATTATAGACAGAACAACAAAGCACCAATGGCAATTATTAATATTGTGAAATCTAGTGAAGACTTATGGCAAATTCATATTATTTTTCTTTTCTAAGTTATATTGTCTTGTTCAGTCACTCAGTTGTGTTCAACTCTTTGTGACCCCATGGCTGCAGCAAGCCAGGCTTCCCTGTCCTTCACCATCTCACAGAATTTGTTCAAACTCATGTCCATTGAGTCAATGATGCCATCCAACCATCTCATCCTCTGTAACACCCTTCTCCTCCTGCCCTCAATCTTTCCCAGCATCAAGGTCCTTTCCAATGAGTTGACTCTTCACATCAGGTGGCCGATGTACTGGAGCTTCAGCTTCAGCATCAGTCCTTCCAATGAATATTCAGGATTGATTTCCTTTAAGATTGGATAGTTTGACCTCCTTGCTGTCCAAGGGACTCCTAAGAGTCTTCTACAGCACCACAATTCGAAAACATCAATTCTTCGGCATTCAGCCTTCTTTACAGATGCAAGAGTTTGACCATAAAGTTCTGTTGTTGCTGAATTATAATTGGAATATAGTGAATTTGTATTTGAAACTTTATAATGCTTGAAATCACTTGATGTTGTCATAGCATATGATAACCAGTGACCTTTCAGCATCACATTTGTAAAAAGAGATATAGTATGTGCCACTGAGGCCAAAGAAAGTGTAGAGAATGAGAGAATCTGGACTGGAAGCCAGAGCTAGTTTCTGTAACTATCTGATGGCTTATTTGTGCCAATAATGCCACCCTGCTGAGATATATTAAGAGAAATCATTGAGCATGTGTTTGGGGAATATGCTGCACAGGAACAAGTATGAGATGAATTGGACAAAGATTGGAAGATATGGTCCCAATGGGGAGGAAAAATTTAGTGAGATAGAGAAGAAATTGGTCCTTCAGTGCATTTCACTTCCATTCTTAGCTGAGAAAAGGCTGATTTCATTGGTAGTTCAACAATAAATTGCCTGTGACCCAAATTCATGTGTGCTGTGTAAATGTCAATTTACCAAATATTGGTTTGAGGGGTGGGGTTAACAATGACAGGGTCTCAGACATTCTAGTTGTTCTTGACCATAACAAGGGAACTCAAGTAAAAATCTATTTTCATTACTTTATTTGTCACATACAAGTTGTTTAAGCTTCAGTAAGTCATATATCTTTTTCCCTTCTATTTTCTCATCTACAAAGTGAGAAAATACATTCCTATATCCTGCCTGCTATAAAATTGCATGAGGTTCATGTAAGTAGTTTGAAAATTACAAAGCAACAAAATCAATAGTATCTGTGGTAATCTTTGGGAGAATTTTTGGAAACTAATCTTTGTTTTAGATTACAAATTAAATAAAATATTGTAGTAGTGTGGCTAGGATTCAAAAAGCGTAAATGCTAAAATTATGCATTCCCAGAAAAATATTCTACATGTACAAAAGGATAAATGTATGCTTTTCACACAGAAAAAGAAAAGAAGAAATTGGAAATTTCAAAAATTTTTCAAGTTACATAGTCAGAGACTTGGGAATTACATGAGGTATCCCAAACAGTAAGATTTCCACAAAATGGTTCAAAGAACTAAGCTATGTCTTTCAGGTGTTTCAAAGATTTTTTGCTCTGTAATGGTTCACTCTGTGTGGCCCCAATTATTTACTAAAACTTCTTTTATAGACATGATTCTTGGTTCTTCATTTCTTGGAATGGATCTTAAGGACAAATGTACTTACCCCATATTATTGTTTATGCCTTGTTGGAAATAATGAATCACAGACACACAAAGGGAAAGACAAAGACATCAGAATCAATGTAGCTGCAAGCCACACAGGAAATTGAGGGGAAGGTTTCAGACGTGTTTTTCATTTTAATAATTTAGGAAAAAGCATTTGAATGAATCATACCTAAACTTGGTGCTTGTGCTTTTGCTTTTGCTTAGTCGCTCAGTCATGTCTGACTCTTTGTGATCATTTGGACTGTAGTCCACCAGGCTCCTCTGACTGTGGGATTTTTTAAGCAAGAATACTGGTGTGAGTTGCCATTTCTTCTCCAAGGGGTCTTGTCAACTCAGGGATTGAACCTGTGTTAAAGTAAAACTGACATTTAAACTACCATACAAAAGTCAGCTGTTGCCAAGATTTTACTTTATTCCTTATTCCATTTTGGCTCAATATGGGCACAGTTTAAAGTGTTATATACCTAGGACATTTATTTTATATGGAGGTGGCATCAATAATATAGAGAACAAAACTATTATTTAAATAAAAATTCATCTCTTTACTTGAAAAATATATGTTGGTTTTCATAGTGAACTTTTAAACCACAAATATTCAAATCACATCAAGCTTAAAAGTACAAAATTATCATACAGCTTTTATCATAATATTTTCAAATACATTTTCAAGTAATTCTTTCAAATACCCATCAGATTCATCAACACATTTTTCAGAGCCTAGTATTTGGTCACCTCAGATATTCTTTATTGCTTCTTAGGTTTTGCAGGAGTGCTATGCTCTTACTTTACCTAACAATACCTAGCTTATGATGACCATGACTTTATAGTTATATAGCACAGCTTTGCAACTTATTTCTACTTCCTTTACACTTCTCACTGACTTGAAGAAAAAGAGAAATATGAGATATTTACTTCTGCTGCATTACTGAGAGCACTTTTTGGTATGACTCAAAAAAGGATTTTTCTGACCAATGATAATGTTATATTAAAGACTATGGACTAAAATTTCTCTCAATATTAACTAGCATTCAAAAAAGGATAACAATGTTGGAAAAAAATATTTAAAATGTTTCCAAATGTCTTTCATTAGACCAAAGATAGAAGACAAATTTTATGGCAAATTCTGCCTAAAAAGCAAGAAATTAAATGACATATTCTAGGTTTTTTGAATTAAGAATAGCATCTCTCCATAGAGTTATATCTGAATTTTATTAACTTTTACAATAAATTCTATGCTTCGTTTTTAATTGAGAAAATGATACTTTATTTTATTAGGTTTGTGCACTAAAAAAATTAATATTGATGTTTGATCCATATTTTACATGGCTGTTATTGCCACTGAGGAGTGATTACTATTTAGGCAAACTGTTTAATCATATCTGCAACCACGAACTCTGTGTCCTTGTGAGAGTACACATTCAAAAACTGCTAATAGAGTGAGTGAATGAAAGAGTGATGAGTGGATAGGTTGAAGAGCCATTGGTGAAGACATGCTCCATTTCATCATTAATGTCACAAGTATACCGGATCAAACTCACCCCACTAATCTCTTTACAGCCCCTCTTACATCTCTGTTTCTGAAGGTGTAGATTAGAGGGTTGAGGCTAGGAGTGACAACAGTATAAAAGAGGGCAATAAATTTGCCTTGATCTTGAGAATTTCCTGATGGTGGCTGGAGGTATATGCACATGGCTGGGATGAAAAACAGGGATACAACCAAAAGATGGGCTCCACATGTCCCAAAGACTTTCTGTAGTCCAGTTGTTGACTGCATCTTCAGCACTGCCCGGGCAATGGCACCATAGGAGCTGAGAATGAGGATGAGAGGTATGAGGACAAAAATGGAGCTTGTGACCATGAGGGTCAGCTCATTAGCACGGGTATCAATGCATGACAGTCGAAGCAGTGCTGGAACTTCACAGAAGAAATGGTCCACTTGGCGATGTCCACACAGGGGTACCAAAAATGTAAAGAAGGAATGAAGTGCTGAGTTGGTAAAGCCACTTACCCAACAAGCCACAGCCAACAGTTGGCAGAAACGAGGGTGCATGAGGACAGTGTAATGCAGGGGTCTACACACAGCAGCATAACGGTCATAGGACATCACCATCAGTAGCACACATTCTGTAGATCCCAGAGCGAGGACAAAATAAAGTTGGATCATACAGCCATTGTAAGAGATGGTTTTTTCTGGGCCCCAGAGGTTGACCAGCAGTTGAGGGATAGAACTGGTGGTGTAGCAGAGATCCAGGAAAGAGAGATTTGAGAGGAAGAAGTACATGGGAGTATGGAGATGGGAGTCCAGGTATGACAAGATAATGATGAACAGGTTGCCTATCAATGTTATCAGGTAGAACATCAAGATAACCACAAAAAGAACTAACTCAAGCTGAGGCCAATCAGAAAAACCCAATAGTACAAACTGGGCTTCAGAGGTTGCATTCTTTTTTTCATCATCATTCATATCTTGTTACCTGAGGAAAGAATTACATACACCCTAAAAATGTAGGGAAAGACTCCAAGAATCATAAAGACACAGGAAATTTTAAAAACCAGTTCCAAGGGCATACCACTGTTAAATTGTAGGACAATTTGGGCATGAAGAGAAACTGTGGTACCAACGAATTGAAAGAAATAAGAATCCACAAGCTAATACTGATAAACTTAAAAAAGAATAAATTTATAGTGGATAACAGAAGACTGTTCCTATTGGCTGGATACTAAATAGTAAATATAGAAGGAGTGGTGGAGTAAGAAAAACTTAAATATATGTTAAAAACTAGTGAATGAAGAAATGTTGAGCCATTTACATAGTCTAAAATATCTCCCCACAAGTTAGTTATAAAATATATAGTAGACTTTACAACAGAAAAACCTAGTAGACCAAAATAACAATATAATCAGTGTTAACATCATTAATGTTGTTACAAACCAATACCATGTGACCACCGATACAATGCTCTGAACCAGGGCATAGTGTCACTTACACTCACATGGAGACAAGATGGGTAAAATAGCTGACCTGCACTCTTTAAAAGTATCAAATTCAAAAAAATAAATAAATCAATAAAAATAAAAGTATCAAATTCAAGAAAGAGTTTGAAATGAAGATAGATGATGAATACATAGATACATATATGACAGACAGAGAAACAGATGAGAGAGGATAGGTAATAAAATAAATCTTTTCAGGCAGAGTGTAGACTATTGTTGAATCTGGTTAAAAGGTTAATAGCAGTTTTCTGTGCCATTTTACAACTTTTCTACAAATTTTATATTTTACCAGAATAAAAAACTCCAGAAAGTAAATTAAATGCTTTTCTTTACTTTTATATTTCATCTAAATATTTGTCCTATTATATAAAAATAACTTCTTAACTATCAGGTTTTTCTCACTCATCCAAGGATGATATCAGGGTAAATAGCAACTTGAAAATTCCTAACATAATGAAAGAAGAAAATCTCCATGAAACAATCTTTTCTTTAAACAGTTTTAATTTTCTTCTCAGCATTTTCACACAATTTCCATTTATGTGATTATAGAAAACAATAATTGCAATCTCAATAATCTTACATATAGAATAAAAGATATGATAAATGATATCAAATTTATTTATGATTCCAAGATGTTTATATAGTGTGAAAAATATTGTTTCAATTATATATTCTTATAGAAAAACTTTTCCTTCTTATTTGTTTACTTGCACTCACAGCTTATTTCTAAATTGAAACCTAAATAGAGATACCAAAAAAAGAGACAACACATGCACATCAGCTTACAAACAAAACTTACAATCAGAGTCCACATGATTTGAGTCTGTGAAATAGATGGAGAGAAGAGTGATACAATGCCTCCCAAAGAATACATGCATATAACTGATTTGAAAAGAGAAATTTTTTAGGAAAAGGAAGATATAAAGTCATTGAAACAACAAAGAAGTAAGGAAGGGTGTGAAAATGGAGGATGATGGAGAGGAACCAGATTACAGTGCTTAAAGTTGAAAATGTACAGATGTGTATCACAGAACTAAGAAAGATGAATGCAGGGCCTGAGGTGGTTTCTAAAGTATTTATTTTTCATTAGGACAACAACTGAGACCATATTTAAATTCTAATCACAATTTTTTTCTAATCATAAATTTTAATCTCTACATATATTTTTATTCTCCAACTTAGTGAAGAATTCTATTTACTGAAACCATTAAATGACTTTATCATTTAAGATATTGTGCCTAGAGAATCTTGTATTTCTTTTTGGTTTAAAAAATGAAGTACATTTCATAAGTAGTTATAAATCTTAAGTGATTCTTTTTCTGTTATGGGTTTTCAGTCCTTCATATGAAAGATTAATACCACCTTTTTTTATACAGTTACCCTGATAAGGCCTAATAACCAACATTTAAATATCCCTCCTCCTCTCTGTGATTGCTTTGCCTCATTCCTCATTCCATTGCCATATCACTTCTGCTTCCTCTTTCCACAGCCAATTTGTTTTCTCATGCTTTCTAATATGCTACGGCAAAAAAAAAAAAAAAAAAAAAAGAAAGAAAGAAATCACAGGAGAGCCACCTGTGGTTACCTTTTGGGGATCTTTTAATTGCTCACATTTTTATAAGTACAACTCTTGAAAAGACATTAGCAGTAGATAAATGGTGGGGTTTCAGCAGGAACATTAGAGAGAATGTAGCCTCACATTTGGAAGACTAATTCAGGCCTTAAAACTCTTATCATTAACTAATTGCTAATGATTAGTCATTAACTAGACTACTTTCTATAGCTCAGAAACCATGCAGGATTATAAGCTTAAAAGAAATTTTTTGTAATTAAATAGAAGATTAAAGAATTATTAAACTATAGAAGGAAAGTAACTATAAAGGTGTAACTCTAAAATGATAACTTGGAACAAGACAGAGTATCCAAGAAAGGACAAGCCTGGAAAGAGGTACTTCCTGCTCAAGGCTACAGCTCAGACCTGACCAGAGGTGTGGTTGAGCCCACTGGATGGTGAAGAAGTTCACCATGGCTGAATCAAAAAATAGCAATGGTTGAATAGTAAATTATGCAGATGACTTCATTTAGAGGTCACTGCCATTTTAGGGATAATAGGAAAATTTCAAGATTTTTAAGCATTTTCTTAGAATAGGAGATAATATATCATGAGATGTATAAACCCAAATGCTCTTGTTGCTTCTTCTGATGCAGATATAATTTCCTTCCTCCTTATACAGTTGCATGAATAACTTAGTATTGATACATTAATTAAAACAAAGCAGCAGCTCTGATATATATTTATCTTTTGCATGATACATCTTTCAGCATTCTTATAGACATTAGAAAGAGATATAAGAGACCCCCCCAAAAAAGATAGAATTAGAGAAAAGGTAGACTTTAGGTTAAATTTCTTCTTACCAGAGAAGTAAATAAAGACCTTAACAAAGGTTGCTTTCATAGACTGTTGAATGAAATATCTCTTCTCTATTTTTGAAATAAGACATTATGGAGGAAATACTGGTGGACATGAGCTTCTCTTCTCCATCACTATATCACTGGTCAGCTTTAATCCTTAATACTCTTATCCAGTGCTTAAGTCGTATTCAAATAACTCCTTTCATGTCTATCCCTTCTGTGTCTGTCCACGTGCTTTGTATTTGTCTGCTCAATCTACGCCTCTTTATGTATGGACCAATCTGATCTCTGGTTTTCACCTCTTTGAAATCACCAACATAAATGGCTACCTACACCATATATTCTAATCTACTACATCAGTATAGGAAAGCAGAGTCTGAAAATTACTATGATTGTCCTTGCTACACAATTTGGTAGAGTCCTGAGTCTACCAAAAAGATCTGGTTTTAACTGGAAGGAGGAACTCATTAGAGCACGTAGTGTGTCCAGGGATAGACCTCTTTTCCTAGAGCAAGTAGTGCCTTTATGGAAACAAAAGAATACTGTGCTATGTTTTCCTTGACTGAGGCCACTGGGAAAGTAAATCCCAATGTGGCAATTAATGCCCTTCAAGGAGTTGTCCTAGTTAGAACAGTTTCTTTCTCTCAAAGCAGGGTGAAAAGGGCCAAATGAAACTGTGCAGCTAGCTAACTGGTTTCATGATACTGCCCTGGTGCATCCCCACTCTGAGCTGAGCAAACGCTCGCAGTTCTACACTGGAGGGAGAGCAGTGCAGACCATGAAAACAATCTCACTGTGAGATGTTAAGGCAGCTCCAACTCTGAGCAGGGAGTTGTTGTTCAGTCGCTCAGTCATGTCCGACTCTTTGTGACCCCATGGACAGCAGCATGCCAGGCTTCCCTGTCCTTCACCATCTCTCAGAGCTTGCTTAAACTCAAATCCATTGAGTCCATGATGCCGCCCAACCATCTCATCCTCTGTTGTCCCCATTTCCTCCTGCCCTCAATCATTCCCAGCATCAGGGTCTTTTCCAATGAATCCACTCTTCGCATCAGGTGGCCAAAGTATTGGAGCTTTAGTTTCGGTATCAGTCCTTTCAATGAATATTGAGGATTGATTTCCTTCAGGATTGGATGGTTCAATCCTGTTGCTGTCCAAGGGATTCTCAAGAGTTTTCTCTAGCACTGTAGTTCAAAAACATCAATTCTTTGGTGCTCAGCCTTTTTTATGGTCCAACTCTCATATCCATACATGACTACTGGAAAGACCATACCTTTGACCATATGGACCTTTGTCCAAAAAGTGATGTCTCTGCTTTTAATATGCTGTTTATGTTTGTCATACTTTTCTTCCAAGAAGAAAGTGTCTTTTAATTTCATGGCTGCAGGGAGAGGGCAGCCATTACTGCCACTTACACAGGCAGCACATCACAAGCAGACCAGGTCTCTGAGGGCAGCCTGACCACCACACCCATCACACTGACTATTGCCAAATAAACACCTCGGCTCCTCGCTCCAGCACTGCTCCCCTCTGGGGCTGAGGGGGCCAGTGCTGGGAGAGAGAAGAACACATACTATAAGGGAATGGAGCCAACTTAACCCAAATCTCAGGGCTTCTACTCCAGCAACTTGGGACTCACCCATGCCCTAAATAGGACTGCGATGGCCACTGAGCAGAGGGGAAGCCCTGGCTCACACCTGGCTCTGGCCCCTCATCTCTAACCCCACCTCCTAACAAGATGATAGCTGACAGCACACCCTGAGGAAAGACATGACTTGTGTTCAAGTCAAATCCAGCTCTGCTATCAAAGTCACTGGACCCATGCAGATGGTATAAGGATGCTCCCATATAAAGATACCTCCTCAAGCCCACCATAGGTAACTTTTCCATTGAGTTTCATAGAGACACACGAAGTTCAGTAAAATGAAGACAGAGTAACTTGTGCCAACTGAAATGGCAAGAGAAAATTTCTGAAAAAGCAACTAATGAGACAAAAATAAACAATTTACTAGACAAAAAATTAGAAGCATTAGTAGTGTGAAGAATAACTGAATTAGGGAAAAGAATAGATGCACACAGTGAGGATCTTAACAAGGAACTAGAAGTTATAAGAAAGAACCAGTCAGAACTGTAGCATACAATAACAAAAATGAAAAATACAATAGAAGGAATGAACAGCAGACTAGGTGATAAAGAAGAATGCATAAATTATCTGAAAGACAGATTAATGGAAATCACCAAGTGAGACTAACATAAAGAAAAAACAAAATTTTTAATCAATTTATTTTTTATTGAAGGATAATTGCTTTACAGAACTTTGCTGTTTTCTGTCAAACCTCAACATGAAGCAGCCATAGGTATACATATATCTCCCCTCCCTTTTGAAACTCCCTCCCATCTCCCTCCACATCCCACCCCTCTAGGTTGATACAGAGCCCCTGTTTGAATTTCCTGAGCCATACAGCAAATTCTTATTGGCTATCTATTTTACATATGGTAATGTAAGTTTCCATGTTACTCTTCCCATACAACAAATTTTTAAAAATGAGCTTCCCAGAGTTGCTTGCTGCACAATTGAGTCTGTGCCCCTGCCGCAGCCCATGAAGCTGCCACCTCCTATCAGGACTACTGCTGCCCTGCCCTGAATCCACAGCCTGTATCATTCATCTAAGGACTGATGATGAAGCTAAAGCTCCAATACTTTTTTCACCTGATGCAAACAGTCGACTCATTGGAAAAGACCCTGATGCTAGGAATGATTCAGGGCAGGAGGAGAAAGGGATGACAGAGGATGAGATGGTTGGATGACATCACTAACTCAATGGACATGAGTTTGAGCAAACTCCAGGAGGTTGGTGAAGGACAAGGGAGCCTGGCGTGCTGCAGTTCATGTGGTCACAAAGAGTCAGATGTGACTTAGCAACTAAACAACAACAACAACATCCTAAAATGCAGCTGCACCTCAAACACTCCAATGGTCATTGAAATAACTGTTGCATTCAATAAAACTGGGTCACCTGGTGCCATTGCTTGGGAGGTAGAACCTGTGTTGGGACCAAATTTGTCATATACAGTAGCCAATACATTGGCTTGGTGGATAAGTCTGATGAAGTTTCCATAGCTGTATTGAAAACAAGTTTTACCAAGCCACAAGCCTGGCAGAACTGCAGCCTCTGTGTTGGGGTTATAATCAAGTTATTTAGACACTTAGCAAAGGATTCTTACTGTTCAGCATTCCAAATATGCTTATGATTTGTACAGATTGACCTTTCATGAATCATGCAGTATTGAGTTACGTCTTTAAATTTGTTTCCATGCCACTCTTATCAATGTTTCTTATAAGAAATTTAGAAAGACTAGGGGCCAAGATACTCAGCACAATACTTGCATATTAATATTTGTAGTATCATATAGAACTAAAATCTCAGAAACTATGAACACTCTGGACCATATGAGGTTTATTCCTTCCATCATTTCAAACATGGAAAGTAGGGCCCGTAAGGATATTTGCTCACAGTATATTTATATCTCCCACATTCACACCATTATATATCAGATTTGCTCCTTTTTCTTTTACAGTGATTATTTAAAGTCTTTCTATAAAACTCATTTTGTGCTGTTATAGAAAACCTCCATTCTGAAAATCTACATTGTACAGAAGCTTGTCTTTAATGTTTCCAACCAAAATAATGTTTGCACTTTTAGATGCAACTTTCAAGGAAGGCATGAAAGAGAATGGGAAGGGTTATTAGGTGTTTTTAGTGAAATATTGCCCCTGTCGCTTTAGAATATGTAGACTATGCACTTTGAGTAAATGTTTTTAAAGGTAGAAATACTTTGTTATTGTAGCTAAAACAATTCTTAATCATAAAATTTATGAAATTCTTACAATTTCTTCACACTTAATTGAACACCAACTTATTATTTTTGTTTGAAGTGTGATTCCCAACCTCTCTTGCAAAAAAATAAAATAAAGAAGTGGGTTTCTGCTAGTGAATGGAGCAGACAATTAATATTTTATATGCATTTTGAGCTGTGTGACTTAGTATTTTGATACTTGACAACTTGTTTTATTATGTGATTGATAAAATAATGAAATATATTAATGTTAGCTTAACCATATATTTACATGACCTAAGAACATGTGATTATATTTCTGTGGGATAAATAATTTGTCAGTGTTCATCATCTTTTAAAAATCCAGTAGGAGAGCTTATAGTTGCTGCTGTTTAATCACTAAGTCATGTCCGACTCTTTTGCAATCCCGTGAACTACAGCCCACCAGGCTCCTTCTGTCCATGGGATTCTCCAGGCAAGAATCCTGGTGTGGGTTGCCATTCCCTTTTCCAGGGAACCGTCCTGACCCAGGGATTGAACCCACATCTCCTGCATTGACAGGCAAGTTCTTTTTCATTGAACCACCAGGGAAGCTTAAACATGAAATAAATAATGAAGCACATTTTTTTTAAAAATGAAAACAATTTAAGGAATTTCTGGGACAACATCAAGGGTACCAACACTCACCTTATAGGGATCCCAGAAAGAGAAAAAAGAGAGCAGAGTGCCGAAAATGTAAACGTGGGACTGCATCTTGAACCAAGTAGAGCTGGAGCAATCCCGAGACTCAGGCTGGAACATGAGCCTAGGGGCAGTCTCGGGACACTGGCCAGCCCCTCATGCAGTTTTCAGTTCTCCTTCTCCTCACTGTTTCGGGAGCAAGTAAGTGTGCATGTGTTCCTAAAGAGTAGAGTCCAAGCTTCCCACAACCCTTCTGTTAGTCCGACTAGCTCTCTAACCAGCCTATGGGGTTCATCTTCCCTGTGCAGGACCCCAGGGCTGGTATGCCCAGTATCTGGCTGAACCACTCACTCCCTGGGGAGGATCTCTGCCCATGTAATCTCTCTTTCCCTCTGAGTCCCCTACCAGGGCACAGGTCCTGACCTGACACTTTTCTTCCTACTGGATTTCATGTGGATATTTCTTACAGCCTTGGTTGTACAGGAGTCTTTCTCCCAATCTCCAGTTCGTTTCCAGTAAGAATTGTTCTACATGTAGATGTATTTTTGCTGTGTTCATTAGCGAAGGGGGTTCCCCACCCTGCTACTCCACCATCTGTTCTCTTCTAGTGCATAATTCATCTAATGGGGATTTGGTGAGGGGTGTTTTCTATTTAAACAACTTTCTCTTCCCTAGTCTTTCTCTTTTGCCTTTACATCATGTCAATGATATATTCAATATTAGGTAGTCAGTACTTTATCTACTTTTTGATATCATTAAACAATAAATATTGTGTCACACAATTTTTTTCATCACCCTATATATATATATCTGATTCTCAGTTCTTTTTCATTACTTTTGATAGAAACAAATAGGTACTTTGTCAAACTCAGTTGTAATTAGAAGATTATTATGATTTATTAGAGTCTTTTATGGTAATCAGAATAAGCAATAATTGCTTCAATATAAGATGATATGAAAGTTACTTATGTCATATTCATAATATTTTGATGACTACTTGGTTTAATTCAAACAAAAATTATAATTATTTTTTGAGTATTTCATCTTAATAGTATAGAGTGGTCACATAAATATTTGATTCCAGTAATACATTTCTCTTGAGTTAATATCCCATTGTGTACAGAGTCTATGATAGCAGTTACCTAAATGATAGGTTATATTATTTTACTGGTAATGATAGGTTGTTATATTTTACTGTTGATTCACTCTACTTTTGTTCTACAGTAAAATTTTTTTTTTTTTTTTTTTGGCCCACAATGCAGCATATGGGAACTTAAGTTGTCTGACCAGGGAAGGAACCAGTGCCTCAAGCACTGGAATGTAAGTCTTAACCACTGCACTGCCATGGAAGTCCCTATATTACCTACTAGATTTATCATTTTGCTTTCTAAATATTCATTTTTACCATAAATACAGGCTGACTTGAGAGAGAGAATTCCTGAGAGATAGAATCAAACTGCTTCCTGACATACTCTAGTGAGAAGAATATGTCTCCTGGGGAAGGGAGGCAGGATAAGGATTCAGAACAAGGAGAAGAAATGAAGTAAAACTATTCATATACCATTTTTTCAAGGCAAGAATAGTTCAAATACATCATTGTGTAAACAGCACAGCCAAGCATGCTTGTGTGTGTGTGTATGTGTGTGTGTGTAGCTGATGGCATTGCTAGTAAGAATATAATGCTATCAGAGAAGACACAGAATCTTGTCTGGGTTCAGACATGGTCCTAACTACAAAAAAAGCTTCCCAGTGCATGGTCTTAGAAGATTGGGGAGATTTACATTCTCTAAATTTGGTGAGGTTATATTGAGAATGTTCAGACAAAATTCGGGAGTGGATCATCAGAAGAAAATACCATCTACTTTTTTCCTCAAATATTAGGATCAAAGGTATGTGGTATAACTGATGCCTTAAAAAAAAAGCCTGCATTAAATGGTAGATTAAAATGTGAAAATGGATAGACAACACCAAAATCATTATTCAGTTCTGGACATTATTTTAATCAGTTCTTTTTCCTTCTCTAAGTAGTATAATGATTTACTCATTTTGCCAGGATCCCTGTCTTAAAATTGCTATAAAGTGTTCCAAAATAATTACTTCTCAGGAAATAGATATATCTCTTATTTTGGGGTAATAGAAATGCCTAGATTATCCTGTACATGTTACTCCAATCAAATGATAGTTTCTGCTGGGTTATGTTGAAGCATCACCCAGCTAAATATTAGGTGCTTGATAAAATGGTTATGGGTGAATCATCTCTACAAAATTTAATGATCTATTTACATAAATTGTATCTACTATTCAAGCATTTAGGAAATGACAATTTCAGAATAACACGTTAATATTTATTGAGTTTCCCTTGTATGCCAGGCACTGTACTGTTTAAGGTGAAATTTTAATAATGTCTCAGACGTTTCCCTTTAGCTGTTAGGAAACAAAGAAATATTTCATTGTGAGAATGGAGATTAATAAGGGACTGAGTCAGTGAAAGATCATTTCTAATTATGTGGCACTGACCCAAAATTAAACACTTATGCTGGATTATTTCCAACGCAGAACTGTATAGAATACACCTGTCTTGGATCTTGAGGCTGGGGAAGGTGGCACATGAAGTCAAGCCATTGAGGTATTAAAATTATCTTGTCTCCTTCCTCTGTTTATTTCATATACCCAATTGTCACTGAAACTCCATCTCAAGATTCAAACTGTCAGAACCTTGTCAATGTCCAATGGTCACTTAATCTTTTATTACATTGAGTAGGAATAGACAAATTCAATTTGCCATTGAGCATTAAACTTGTGTATCTTTAGATTAATATCACAGTGCACATTTGCTTGATGACTGACACTGAATATAGGTGATTTTAATAGCTTGGCAATAATAGGGAATATTGTAGGCAACATTCTATGAGATCATTAACATGAGGCTTTTAAAAAGTAGGGATGATACAGGGAGGGAAGTGGGAGGAGGGTTCAGCATGCGGAACATGTGTACACCTGTGGCGGATTCATGTTGATGTATGGCAAAACCAATACAATATTGTAAAGTAATTAGCCTCCAATTAAAATAAATAAATTAAAAAATTTTTTTTAGTAAAAAGTAGGTTTTGAGACTGATAAAGTACATTTTAGTTCTCGATTTTTCAGTCGTGGTTTGCTTCTATGTTTCCATTTTAACTCGAAACAATTCCTTAAGAAAGATAGGAAGGGCTTCATCATCCTTCCTTTACACAGAAATGATGGATTAGAAACTTTGTCAAGAAAATATATCAGGTGAGAGACAGAAGAATGTGCCAAATTGTTGTCTTGCTGTGATGCTCCTTTCTGCAGACTCCTGACATCCTGCTCTTGAACAGCTCACTCTCTTTCTATATACAATGATTAAAATTAAACTTTCTTGGTGTGTACATAAGACTGACCTCTACTACATGGAACTCAGGGTTCCTGGACAAAGGTCAATAGATTAAATCCTGAAAACAATAGAAAGGATAATGAAAAAAAAAATCAGATTTTACATGATGTAGAATTATTCCTGGTGACAGGAATGGAGAAGAGAATTTGACTGTCTGTATTCTCCCTTCCAAGTGGATATATACATTTATTTCTATATGATTTAATTTTTATTTCTAGACAAAGTATAATTCTTTGTCAGTTTAAATACTTAGAAGCACTCACAGATCTTCACTATCTTGGACATGTAATTTTTTCAGCTTTGTATTTTGTAAGGTTTTTTTTTTATTAAATTTTTATTTTTACTTTATTTTGCTTTACAATTCTGTATTGGTTTTGCCATACATTGACATGAATCCACCACGGGTGTACATGCGTTCCCAAACATGAACCCCCCTCCCACCTCCCTCCCCATAACCTCTCTCTGGGTCACCCCCATGCACCAGCCCCAAGCATGCTGTATCCTGCATCGGACATAGACTGGCGATTCGATTCTTACATGATAGGATACATGTTTCAATGTCATTCTCCCAAATCACCCCACCCTCTCCCTCTTAAAAAGTATTTACCACAGGATGACTTTTTAATTCATCTTGTGGGTCTAAGAATATTAAATGACTAACAGCATGCATTAGCCCTCACCATGTGCCGCCTACCAGTAGGTTTCTCCCTTTCCTCATATCCCCTGACTCTCACCCCCAACACAGGCATTTGCATTTACTGTCTACAGTCTAAATGAGACAAGGATATATATGAAATGAAATCTTTACAATGTCACTACTTAAGAGTCATGTATTCTCCTTTTCTGGTTGGGATTTCCACCTTGGTTCCTCCATCATTGTCACTGAGGAAATTGCAGTTCCTTTTAGATACAGGAAAATAAAATTAGTTTGAAAAATTATTTGGGTATTTAAGTGACAAGAAGAATGAAAATATCTCCACATCTAGAGTTTTTAAGTAACTGCATAGGTTATTATTGTGAACTGATGATATTTAAGAAAATAATTTGGGTTTTTAAAAAAGATAAGTAAACTATTGTCTGTTTTCTTTGCCAAAACCTTTATTGAAATGTGTTCCTACATGAGGAATACAGATACTAAATTATATTAATTAATTTAATTTGACAGAATGCAAGGTGGATGTTTATAAATGCTATAAGTGCAAATGCATTATAATAGAATGTTTGATGTGTGAAAATTTTTTCAACAATTATATCTATAAAGGGTCCCTGTAACTGTGCTGACTTGTTAGTCCATATTTAACAGAATTTGGAAGAGTCCACTTGTTTCTATCTTGTTTTACATTGTTTAATCCCAGGACCTACAACAGTAATTGAAAAATACTTGAAAATACTATGTGTTCAATAAATACTTGTTGACTGAATGAGTGAAGAAAGCAAGTCAGTGGCAAAAGATTAGGAAATAATTAGGTATGAGAAGAACTTTATTTGATAAAATGAAAGGATAAAACAGAATTGTGCAGAAATTTCTTTTCCATTTTATGCCTGCTGACTAGACATATCTTTGACAAATCAACTGAGATAGTGAACATAAAGTAGGATTCAGTTTCAGGATGAGTCTAACTTCCAAACTTTGTAAATTTTAAATTATAGGTAAGAAATTTATCTCTTTGACTCACTAGAGCTTGTTCAGTTCAGTTCAATTCTGTTCAGTCACTCAGTTGTGTCCAACTCTTTGCAAACCCATGGACCACAGCACACCAGGCCTCGCTGTCCATCACCAACTCACGGAGTTTACTCAAACTCATGTCCATTGAGTCAGGGATGCCATCTAACCATCTCATCCTCTGTCATCCCCTTCTCCTCCTGCCTTCAATCTTTCCCAGCATCAGGGTCTTTTCAAATAAGTCAGCTCTTCGCATCAAGTGGCCAAAGTATTGGAGTTTCAGCTTCAACATCAGTCCTTCCAATGAACATTCAGGACTGATTGCATTTAGGATGGACTGGTTGGATCTCCTTGCAGTCCAAGGGACTCTCAAGAGTCTTCTCCAACACCATAGTTCAAAAACATCAAAAACATCAATTCTTTGGCACTCAGCTTTCTTTATAGTCCAACTCTCACATCCATACATGACTACTGGAAAAGCCATAGCCTTGACTAGATGGACCTTTATTGGCAATGTATCTGTTTTTTAATATGCTTTCTAGGTTGGTCATAACTTTTCTTCCAAGGAGTCTTTTAAGAGCTTGTTAAGAGCAATATAAAGATTTAAATTTCTATCTGAAAGAATCTTTCTTATGACTTCACCTTTCTTTTATTCAGGTCATGAGCATCAATTGTTCTTTGTGGCAGGACAACAGCATGTCTGTGAAACACTTTACATTTGTCAAATTCTCTGAGGTCACCGAACAGTGCTTCCTTTTATTTACCCTCATCCTACTCATGTTCTTAGCATCACTGACAGGCAACGCTCTCATAGCTCTTGCCATCTGGACCAATCCAGCCCTCCATACCCCCATGTACTTCTTCCTGGCCAACTTGTCTCTCTTACAGATTGGATACACTTGTTCTACCATACCCAAAATGTTGCAGAACTTTGTGAGCGAGGCCCGAGGAATCTCTCGGGAGGGTTGTGCTACACAGATGTTTTTCTTTGCATTATTTGGTATCAGTGAGTGTTGTCTTTTGGCAGCCATGGCTTTTGATCGCTATATGGCCATATGCTCCCCACTTCACTATGCAACACGGATGAGTCGTGGAGTGTGTATCCATTTAGCAATGATTTCTTGGGGAGTAGGCTGCATAGTAAGCTTGGGCCAAACCAACTATATTTTCTCTTTAGACTTCTGTGGCCCCTGTGAAATAGACCACTTCTTCTGTGACCTCTTGCCTATCCTGGCACTAGCCTGTGGGGATACATCCCATAATGAGGCTGCAGTCTTTATTACAGCCATTCTTTGCATTTCCAGTCCATTTTTATTAATCATTGCTTCTTACGGCAGAATTCTAGCTGCTGTGTTGGTCATGCCCTCCCCTGAAGGCCGTCAAAAAGCTCTTTCCACCTGTTCCTCCCACCTACTGGTAGTAACACTATTCTATGGCTCAGGATCTGTCACCTACTTGAGGCCCAAGGCTAGTCAGTCACCAGGGGTAGATAAACTCCTGGCCCTCTTCTATACTGTGGTGACATCCATGCTCAACCCTATCATCTACAGTTTACGGAACAAGGAAGTCAAGACAGCTCTTCGGAAAACTCTGAGCAAGAAAAGCAACCTCATTTAGAGGAGTCTGTTCTACAGATTTCATGGGTAAGATACTAGGGGAACAACTAAATTCCTGTCTGAAAAAGATGCACACTCAACCTAAGAGGAAAGAAGGAAAGGGAGGAAGAAAGCAGGGAGAGAGGGAGGAAGGAGAAAAGGAGGGAGGAAAGAAGGAAGAAAGGAAGGAAGAAAACACTGTTTTTGTCAGTGTGTTTTATAAGAAGCTTCTTTAATAACAGTGACTGTAACAGTGATTGTAATTTTGAAGACAGCTCTCTTCTTATAGCTAAAGTTCTGACTGCCAAGTTCTGGAAGGAAGTTGGTTAGCAAAGAATTTTAAAGGTGAAGTCAACACTAGACTGGTTTTCCAGAATGTTTCATTTTAGGCTAAAGTACAGGCTTGGAGTATAAAGTACCAGATTTATACTTGGAAGGCTCAGAAATTCTCACTCTATACTCTTAGGCATTTTCTATCCCCTGAGAGGTCTGTATGACATCTGCACTGGTCACTGGGGTAGTTCCCCCACATGTTTGTCTCATATGACTCAGTTCCACAATAACTATGATGTGAATTATTTCCTTCCATAAAAATGTTTTACAATTCTTCATTTTCAGTTATTGGTACATAATATAAAATTAAATGATTCTTTTTTGAGTTGTGAGTATATAAAAATGTATAAACATAAAAATACATTTGTTGCAGAAAATATGAGAAATTTTTGCCAAGAATCCTCATAATAAAAAATTTTAAAAAAATAATACTTAAATTTAAGAATAGAAGAAGAAAGTTGAACTGTAAATAATTAATATGTGATATTAATATATGTTATCAATATGTACTTGATTGTGGCAATCATTTCACAAAGCACACATACATAAAGTCATCACATTATACACCTTAAGTTGTAACTCTTGACAATTTTGTCAATTTTATCTCGATAAAGATGAAGAAGAAAAAAATGTTATGATAATGTTACAACCAGAGGATGGTAGTGATGCTCACTAATGACCAAGTTGTGTTTTGCCACATATGCTGTTTTCCCCAAAACCTAATAAATTCATTTAGGACCAGAACAGCATATTGTGGTTTCTATTTGTATTTTTATTTGTGTGTAGTCAATGAAGAATGGAAATAAACTGAGAATGAAAAAATAAATACTTCAAAATTGTCCTACAAAAATGGGCAGGAATTATCTGTAGGCATTAGAGATTATTATTTCTAAGTGTTTATTAATCTAAAAAATGAATGATATTAAAAATTTAAGCAAGTTAGAAACAATTTATGTAGCATGATCATTTTTGTTTCATTTACTAATTTTGAAAAGTTTTACTAGTTTGAAATGATCAAAAACTGGTCAGTTACATGTAAAAAACAAAATTACATTTCCTCTAACCATATACAAAAATAAACTCAAGAAATAGATTAAAGACCTAAAAGTAATAACAAGACTAGAAACCATAAAACTCCTAGGAGTGAACATAGAACACTCTTTGAGATAAGTCACACCAATCCTTTTGGATCTGTATGCTAATGCAAAAGATATAAAAGCAAAACAAAACAAATTGGACTTAATTAAGGTTAAAGGCCTTTGACGGCAAAGAAAACAATCTATAAATAACAAAAGGACAACCTACTGAATGTGAGAAAATATTTGCAAATGATATGCTTGATAAGGGGTTAATAGCCAAAATATATAAATAGCTCATTCAATTCAATATTCAGAAAACCAAACAACTTGATCAAAAAATGGGCAGAAGGCATGAATAGACATTTTTCCAAAGAAGACATATAGATGACCAACAGGCACATTAAAAAATGATCATCATCACTAATTATTAGAGAACTGCAAATAAAAACCAGAAAGAGATATCATCCTCACACCTATCAGAAAGGCTATCAAAAAAAAGAAATCTTTGAGCAATAAAATTTTGGCAAGTATGTGGAGAAAAGGAAAGGAAATTCTTCTTGATAGGAATGTAAACTGGTGCAGCCACTATGGAAAACATTATGGAGGTTTCTCAAAAAAAAAAAAAATACAACTACCAATCCTGGATATGTATCTGAAGAAAACAAAAACATTAATTTGAAAAGGTACATAGAATCCAATGTTCATAGCAGCATTATTTATAATAGCCAACATATGGGAGCAATCTTAGTGGATAAAGGAGATGAAGGAGATGTCACATATGTACTGAAATACAAATAGTCCATGTCACCACTTCACACATGAAAACTTGTCAACATGATTATTAGAGAAATGCAAATTAAAACCAAAAAAATCACCTCACACTTGTCACAGTGGCTTTTATCAAAAGGACAAGAAATAACATGTTGACAAAAAATATGGAGAAAGGGAACATATGCCTGATTCATGGAACTGGAAATTGGTGCAGACATCATGGAAATAATATGGAGGTTCCTCCAAAAAATTAAAAATAGAACTATCATGTGATGCAGCAACTCATATTCTTAGTATTTATCTGGAGACACCAAAAACAGTAATTCAAAATGATATGTGTACATATTTGCTCATTTGCACCATTATTTACAAGAGCCAATATATGGAAACAGACCAAGTGTCCACTGATGGATGAATGGATAAAGAAGATGTGCTATTATAAACACAATGCAATCCTACTCAGCTATAAGAAAAGAATGAAATTTTGTCATTTGCAACAACACGGATGGACCTTGAGGGTATTATGCTAAGGAAATAAGTCACACAAAGAGACATATCATATGATTTCAACTATATGAGAGATACTTTTTTAATAAAGCAAATGAACAAACAAAACAAAATTTATAGAGAAAAGATTGGTGTTTGCCAGAAGGAAGGAGGGTTGAGGCGAGGGAGAAGGGGTGAAGGGAATCAAGCAATATAATATCCAGATATAAAATAAATTGGTCATGGGGTTGTAATATACAGCATAGTGAATATAGTCAATAATATTACATTGAAATTTTAAAAATTGTTAAGAAAATAAATCTTTAAAGATCTCATCACAAAGAAAAACTGTAATTTTGCATAATAACCAATGGTAACTAGATTTACTGTGATCATTTCACAATGTATACAAGTATCAAATCATTATGTCATATAATGTAAAAGCAAGTTAATGTATGGCAAAACCAATACAATATTGCAAAGTAAAATGAATAAATTAATTAATTTTTTAAAAGACACACTAAAAAGGAAAATAAATGAATAAAATAAAATTAGTTTCCAGTGTGTTGAAAAACCAAATGAGTCTATTTTAAAACAAATCTAGCAATAGAGGAGATGATACCAACTTCAATTCAGTACGTAACTAATTATACATAAGGAACATTCCCATGGAGAACTCTGTCCCATGGAACTTTGTCTGCTAGCTCGTCAGGAATAACCATAAATGGGTTGTTGAAAATAATTTCCAAGGGGCTCAGGAACATTTAAAAAAAAATTGCACACCACAAAGCACCTTTGATATTATTAATATCTACTAAGGTCTTTTTTTTATTAAATTTTTATTTTTACTTTATTTTGCTTTACAATATTGTATTGGTTTTGCCATACATTGACATGAATCCACCACGGGTGTACATGAGATCCCAAACATGAACCCCCCCTCCCACCTCCCTCCCCACAACTTCCCTCTGGGTCATCCTCATGCACCAGCCCCAAGCATGCTGTATCCTGCATCAGACATAGACTGGTGATTCAATTCTTACATGATAGTATACATGTTTCAATGCCATTCTCCCAAATCATCCCACCCTCTCCCTCTCCCTCTGAGTCCAAAAGTCCACTATACACATCTGTGTCTTTTTTGCTGTCTTGCATACAGGGTCATCATTGCCATCTTTCTAAGTTCCATATATATGTGTTAGTATACTGTATTGGTGTTTTTCTTTCTGGCTTACTTCACTCTGTATAATCAGCTCCAGTTTCATCCATCTCATCAGAACTGATTCAAATGTATTCTTTTTAATGGCTGAGTAATACTCCATTGTGTATATGTACCACAGCTTTCTTATCCATTCATCTGCTGATGGACATCTAGGTTGTTTCCATGTCCTGGCTATTATAAACAGTGCTGCGATCTGGACTTTTTTTCTTTCTGACAGCATTATATCAAATAAAAAACTCACATTGCTGAAGATATTTCTTAAGTACTCATCTGCAAACTACAGTTTCTTCGTCCTTTTCTGAAAATTTGAAAAATTCAAGTATGTTCCTTCACAGTTCCTTTTTCTTAAGTGATGTTTATCTAAAATAAGGGTAAGTAAAAAGACTTTTGCTTTAAAAGCTATCCATTCTTAGAGAAGGTTGGAATGTGTGTACATCATAGTGCCAAATATTCATAGGAAAATTGGAAAATATTTCATTTCTGGGAACCTTCTTTAAACATTGGAAATAGCTAGTTTGGTACCTATAGAAAGAAACGAGATTTTTCTTTGTAATCAACTCAGTTTCTCAGTTGAACCGACCTTTTTCGTAAATTTTAGTAAACACTATATATGACAGATATTAAATACCTGAATTAAGTGTGTAACCTTCATACAATCATATGAACATTTTTAATAATAAAAATCTGATAGATCGACTTGTCCACATGTTTCATCCAGATGTTTTGAAAACAGATAAAAATATTTTCATTCTTAGCAATTTCTCAATCACTTAGAAAATAAATCTTAAAAGATCTCATCACAGAAAAATTGTAACTTTGTATAATAACCAATGGTAATTAGATTTACTGTGATCATTTCAAAATGTATAAAAATATTTTTAAATAAAAAATAATATTTTCTCTCACATAACTTTTAAATCACTTCAAATATAAAGAAAATACTATGTAAAGAAAATTATATGTAAAAAGATACACTAGAATGATAATTTAGTGGAGAGACAAAGAACTTTAAACCTTCATAGATCAATAGATCCCTGTATGGTTAAACCATAAGCCTATGGGCTTTCTTTGTAGCTCAGTCGGTAAAGAATCTGCCTATAATGCAGGAGACCTGGGCTCAATCCCTGGATCAGGAAGATCCCCTGGAGAAGGAAATGGCAACCCACTCCAGTATTCTTGCCAGGAGAATCCCATGGACAGAAGAGCCTGGCAGATACAGTCCATGGGGTTGAAAGAGTCAGACATGACTTAGCAACTAAATTACTATGGTTAAACAGTGATGGGAAATCACTGGAAGTAGATCAAAAATTGGATTAAAATGCCATGGTATGCAAGAGTTAGAAGTAATGAAATATCATGAGATTCATATGGAAAAAATTAGAGATCCAGGATAGAATTATAGCACTTAAATATACATTTTTGGAATGTAGAAATCTGAGTATATACTCTCATTATCTCTCTTCTTCATTGAAGAAATGTATTGATTTTTGATCCTTAAGAAATTTCCTAGTTATTAGCATACAATTGGGATGAATTATTAACAATATCTTAAGATAGGAATACTAAAGTTTCCTTTATCAAAGGATTTGGGGATCAGTACTAAATGATTTAATGGATGTAAAATGCTTCCTGTAGTGTTTGGCACACCAGGCTCATTCAGAATTAGTTGGAATTATTGTTTTATTTTTGTATTACACACAACTGACCTAGGTGTAGTGTGGAATCAAAGGGCCATAGTGATATCTTATCCCTAAGAAATTTTGTGTGACATTTCCCAGGATGGCTTTGAGGATTTAGTGAAACAGAGAAAAGGAAAACTGTGCTTTGCAACCCTACAAATGTAGTCTGTTGCCCCTAAACCAATGTCTCTGATCCTAAATTGGAAAAAAGATTTTTCTCCTGGACACAAAGGCTATCTTTGTAGCTACATAAAATTAAGTAAATCACTGATAACTGTCCAAACTCTTACATAAAAATAAGATAATCCCACTCAATAAAGAAAAATTCCTACAACATAGATAATTAAATTTTAACAAGAAAAATCAATTGCCCTGTTTAAATGAAGTAGTTATGCAAGACAATTTATAGCACAAAAAGAGATAATGCTAACTACTGACTGAATCCAAGTTTACTGAATGAGTCTAAATAGAAAAGGCATACCAGAAAGGTCACATTAATAGGGCTATTAACTGATTCTGATTGTTGGCAAGGTACATCAATATACCTCTTAGTGTAGCCTTCTTGGGTTATTTATTTACAAATTAATAAATATCTTAATTCTGATTATTTTCTATCTAATACATTCCATATGCACAAGAACAATTATTGGTACTCATTCCTCTGGAGAAGGGAATGGTAATCCACTTCAGTATTCTTGCCTGGAGACTCCCAGGGATGGAGGAGCCTGGTGGGCGGCAGTACAGGTTCTGTGGTGTTGCACAGAGTAAGACACGACTGAAGTGGCAGCAGCAGCAGGAGCAGCAATACCATTCCAGGACATATATCAAGAGAAAACTTGGTTTGCGAATATACATGCACCCCAATGTTCATTGAAACTCTCTTTAAATAACCAGGACATGGAAGCAACCAAAATATCAAATCAACAGAAACATCCATTGACAGATGAAAGGATAAACAAGATGTAGTATACATATTCCATTGTATATATACATTCATAAGTGTATATATACATATACATACATATATACAATGGAACACTGTGGTATATGCATACATATATATACAATGGAATATATGTGTATACTACAAAGGTCCATCTAGTCAAGGCTATAGTTTTTCCAGTGGTCATGTATGGATGTGAGAGTTGGACTCTGAAGAAAGCTGAGCACCGAAGAATTGATGCTTTTGAACTGCAGTGCTGGAGAAGACTCTTGAGAGTCCCTTGGACTGCAAGGAGATCCAACCAGTCCATTCTGAAGGAGATCAGTCCTGGGATTTCTTTGGAGGGAATGATGCTGAAGCTGAAGCTCCAGTACTTTGGCCACCTCATGCGAAGAGTTGACTTATTGGACAAGACTCTGATGCTGGGAGGGATTGAGGGCAGGAGGAAAAGGGGACGACAGAGGATGAGATGGCTGGATGGTATCACTGATTCAATGGATGTGAGTCTGAGTGAACTCCAGGAGTTGGTGATGGACAGGGAGGCCTGGCATGCTGTGATTCAGGGGGTCGCAAAGAGTCGGACACGACTAAGCAACTGAACTGACTGACTAATAGATAGATAGATAGATATAGACAGTGGAATATTACTCAGTCATCAAAAAGAATGAAATAATGACATTTGCAGTGACACGGGTGGATCTGGGGATTATCATACTAAGTGAGGTAAGTCAGACAGACAAAACTAATATATGATATCACTTACATGTGGAATCTAAAGCATTTCCCCTAAAGTCAGGAACAAGACAAGGTTGCCTACTTTCATCATTACTATTCAACATAGTTTTGGGAGTTTTGGCCACAGCAATCAGAGCAGAAAAAGAAATAAAAGAAATACAAATTGGAAAAGAAGTAAAATTCTCACTGTTTGCAGATGACATGATCCTCTACCTACAACACCCTAAAGACTCCACCAGAAAATTACTAGAGCTAATCACTGAATATAGTAAAGTTGCAGGATATAAAATCAACACACAGAAATCCCTCGCATTCCAATACACTAATAATGAGAAAATAGAAAGAGAAATTAAGGAAAAAATTCCACTCACCATTGCAAAAAAAAGAGTAAAATACTTAGGAATATATCTACCTAAAGCAACTAAAGACCTATATATAGAAAACTGTAAAACACTGGTGAAAGAAATCAAAGAGGACACTAATAGATAGAAAAATATATCATGTTCATGGATCAGAAGAATCAGTATAGTGAAAAGGGGCATACTACCCAAAGCAATTTATAGATTCAATGCACTCCCTATCAAGCTGCCAATGGCATTTTTCACAGAACTGGAACTAATAATTTCACAATTTGTATGGAAATACAAAAAACCTCGAATAGCCAAAGCAATCTTGAGAAAGAAGAATGGAACTGGAGGAATCAATCTGCCTGACTTCAGGCTCTACTACAAAACCAGTCATCAAGACAGTATGGTACTGACACAGAGACAGAAATATAGATCAATGGAACAAAATAGAAGCCCAGAGATAAATCCACACACCTATGGATACCTTATCTTTGACAAAGGAGGCAAGAATATACAGTGGATTAAAGACAATCTCTTTAAAAAGTGGTGCTGGGAAAACTGGTCAACCACTTGTAAAAGAATGAAACTAGAACACTTTCTAACACCATACACAAAAATAAACCCAAAATGAATTAAAGATCTAAACGTAAGACCAGAAACTATAAAACTCCTAGAGGGGAGCATAAACACTCTCTGACATACATCACAGCAGGATCCTCTATGACCCACCTCTCAGAATACTGGAAATAAAAGCAAAAATAAACAAATGAGACCTAATTAAAATTAAAAGCTTCTGCACAACAAAGGAAACTATAAGCAGGGTGAAAAGATGGCCTTCAGAATGGGAGAAAATAATAGCAAATGAAGCAACTGACAAACAACTAATCTCAAAAATATACAGGCAACTCCTGCAGCTCAATTCCAGAAAAATAAACGACCCAATCAAAAAATGGGCCAAAGAACTAAATAGACATTTCTCCAAAGAAGACATACAGTTGGCTAACAAACACATGAAAAGATACTCAACATCACTCATGATCAGAGAAATGCAAATCAAGACCACAATGAGGTACCATTTCACACCAGTCAGAATGGCTGTGATCCAAAAGTCTACAAGCAATAAATGCTGGAGAGGGTGTGGAGAAAAGGGAGCCCTCTTACACTGTTGGTGGGAATGCAAACTAGTACAGCCACTATGGAGAACAGCGTGGAGATTCCTTCAAAAACTGGAAATAGAACTGCCTTATGACCAAGCAATCCCACTGCTGGGCATACACACCGAGGAAATCAGAAGTGAAAGAGACACATGTACCCCAATGTTCATCACAGCACTGTTTATAATAGCCAGGACATGGAAACAACCTAGATGTCCATCAGCAGATGAATGGATACGAAAGCTGTGGTACATATACACAATGGAGTACTACTCAGCCATTAAAAAGAATACATTTGAATCAGTTCTAATGAGGTGGATGAAACTGGAGCCTATTATACAGAGTGAAGTAAACCAGAAAGAAAAACACCAATACAGTATACTAACACATATATATGGAATTTATAAGATGGTAACGATAACCCTGTATGTGAGACAGCAAAAGAGACAGATGTATAGAACAGTCTTTTGGACTCTGTGGGAGAGGGAGAGGGTGGGATGATTTGGGAGAATGACATTGAAACATGTATAATATCATATATGAAATGAATCTCCAGTCCAGGTTCGATGCATGATACTGGATGCTTGGGGCTGGTGCACTGAGACGACCCAGAGGGATGGTATTGGGGGAGAGGGGGAAGGGGGGTTCAGGATGGGGAACACGTGTATACCCGTGGCAGATTCATGTTGATGTATGGCAAAACCAATATAATATTGTAAAGTAATTAACCTCCAATTAAAATAATTAAATTTATATTTTAAAAAATAAATAAATAAAAGAATGATACAAACTAACCTATTTACAAAACAGAAAGACTCACAGACTTAGAGAATAAACTTGTGGCTACTAAGGGAGGGCCAGGGTGGGGGGGTGGGGTAGAGTTTGGGATTGGCATGTACACACTGCTTTATTTAAAATATATAACCAATGAGGACCTACTGTATAGCATAAGGAACTGTGTTCAATACTGTGTAATAACCTAAATGGGAAGAGAATTTGAAAAATAATAGATACATGTAAATGTGAAAGAAAAAGTCCTTCCTCTCCACTCTTTTTAAGTTTATATTTTTTTTCTTTTTTTTTTAATTTTTATTTTTACTTTATTTTACTTTACAATACTATATTGGTTTTGCCATACATTGACATGAATCCACCACGGTTGTACATGAGATTCCAAACATGAACCCCCCTCCCACCTCCCTCCCCATAACATCTCTCTGGGTCATCCCCCTGCACCAGCCCCAAGCATCCTGTATCCTGCATTGGACATAGACTGGTGATTCTTTTCTTACTTGATAGTACACATGTTTCAATGCCATTCTCCCAAATCATCCCACCCTCTCCCTCTCCCTCTGAGTCCAAAAGTCCGCTATACACATCTGTGTCTCTTTTGCTGTCTTGCATATATGGTCATCATTGCCATCTTTCTAAATTCCATATATATGTGTTAGTATACTGTATTGGTGTTTTTCTTTCTGGCTTGCTTCACTCTGTATAATCAAGTTTATATTTTAAACTCAAAGTTCCTTTAGACTTAGAGCACTTGATGCCTTTTTCTCAAGAATAGATTCCATTAAGTTAGGCCTTTATATTATTTTTAATCAGTCTAATTTATCAGCAACTTTATATTTGCTTTAACTGGAGAAAATCTTATGATAAACTTTTTTTCTTATTTGCAAAGAGTGAAATTTTAATAAAAATACATAGACAAATAAAGCTAGTGCATGCGTGCTAAGTTGCTTTAGTCGTTTCTGAGTCTTTGCAACCCTATGGACAGTAGCCCACCAGACTCCTCACTCCTCTGTCCATGGAATTCACCAGGTAAGAACACTGGAGTGGGTTACCATGCCCTCCTGGGTTGCCAGGCCCTCCTCCAGGGGATCTTCCCAATCCAGGGACTGAACCCACACCTTACATATCTTGCATTGGCAGGCAAGTTCCTTACCATTAGCACCACCTGGGAAGCCCAAATAAACCTAGACTTAACACCAACTCTTAGGTGAAGCCTTCTGAGCCTATGTGAGTGCCCTGCCTTCTAGAAACACTGACATGGTGGGCCTCAGCTTCTCCAGGACTTGCATAAGTAGAAATCTGTAGCACTAAGCATGTTTGCCCCAGCAACAGATCTGCCTCAAGCTTCCAGGACTTTTCTATTATACAACAAATTGCAAAGAACATCAAGAAGGTCCTGCTTGGAAGACAAATCAGCACCTCGCAACCAGGAGAAACCATTAGTAGGGTAGCAGTGGGGGAAGATTAACAAATATTACCAAATATCTTCATTTTATTGGTTTCCACCAATGCCAACATAAGGTGGAAATGTACAAGTCTACTCTCGTCCAAAAGACACTGACTACAGTGATTCTGTCCTTCCTAGGCCCTAATTAGTAACTACAAAGTCTGAGAGGATAAAGGCCTTTTCACACATGTACAGTACAAGGATCACTGTTTAAGAAGCTTGGAGGTTACAAACTTACATGTCCACATTAATAGTCAATGTTCTCTTAAACTAAGCTTATCTTTCAGGGACCCACAGGGCCTAATATTTTTTAAAAAATCATTTTCCCACCTTCAGTAACCAATCTGTTTCATTTTTAGTTAGATCACAAGTGTAGTCATGCAGAGTTGAATTCAAATTGTTGTTAACTTATCAGCCTAAACTTCAAATTTAAGAAGTCTTAAAGAATCAAGTTAACTTGGAAAGTCTTCAATTTCAAGGATTTACAGTCCTGCCATAAATGACTCCCCAAATCCATACCAGTGTTGCCTCATTCTCAAACACAATATAAAAACCCTATTTCTCAGAAGAAGGAAAAGAATAACTAATAAATATTGTCAACAGTAGTACCATGACTAGATTTGATCTTTGTTGTTATTGTTCAATTGTTCAGTCGTGTCTGACTCTTTGCAACCCCATGAACTGCAGCACACCAGGCTTCCCTGGCCATCACCATCTCCTGGAGCTTGTACACACTCATGTCCAGTGAGTCACTGATACCATACAACCATTTGTTCTCTGTTGTACACTTCTCCTCCTGCCTTCAATCTTTCCCAGTATCAGGGTCTTTGCCAATGAGTTGGTTCTTCACATCAAGTGGCCAAAGTACTGGAGCTTCAGCTTCAGCATCAGTCCTTCCATTGAGTATTCAGGGTTGATTTACTTTAGGATTGACTTGTATGATCTTGCTGGCCAAGGGACTCTCAAGAGTCTTCTCCAACACCACAGTTTAAAAGCATCAATTCTTACAAGTTCAGCCTTCTTTATGGTCCAAATATCACATCCTTACATGACTATTGGAAAAACCATAGCTTTGACTATATGGACATTTTTTGGCGAAGTAATGTCTGTGCTTTTTCATATGCTGTCTTGGTTTGTCATAGCTTTTCTTCCAAGGAGCAAGCATCTTTTAATTTCATAGCTGCAGTCACCACCTGCAGTGATTTTGGAGCCCAAGAAAATTAAGTCTTTCACTGTTTCCTTTGTTTCCTCATCTATTGGCCATGAACTGATGTGACCAGATGTCATGATCTTTGTTTTCTGAATGTTGAGTTTTAAGCCAGCTTTTTCACTATCCTCTTTCACCTTCATCAAGAGACTCTTTACTCTTGATTTGATCCGCTCCATGCATTTCTGGTGAACTGCTCATTAGGAAACTTCACCTCTTTGGCAACAGGAGTGGTCATATGAACAAAACAGGTAAATTAGTCTTTCTATCCCAAAGGAAAATCTGAGAGTAGTCAAGATAATCTTATTAAAATTGATATATGATACAATATATATAAACATATATGGTACAAAAAATTTTTCCTTCCAGTAGAATGACAACTGCGCTAGTTTCCCATCATTGCTATGACATATTGCCAAATACTTAATGGCTTAAAATAACACAAATGCTTAGTACCTTAAAGTTCTGGAGATGAGGAGACTAAAATAGGTCAACAGGGCTGTGTCCTTCTGCAGACATTAGGAGAGAATCTATTTACTGGTCTTTTCCAACCTCTAGAGGCCACCTATAATCCTTTTCTCCATCTTCAAAGTCAGAAGCATAGTATCCTGTCTCCTCCCTACCTCCTGCCTCCTCTTATAAGAATCTTTGTGATTATGTGGGCCCACTTGGGTAATTCAGGTTAATCTCCCCATCTCAATTTGCTTAATTTATTTTTATCTGTAAAAGTTCTTATACTATGAAAGACAATGTATAATCATGGGTTCCAGGGACTGGGATGTGAACAATTTGAGAAAAGAGAACAATGAGGCATTATTCACATACCAAATTAAGTAATAAGTGTACAAGAAATGATGTAACTTTTTCTTTTTATTGAAATATAGTTGATATGGACATGAGTCTGAGCAGATTCCAGGGAACAGTGAGAAACAGGGAAGCTTGGCATGCTGCAGTCCATGGGATCGCAAACAGTTGGACACAACTGAGCAGCTGAACAATTATGTTCATTTCAGGTGTACTATATGTAGTGACTTGTCATTTGCAGGCACCATGAAATGATCACCACAATAAGTCTAGTAACCGTCTGTCCCCATGCAATATTATGGGGAACTGACAATATTCCTTATGTTGTATACTACATTCCCAAGACTTACTTATTTTCTAAATGAAAATTTGTATGTTTTAATCCCATTTCATATTTTACACCCCCTCTGGAAACCATGTACTTGTTCTCTGTATCTATGAGTATGTTTGTTTTGTTTTATTTGCTTGCTTGCTTTATTTTTTATATTCTATACATAACTGAGATTATATGGTATTTATCTTTCTCTTTTTTATTTCACTTAAAATAATATCATGTAGATCTATTCATGTTGAAGTAAATGGCAGATTTCATACTTCTTTATGGCTGAGTAATATTCCATTACTGAGCATATGCGCATGCTCAGTCACTCAGTCTTTTCTGACTCTTTGTGATCCCATGGACTGTAGCCCCCCAGGTTCCTCTGTCTATGTAATTTTCCAGGCAAGAAATACTGGAATGAGTTTCCATGTCCTACTCCAGGAGATCTTCCCAATTCAGGGATCAAACTCACATCTCTTCCATCTCTTGCATTGGCAGGTGGATTTTTACCACTGAGCCACCTGGGAAGCCATATATATATGTCTTCTTTATTCCTCTATTGATGAACACTTAGATTGATTCCATATCTTGGCTATTAGTAATGCCACAATGAACTTTGGTGTCCCTATATTGTTTCAAATTAGCGGTTTTATCTTCTTCTGGTAAATACCCAAAATAGAAATTGCTGGATCATATGGTAGTTCTTTGCCAGCAAAGGTCCATCTAGTCAAAGGTTATAGTTTTTCCAGTAGTCATGCATGGATGTGAGAGTTGGACCATAAAGAAGGCTGGGCACTGAAGAACTGAAGCTTCCGAACCGTGGTGTTGGAGAAGACTCTTGAGAGTCCCTTGGACTGCAAGGAGATCAAACTAGTCAAATCTAAAGGAAATCAACCCTGAATACTGAATACTCATTCGAAGGACTGAGGCTGAAGCTGAGGCTCCAATACTTTGGCCACCTGATTTGAAGAAGTGACTCATTAGAAAAGACCCTGATGCTGGGCAAGATTGAAGGCAGGAGGAGAAGGGGATGACAGAGGATGAAATGGTTGGATGGCATCATCAACTCGATGGACATGAGTTTGAGCAAGCTCCGGGGGTTGATGATGGACAAGGATGCCTGTTGTGCTGCAATCCATGGGGTTTCAAAGAGTCAGACATGACTGAGGGACTGAACTGAACTGAACTGATGGTACTTCTATTTTTAATTTTGTGAGGAACCTCCACATTCTGTTTTCCATAGTGACTGCATCAATTTACAATCTCTGCAACAGTACACAAATGTTCCCTTTTCTGCACAAGAATAAATGAACTTTAAAAATCACCATTTTGTGCAAAATAACAATCACTGTTTCTTGGAAGAATTAATAAAGGATGCTTGATAATAAGACCAGTAGGTGATGGCTTCAGGCTCTCAGAGAGTCCTGCAAACCTAAGCTTCCTGACCACCTGAGTGACAGTCGCCTCCAGTAGTCACAAGTAGCTCAGTGACCCCAGAAGTTTCCCTTGGCTAGAGGAAGCTTCATTTGCTCCAAGATCCTAAAGAGGTCCTGTGAAACCAGGCTCCCAATCAAGCAGGTCACCAACCAACACCCATGGCATCAAGTTCATTCAGCTCCCACGACCATATCAAGTATCTTTTCTTACCAGAAACATAAGAAATTAGATGTCAATTACAGGATGACAATTGGAAAATTACAAGCAAATGGAAACTAAACAACACACTCCTGAACAACCATTGGTCAAAAAAAAGGGGGGGAGGAAATCAAAAAATATCTTAAGACAAATGAAGATGGAAATACTAAATACCAAAACTTGCAAGATGCAGTAAAAGCAATTCTAATAGGCAAGTTTATAAAGATAAAAAGAAAAAAATTACAAAAAGCAATCTATCTTTATCTCGATTAACTAGAAAAAGAAATAAACTAAGCCCAAAGTTAGAAACAAGAAAGAAAATAATGAAGAGCAGAAATAAATGATAGAGAAAAGCAATAGAAAAGACCAACAAAACTAAGAGTTGGTTTATTTGAAAGATAAACCTGAGAAACCTTTAGCAAGATTAGCACAGAAAAACAGAGAGAGCAGCTTTATTCACAATAGTTAAGACATGGAAACAACCTAAAAATCTATCAAAAGATGAATGGATAAATAATATTTTACATACAGTGAAATATCCTTCAACCTTGAGAAAGAAGAAAATCTTGCCTTGTGCAAAAATATAGATAAAACTTGAGGGCGTTATGCTAAGTAAAATAAATTAGAAAGACAAACAAAAGTACTGTATGTTTTCACTTTTATGTGAAATTTAAAAAAAGAAAAAGAGGCAAACAGAAAAATAGCTAGTAAAAGGACGGTTACTAGGGGCTGAGATTGGGAGAAACAGAAAATGTTGGTTAAAGAGTACAAATTCTCAGCACTAAAATACTTTCTGGGGATTTAATTTACACATGGTGACTATAACAATATGTGCATGTTAAGTCGCTTCAGTCTTTGCGACTCCAGGGACTGTAGCCCACCAGGCTCCTCTGTCTGTGGAATTCTCCAGGCAAGAAAACTGGAGTGGGGAACCATGCCCTTCTCCAGGGGATCTTCTCCATCCAGTAATCAAACACTAGTCTAAGTTTCCTGCATTGCCAGGCAGGTTCTTTACCACTAGTGCCACCTACTGTATTATATACTTCAAATTTACTAAAAGAGTATATCTTAAATATTCTCACTACAAAAAAATAAATAAATGTATAGTAAATGGGAGAACAGATGGGTTAACTAGTTTTAGGTAAATATCTGCAATATATACATGTATAAATCATCAGAATGTACACCTGAAGCTTGAACATGTTGTATGTCAATGATACCTCAATAAAGCCAGAGGAAAATAAAATATAAATAAATAAAAATTATGGATGAAAATTAAAGGAAATTGGAATTCCACCTAATTTTGACCTTCTCCCCACCAGGTTCTTGTGAATTACCAAATAAACATAGTAACTTTATGGTAAAGAAGCCTAAAAGACACCGTGTTATCCAAGTGTTCAAAGTTCATATCATCAGTAATAGAATAAGTAAATACCAGGTTCCTTCTAATAAGATGCAGCTGGGGTGGACACAATATCAGTTTTGTGGAGTCTCATTGTCAAAAAGGAAAATTCTAATTCTGCATACACACTAGGCAAATATAAATTGAAAAACATTGTATAAAATAAATGTCCTATACTCTTCAGAAATATTTAGCTATTAAATGCAAAGAAAAACTGAAAAATGGTTTCAGATTAAAGGACACTAAGAGACATAACACCTAAATCTAATTTGTTATCCTGAATTAGATCTTCACTTTAGGAAATACTCTCAGGAACAGTCAGGGATGGGTGTGCATATACACTATTTCAGAAAAATATTTAAATTCATATTAACATTATATAATTATAGACAGAATGGCAAAGCATCCATGGTAAAACATTAACCCTATGAAATCTGGTGGAGGTCTAAATCTGTACTATTTTCTTTTCTGTAAGTTTTATTGCTGTTGAATTGTAATTCGAATGTGGTGTATTTGTATTTGAAACTTTATTATGCTTGAAACCACTTGATGTTGTCATAGCATATGATAACCAGTGACCTTTCAGCTTCATATTTGTAAAAAGAATACAATGTATGGCAATGAGGCTAATAAAATAGTAGAGAATGAGTGAATCTTAACTGGAAGCTAGAGCTAGTTTCTATTACTGATGGCATATTCGTGACAATATGCCTGCACTGCTGAGATACACTAAGAACAAATAATTGAGGATGTGTTCAGGGAATATGCTGCACTGGAATCAGTATGAGAAGTGGGCAAAGATTGGGAGATATTGTCCTGAAGAGGAGGAATCTTTCTTTAAGATAAAAGAAGATGATTCTTCAGCACATTTAGCTTCCATTTTTACCAGGGAAAATGCTTTCATCGTCAGTTCTTCAGTAAAGTTGCCTGTGACCCAAATTCACGTGGGCTGTGTAAATGTCAATTTACCAAATATTGGTTGGAGGCTTAGGGTTGGCAATGATAGAGTCTCAGATCTCCTAGCTGTTGTTGACCATAACAAGAGAACTCAGGTAAAAATCTATTGTCATTACCTGATTTGTCATATACAAGTTGCTTAAGCTTAGGTAAGTCTCATATCTACTCTTCAGTTTTCTCATCTAGAAAGTGAGAAAAAAAAAACAAAAAACACTTATATCCTGCCTGTGATAAAAAAAAAAATTTCCATGTAAGAAGTATGAAAATACAAGCAACAAAAATAATAGCTTTTTGAAAGTAATCTTTATTTTAGATTACAAATAAATATTAGAGCAACATGGCTAGGATTCAAAGTCATAAACACTAAATTTATACATTTCAAGAAAAATAGTTTACACGTACAAAAAGATATTTCTTTGTTTTTCAAGCATAAAAGGAATAGAAGAAATGGGAAATTTCAAAGCTTTTTCAAGTTAGATAGTGAGATACTCTGGTACCGTATCAGGTATACCAAACAATAAGAATTCCATAAGTACAAGGTGGTTCAAAGAACTGAACTATGTCTTTTAAATTCTTAAAAGATTTTTTTTCTGTGATAGTTCTTTTGTGTGGCCCCAATGATTTACTAAAAGTTATTTTATAGACATGATTCTTGGTTCTTCATTTCTTGGAAAGTAGTTTAAGGACAAATGTATATACCCCCTAGTATTGTTTATGGCTAGTTAGAGAAAAAACTCACAGACACACAAAGGCAAAGACATCAGAATCAACGTACATGAGAGCCACTCAAGAAACTGAAAGGAAGATGTGGGATGTTTTTCTTTTTAATAATTTAGGGGAAAGGGCTTGAATCAATCATATCTAAACTAAACTTTAGAGGCGCCCAAAACTAAAACTAGTCTTTCATTTGGAGAAGGCAATGGTAACCCATTCCAGTACTCTTACCTGGAAAATCCCATGGACGGAGGAGACTGGTGGGCTGCAGTCCATGGGGTCGTGAAGAGTCGGACATGACTGAGTGACTTCACTTTCACTTTTCACTTTCCTGCATTGGAGAACGAAATGGCAATCCACTCCAGTGTTCTTGCCTGGAGAATCCTAGGGACAGGGGAGCTTGGTGGGCTGCCATCTATGGGGTTGCACAGAGTCGGACATGACTGAAGCGACTTAGCAGCAGCAAAACTAAAACAGACATTTAAGAACCATACAAAACTCAGGTGTTGCCAAGATTTTACTTTATTCCTTATTCCATTTTTTAGCTCAATATGGTGCAGTTTGAAGTGTTATATACATAGTACACTTATTTCAGATGGAGATGGTATCAATAATATAGGAAACAACACTATTACTTAAATTAAATGTGCATTTATTTATTTATTTGAAAAATACATGCTAATTTTCATAAGAACTTTCTAACCACAAATAATCAAATCAGATGGAGCTTAAAAAAGAAAAAAACTGCCATTTTCATAAAGCTTTTATCATAAAATTTTTCCCATATATTTTCAAGTAATTCCTTCAAATACCCATTGGATTCATCAATACATTTTTCAGAGTCTAGCACTTGGTCACTTTGGATATTATTTACTGCTTCTTGGGTTATGCAGATGCTACAAACACTTATTTCACCTAACAATACCTAGCCTATGATGACCATTACTTTATGAGCTGTATAGCACAGCTTTAAACTTATTTCCACTTCCTTTCCACTTCTCACTGACTTGAAAAAAAGAGAAATAGGAAATGCTTACTTCTGTTGCATAACTGAGAGCACTTCTTGTTACAACTCATGCAAGTCACTTTGTTGCTAGTGATAATGAGATATTATAGAATGCAGACCAAAACTCCTCTCAATATTAACTAGCATTCAAAAAAAGAATAACAATGTTGGAGAAAATATTTAAAGTGTTTCAAAATGTCTTTCATTAGACCAAAGATGGAAGACAAATTGTATAACAATTCTGCCTACAAAGCAAGAAATTAAACAACATATTCTAGGTTTTTGTAAAGGAATTTTATCTGAATTTTATCAATTTTTATAATAAATTCTATGCTTCATTTTCAATTAAGAAAATTATACTTTTATTAGGTTTGTGCACTAAAAACTTAATATTCATGTTTGGTCCATTTTTACATGGCTGTCATTACCACTAAAGAATGATTAGTATTTAGACAGACTGTGTCTAATTCATATCTATTACCACGAACTTTGTGACCTTGTGAGTGTACACACTCATTAAGTGCTAACTGAGTGAATGAAAGAAAGACTGATGAGTGGATGACTGGAAAAACCATTGGTGAAGAGATATTCCATTTTACCATTCATGTCACCAGTATAACAGACATCCTCACCCCATTAATCTCTTTACAGCCCCTCTTACATCTTTGTTTCTGAGGGTGTAGATTAGAGGGTTGAGGCTAGGTGTGACAACAGTATAAAAGAGGGCAATGAACTTGCCTTGATCTTGAGAATTTCCTGATGGTGGCTGGAGGTATATGCACATGACTGGGATGTAAAAGAGGGATACGACCATAAGATGGGTGCCACACGTCCCAAAGACTTTCTGGAGTCCACTTGTTGACTGCATCCTCAGCACTGCCCAGGCAATGGCACCATAGGAGCTGAGAATGAGGATGAGAGGTACCAGAACAAAAATGGAGCTCGTGACCATGAGGGACAGCTCATTAACACGGGTATCAGCACATGACAGTCGAAGCAGTGCTGGAACTTCACAGAAGAAATGGTCCACTTGGCGATGACCACACAGGGGTACCAAAAATGTAAAGAAGGAATGAAGTGCTGAGTTGGTAAAGCCACTTACCCAACAAGCCACAGCCAACAGGTGGCAGAAACGAGGGTGCATGAGGACAGTATAATGCAAGGGTCTACACACAGCAGCATAACGGTCATAGGACATCACCATCAGTAGCACACATTCTGTGCATCCCAATGCAAGGACAAAATAAAGTTGAATCATGCAACCAGTGTAAGAGATGGTTTTTCCTGGACCCCAGAGGTTGACCAGCAACTGAGGGATGAAGCTGGTGGTGTAGCAGAGATCCAGAAAAGAGAGGTTTGAGAGGAAGAAGTACATGGGAGTGTGGAGATGGGAATCCAGGTATGACAAGATAATGATGAACAGGTTGCCTGTCAGTGTCATCAGGTAGAACACCAAGACAACCACAGAAAGAACTACTTCCAGATGAGGCCAATTAGAAAAACCCAGTAGAACAAAGTAGCCTTCAGAGGTTGCATTCATTTTTTTCATGGTCGTTCATTACTTGTTATCTGAGGCAAGTATCATATATACACTAGAAATGTAAAGAAATACTGCAAGAGCAAAAAAAAAAATCACATCAGAGCCACCTGTAGTTACCTCTTTGGGGTCTTTTAATTGCTTGTGTTTTATAAGTGCAACTCCTGAAAAAGATATTAGCAGTAGACAAATACTTGAATTTCAGCAGGCACGTTAAAAACAGTTGGCCTCACACTTGTAAGTCTGATTCAGGCTTTAAAACTCTGTCTACAGCTCAGAAACCATGGAGGATAATCAGCACATTGCCTAAAAGAAACTGTGTAATTAAACATAAGATTTATTATAAAGAATTATTGAGCTATAAAAGGAGAGGAACTATTTAAAAAAATGTAGTTAGAACTCTAAATAATGTCTTGGGCCAAGGGACAGTATCCAAGGAAGGACAAGCTTGGAAAGAGGCACTTCCTGCTCAAGGCTGCAGTTCAGACCTCGTCAAAGAGGGTGTGGTTGAGTCCACTGGATGATGAAGTTAACTGTGGCTGAATCAAAAAATAGCAATCAATGGTCAAAGAGTGAATTACAAAGATACATCACTTAGAGATCACTGCCATTTGAGGGGTAATAGGAAAATTTCAAGATTTTAAAAAGTTTCTTTAGAATGAGACAGTATACCATGAGAAATATAAACCCACATGATTTTGTTGCTTCTTCTGATGCACATATAATTTTCTTCTTCCTTACACAGTTGCATAAATAACATAATACATTAATTTTAAACAGTAGCAGCTCTGAGATATATTTATCTGCTGCATGACCCATCCTTCAGCATTCTTATAGAAGTTAAAATAAGATATGAGACCAAAAATAGACGTAAGTAGAAAACTGGTAGGAAATTTAGCATTAAATTTCTACTTACAGTAAGAAAGGAAAATAAAGACCTCATCAAAGGTTGCTTTCATAGGCTGTAGAATGAAATATCTCTTCTCTATTTTTGAAATACAACATTATGGAGGATTCCCTGTATTTGTCTGCCTAATCTATGCCTCTTTATCTGTGGGCAAATGATCTCTTTGAAATCACCAACATAAATGTCTGCCTACACCATGTATTCTAATCTACTACATCAATACAGGAAGGCAGAGTCTGAAAATAACTATGATTATCATTACAACACAAGAAAGGATCCTGAGTCTACCAAAAAGATCTCATTTTAGCTGGAAGGAGGAACTAGTTGGAGCATATACTGTGTCAGGGAATGGACCGCTTTTCCTAGAGCAAACAGAGCCCTTATGGAAACAAAAGAATACTGTGTTTTGTCTTCCTTGACTGAGGCCACTGGGAGTATAAATCCCAAAGGAGCAATTAATGCCCTTCAAGGAGTTGTGCTAGGTTAGAACAGTTTCCTGCTTTCTCCCAAAGCAGGGTGGAAAGGACCAATTGAAACCACTCAGTTAGCTGACTTGTTTCCCTGGACTGCCCTTGTGCATGTCCCCCTCTGAGCTGAGCAAACACTCACAGCTCCACACTGGAAGGAGGGCTGCCATGACCGAGGGAAAGCTCAGTGTGGAATGCTGCGGCAGCTGAAAAATCAAATGGCCTCTGAGCAGGGAGGGGGCAGCCATTATTGGCACTTACACAGGCAGCACATCATGAGCAGAACAAGTCTCTGATGGCAGCGAGACCACCACACCCAATACAATGACTATCGCCAAATAAACATCCCCAGCCTCTCTTACTCCAGCACTGCTCCCCACTGGGGCTGAGGGGGCCAGTGCTGGAAAGGAGAAGAGCACACACTACAAGGGAATGGAGCCAACTAATGCAACCCTCAGGGCTTCTGTTCCAGCAATGTGGGACCCACCCTTGCCCTAAAAAGGGTGGTGACAGCAATTGAGCAGAGAGGATGTCTTGGCTCACACCTGGCTCTGGCCCTAGCCCCTTCATCTCTAACCCCACCTCCTAACCAGTTGGTACTTGCCAGCACACTCTGAAGAAATATCTGTCTTGTATTCAAATCAAACTCAGCTTTTCCCCCAAAGCCACTGCACCCGCACGAACTGTACAGGGACACTCCCAGATCTGCATATTATTTCAAGCTTGCCAGTGGTAAATGTTTCACTGAATTTCATAAAAACAGAGGAAGTTAAGCAAAATGAGAAGACAGAGTAACTTTTCTCAGTTGAAAAATCAAGAGAACACTCCTGAAAAAAAAAAAAATCTAATGAGATGAATTAAACAATTTACTAAAGAATTGAATAACCTCAGCTATGCAGATGACACCACCCTTATGGCAGAAAGTCAAAGGGAACTAAAGAGCCTCTTGATGAAAGTGAAAGAGGAGAGTGAAAAAGTTGGCTTAAAACTCAACATTCAAAAAACTAAGATAATGGCAACTGGTCCCATCACTTCATGGCAAATAGATGGGGAAACATTGGAAACAGTGACAAGCTTTATTTTCTTGGGCTCCTAAATCACTGCAGATGGTGACTGCAGCCATGAAATTAAAGATGCTTGCTTCTTGGAAGAAAAGCTATAACCAACATAGACAGCATATTAAAAAGCCGAGATGTTACTGCAAACAAAGGTCCGTCTAGTCAAAGCTAAGGTTCTTCCCATAGTCATGTATGGATGTGAGAGTTGAACCATAAAGAAGGCTGAGCACTGAAGAACTGATGCTTCTGAACTGTGGTGTTGGAGAAGACTCTTGAGAGTCCCTTGGACTGCAAGGAGATCAAACTAGTCAAACCTAAAGGAAATCAACCCTGAATACTCATTCAAAGGACTGAGGCTGAAGCTGAAGCTCCAATACTTTGGCCACCTGATGTGAAGAGCCGACTCATTAGAAAAGACCCTGATGCTGGGAAAGATTGAAGGCAGGAGGAAAAGGGGACGAGAGAGGATGAGACGGTTGTATGGCATCACCAACTCAATGGACATGAGTTTGAGCAAGCTCTGGGATACGGTAAAGGACAGGACAATGCCTTGCTGTTGTCCATGTGGTCACAAAGAGTCAGACACGACTAAGCAACTGAACAACAACAAAAAAAGTTGAAAGCAGTAGTGATAAGAATGCTAACTGAATAAATGGAAAGTGCAAGATGAAAAATGGATGAAAAGAACAGATGAAAACTATAAGAATTTTACCAAGAAAATAGAAAATTTTAAAAGAATAAGTCTGAACTGTAGCATGCAATAACTAAAATTTAAAACACACTAGAAGGAATGAAAGAAAGTGACAGTAGCAGCAGCAGCAGAAGGAATGAACAGCAGACTAGGTGATAGAGAAAAATACATAAGGGATTTGAAGGATTACTTTAAAATCACCAACAGAAGTGTCCTTCTTTGTCTCTTTTCACAGCCTTTGTTTTAAAGTCTATTTTATCTGATATGAGTATTGCTACTCCTGCTTTCTTTTGGTCTCCATTTGCATGGAATATCTTTTTCCAGCCCTTCACTTTCAGTCTGTATGTGTCCCTTGTTTTGAAGTGGGTCTTTTGTAGATAACATATATAGGGGTCTTGTTTTTGTATCCATTCAGCCAGTCTTTGTCTTTTGGTTGGGGCATTCAACCCATTTACGTTTAAGGTAATTATTGATAAGTATGATCCCATTGCCATTTACTTTATTGTTTTGGGTTCGGGTTTATACACCCTTTTTGTGTTTTCTGTCTAGAGAGTATCCTTTAGCATTTGTTGGAGAGCTGGTTTGGTGGTACTGAATTCTCTCAGCTTTTGCTTGTCTGTAAAGTTTTTGATTTCTCCTTCATATTTGAATGAGATCCTTGCTGGGTACAGTAATCTGGGCTGTAGGTTATTTTCTTTCATCACTTTAAGTATGTCTTGCCATTCCTCCCGGCCTGAAGAGTTTCTATTGAAAGATCAGCTGTTATCCTTATGGGAATCCCCTTGTGTGTTATTTGTTTTTCCCTTGCTGCTTTTAATATTTGTTCTTTGTGTTTGATCTTTGTTAATTTGATTAATATGTGTCTTGGGGTGTTTTGCCTTGGGTTTATCCTATTTGGGACTCTGTGTTTCTTGGACTTGGGTGATTATTTCCTTCCCCATTTTAGGGAAGTTTTCAACTATTATCTCCTCAAGTATTTTCTCATGGTCTTTCTTTTTGTCTTCTTCTTCTGGGACTCGAATGTTGGAGCGTTTAATATTGTCCTGGAGGTCTCTGAGATTGTCCTCATTTCTTTTAATTCGTTTTACTTTTTTCTTCTCTGATTCATTTATTTCTACCATTCTATCTTCTACTTCACTAATCCTATCTTCTGCCTCCGTTATTCTACTATTTGTTGCCTCCAGAGTGCTTTTGATCTCATTTATTGCATTATTCATCATATATTGACTCTTTTTTATTTCTTCTAGGTCCTTGTTAAACCTTTCTTGCATCTTCTCAAAGACAGAAATACAGATCAATGGAACAAAATAGAAAGCCCAGAGATAAATCCACGCACCTATGGACACCTTATCTTCTACAAAGGAGGCAAGAATATACAGTGGATTAAAGACAATCTCTTTAAAAAGTGGTGCTGGGAAAACTGGTCAACCACTTGTAAAAGAATGAAACTAGAACACTTTCTAACACCATACACAAAAATAAACTCAAAATGGATTAAAGATCTAAATGTAAGACCAGAAACTATAAAACTCCTAGAGGAGAACATAGGCAAAACACTCTCCAACATACATCACAGCAGGATCCTCTATGACCCACCTCTCAGAATACTGGAAATAAAAGCAAAAATAAACAAATGGGACCTAATTAAACTTAAAAGCTTCTGCACAACGAAGGAAACTATAAGCAAGGTGAAAAGACAGCCTTTGGAATGGGAGAAAATAATAGAAAATGAAGCAATGGACAAAGAATTAATCTCAAAAATACACAAGCAACACCTGCAGCTCAATTCTAGAAAAATAAACGACCCAATCAAAAAAATGGGCCAAAGAACTAAATAGACATTTCTCCAAAGAAGACATACAGATTGCTAACAAACACATGAAAAGATGCTTAACATCACTCATGATCAGAGAAATGCAAATCAAGACCACAATGAGGTACCATTTCACGCCAGTCAGAATGGCTGCGATCCAAAAGTCTACAAGCAATAAATGCTGGAGAGGGTGTGGAGAAAAGGGAACCCTCTTACACTGTTGGTGGGAATGCAAACTAGTACAGCCACTATGGAGAACAGTGTGGACATTCCTTAAAAAACTGGAAATAGAACTGCCTTATGACCCAGCTATCCCACTGCTGGGCATACACACCAAGGAAACCAGAAGTGAAAGAGACACGTGTACCCCAATGTTCATCACAGCACTGTTTATAATAGCCAGGACATGGAAACAACCTAAATGTCCATCTGCAGATGAATGGATAAGAAAGCCATGGTACATATACACAATGGAGTATTACTCAGCCATTAAAAAGAATACATTTGAATCAGTTTTAATTAGGTGGATGAAACTGAAGCCAATTATACAGAGTGAAGTAAGCCAGAAAGAAAAACACCAATACAGTATACTAACGCATATATATGGAATTTAGAAAGATGGTAACGATAACCCTGTATGCAAGACACTAAAGAGACACAGATGTATAGAACAGTCTTTGGACTCTGTGGGAGAGGGAGAGGGTGGGATGATTGAGGAGAATGGCATTGAAGCATGTATAATATCATATAAGAAACGAATTGCCAGTCTAGGTTCAATGCAGGAAACAGGATGCTTAGGGCTAGTGCACTGGGATGACCCAGAGAGATGGTATGGGGAGGGAGGTGGGAGGGGGGTTCAGGATTGGGAACACATGTACACCCGTGGCGGATTCATGTTGATGTATGGCAAAACCAATACAATATTGTAAAGTAAAAATAATAATAATAATAAAATATTTTTAAAAATAAAATAAAATCACCAAGTGAGACTAGCAAAAAGAAAACAGAATTTCAAAAAATTAGCTTCTCGGTGCTGCTCACTGTAGGGTGGAGTCCAAAACCCTTGTCAAAGCCAAAAAATCTACCACCACCTTGTGACAACAACCCTCCTCCCCTGCCCTGCCACCGCCACCACCTGTGTCACCACCACTTGGGGACAGGATGGATAATTAGGCCACAGTCTTTAGTGAGGAGACATATTCCTCAGTTCTGTGGTGTTCTTCATCACACGTTTATGAAGTTTCTGAAGGGCACTGGAGACTATTGCCAAGCACAGCACGACCTCTATGCAGACAAGTGATTTGTAGAAATTCACTATCACTCCGATAAGAAGCTCCCAGTGAATAACCTGGACATAGAAGAACTGAACTGAAATTCACAGAGCATTTTTTACAAGACTTCTGACCTGGATGGAGTAAACTTCAGCACACTTCATTTCTAAAACCTTAGTATTACTGAACCAAAGAATTGTTGCTTCTTGTTAGAAAGGTCATTTCATTTCCCATTACTCTCAACTTCATACTCTAAAGCACTGAGTATTTCAAGTGAAGTATATTGAAGTAGATTCAGCTTCTTTGCATCATCTCTGTTATTCAATTTTTAAATTTTTTCATAATCTTATTGAGCATTTTTTAACTAAATTAACATGCTTCAAATGAACCACCAAGATCCTGTGGAGCTCATATACAAGAACATGAGATTTCTTATTACACACAATCAAATTAATGCAAACTTAACAAATGTATGGAGGAACTTAAGTACCACAATAATAAGAGTATGTGTTGTTGTTCAGTTGCTCAGTCCTGTCCGACTCTTTGCAACCCCATGGACTGCAGCACGCCAGGCTTCCCTGTCCATCACCAACTCCCGGAGTTCATTCAAACTCAAGTCCATTGAGTCGGTGATGCCATCCAATCATCTCATCCTCTGTCATCCCCTTCTCCTCCCGCCTTCAATCTTTCCCAGCATCAGAGTCCTTCACTATCTCATGGAGGTTTCTCAAACTCATTTCCATTGAGTCAATGATGCCATCCAGCCATCTTATCCTCTGTGGCTCCTTTCTCATCCTGCCCTCAATCTTTCCCAGCATCAGAGTCTTTTCCAATGAATCAGCTCTTTGCATTGGGTGGCCTAAATATTGGAACTTCAGCATCAGTCCTTTCAATGACTATTCAGGGATGATTTCCTATAGGACTAACTGGCTCAATCTCTTTGCTGTCCAAGGGACTTTAAGAATCTTCTCCAGTACCTCAGTTCAAAAGCATTAATTCTTCTGCACTCATTCTTTTTTTATGGTCTAACTCTAACACCCATACATAACTACTGCTAAAACCACAGCTTTGACTATATGGACCATTGTCAGCAAAGTTTTACCACAATTATAAGAGTATGTGAAGTTACCACAATAATAAGAGTGTGTGAAGAAACTTACAACACTATTCTTGAGAAAGAAGGTAGCTGTGATCTCAGTGGGCCTTTTGATGACGGTGCTGAATAGTGAGGACTAGTTTATAAATTCAGAAGCTGAATGACTCTACTAAGATAAATGAATCCCCTTTCATATGGTGCTTTATCTTTTAGTTAAAAGTTATTCGCATGGTAAGATCATGAGGCTCCAAGAGAGAGAGTGGAAGCATGCAACACCTCTGAAGTCCAGCACAATATCCCTTCTACCACACACGTTCTATTAGCCAAGCAAGTCACAGAACCAGTCAAAATTCAAAAGTCAAGGGAGGAAACACTTGAGAAACACTAACACATCACTCAAAATTCTCCAAGCCAGGCTTCAGCAATATGTGAACCGTGAACTCCCTGACGTTCAAGCTGTTTTTAGAAAAGGCAGAGACCAAATTGCCAACATCCACTGGATCATGGAAAAAGCAAGAGAGTTCCAGGAAAACATCTATTTCTGCTTTATTGACTATGCCAAAGCCTTTGACTGTGTGGATCACAAGAAACTGTGGAAAATTCTGAAAGAGATGGGAATACCAGACCACCTGACCTGCCTCTTGAGAAACCTATAAGCAGGCCAGGAAACAACAGTTAGAACTGGACATGGAACAACAGACTGGTTCCAAATAGGAGAAGGAGTACATCAAGGCTGTATATTGTCACCCTGCTTATTTAACTTCTATGCAGAGTTCATCATGAGAAACGCTGGGCTGGAAGAAACACAAGCTGGAATCAAGATTGCCGGGAGAAATATCAATCACCTCAGATATGCAGATGACACCACCTTTATGGCAGAAAGTGAAGAGGAACTAAAAAGCCTCTTGAAGGAAACCAGAATTAAAAGAGACATATGTACCCCAATGTTCATCACAGCACTGTTTATAATAGCAAGGAAATGGAAGCAACCTAGATGTCCATCAGCAGATGAATGGATAAGAAAGCTGTGCTACATATACACAATGGAGTATTACTCAGCCATTAAAAAGAATACAGTTGAATCAATTCTAATTAGGTGGATGAAACTGGAGCCAATTATACAGAGTGAAGTAAGCCAGAAAGAAAAACACCAATACAGTATACTAACACATATATATGGAATTTATAAAGATGGTAATGATAACCCTGTATGTGAGACAGCAAAAGAGACACAGATGTGTAGAACAGACTTTTGGACTCTGTGGGAGAGGGAGAAGGTGGGATGATTTGGGAGAATGGCATTGAAACATGTATACTATCATGTAAGAAATGAACTGCCAGTCTAGGTTCAATGCAGGATACAGGATGCTTGGGGCTGGTGCACTGGGATGACCCAGAGAGATGGTATGGGGAGGGAGGTGGGAGGGGCGTTCAGGATTGGGAACTCATGTACACCCAGAGTGGATTCATGTTGATGTATGGCAAAACCAATACAGTATTGTAAAGTAAAATAAAGTAAAATTTAAAATATATATATAATATAAAATAAAATAAAAAGCCTCTTGATGAAAGTGAAAGAGGAGAGTGAAAAAGTTGGCTTAAAGCTCAACATTCAGAAAACGAAGATCATGGCATCTGATCCCATCACTTCATGGCAAATAGATGGGGAAACAGTGGAAACAGTGGCAGACTTTATTTTGGGGGGCTCCAAAATCACTGCAGATGGTGACTGCAGCCATGAAATTCAAAGACACTTACTCCTTGGAAGAAAAGTTATGACAAACCTGGATAGCATATTCAAAAGCAGGGACATTACTTTGCCAACAAAGGTCCATCTAGTCAAGGCTACAGTTTTTCTAGTGATCATGTATGGATGTGAGTTGGACTGTGAAGAAAGCTGAGTGCTGAAGAATTGATGCTTTTGAACTGTGGTGTTGGAGAAGACTTTTGAGAGTCCCTTGGACTGCAAGGAGATCCAACCGGTCCATTCTGAAGATCAGCCCTGGGATTTCTTTGGAAGGAATGATGCTAAAGCTGAAACTCCAGTACTTTGGCCACCTCATGCGAAGAGTTGACTCATTGGAAAAGACTCTGATGCTGGGAGGGATTGGGGGAAGGAGGAGAAGGGGTCGACAGAGGATGAGATGGCTGGATGGCATCACTGACTCGATGGACATGAGTCTGAGTGAACTCCGGGAGTTGGTGATGGACAGGGAGGCCTGGCGTGCTGCGATTCATGGGGTCACAAAGAGTCAGACACGACTGAGCGACTGAACTGAACTGATATGAACACATCACTTATGCATGGAAGGAGCTAATCACACACATTGCAGAGGGTGTGGAGAGAGAAAAAGGTAGCTATTTTTGCTAACCATCTTCAACAGACACTATGCTTCCCCTGTAATTAATGAATTCCCTATCTATTTTGTGTCAAGTCTACCATTATGTCTTTAATGTGTGTGTATGAATCCCTGAAAACCAATGATTAGTGTTACTTTTTAAATAAATATTAGTTGAATAAATTCCTTAGAAAATACTAAAGAATAACCTTTTAGAGAGGAAATATCAACTCTAACTTTGAATCAGAACCATATGGAGAGAAATAAGGTGGGTGTTCCTTGGTAGCTCAGTTGGTAAAGAATCTGCCTGCAGTGCAGGGGACCCAGGATCCATCCCTGGGTCATGAAGATCCCTTGGAAAAGGAAAGGGCAAACCACTCCAGTATCTTTGCCTGGAAAATCCCATGGACAGAGGAGCCTAGTGGACTTCAGTCCATGGGATCACAAAGAGTTGAGCATGACTGAGTGACTAAAACTTTCACTTTCAAGGTGGTGTAATTTATGTGAAATTAAAAGGAATTTTATTCATTAAAAAATACTTCTGGCTAAAACAATTCTTAATCATAAAATTTCTGAAATTCTTGTAGTTTTCCCATACTTCTCTGAAGTTGTTTACCAACTTATTTTTGTTTGTAGTGTGTTTCCCAACCTCTCTCACAAAAAAAAAAAAGTGGTTTCTGCTAATGAATTGAGCAGACATTTAATATTTTATATGTCTTTGGAGCTGGGTGACTTAACATTTGATACTTGACAATTTGTTTTATTATACAATTGATTAAAACCATATATTTATACTGTCTGGGAACATGTGCTTATAGTTCTGTGGGAGAAATAACTTGTCAGTGTTCACCAGCTTATAGAAACACAGTGTAAGGACTTAAACATTAAATAAATAATGAAATGCATTTCTCTTTAAAAATGAAAACAATTTAAGGAATCTCTAGGACAACATCAAGGGTACCAACATTCACCTTATAGGGATCCCAGAAAGAGGACAGAGAGAGAAGCATATGGAATATGTAAATGTGGAGCTGCACCGTGAAGCAAGCAGACTTGGAGTGTTCCCTAGGCTCAGGCTGGGACATGAGCCTGGGGGGCAGTCTTGGGAAACTGGTCAGTCACTCATGCAGTTTTCAGTCCTCTCTCTCCTCACTGCTTTAGGAGCAAGCCAGTGTGCACGGCTCCTAAGGAGTGGAGTCCAAGCTTCCCACAGCCCTTCTCTTAATCTCACAAGTCCTCCAATCAGTCAAAGGGGCTCATCTTCTCTGTCGAAGAACATAGAGCTGGGGTGCCCAGTATCTGGCTGGAATCACTCACTCCCTGGGGAGGATCTCTGCCCATGTCAACTCTCTTTTCTTCTGAGTCCCATCCCAAGGGTACAGGTCCTGACCTGATGCTTCTCTTCCTAAGTGGCTTCCATGTGGATATTTCTTATAGCCTTGGTTGTACAGGAATCTTTCTCCCAGTCTCCAGTTAGTTTCCAGTAAGAATTGTTCCACTTGTAGATATAATTTTTGTGCATTCATTAGGGGAGGGAGTTTCCCATCCTCCTATTCCACCATCTGTTCTCTTCCTATGCATAATTCATCTAATGGGACTGCAAGATGCAGAATTTATATCCAAATGACAACTTCCTCCTCCTTAGTCTTTCACACTTCCCTTTAGATCATGTCAATGAAAGGTATTCAGTACCTTATCCACTTTTTAAATCATTTAAACAATTAGTATTAAGTATCATCTACTTTTTTCATCATCTTAATATGTATCTTTGACTACTGAGGGGTTTTTTTAATTACTTTTGACAGAAGCAAATAGATACTTTTGTGAACTCTTGTGTATCTGGAAGATTATTAAGATTTATTAGAATGTTTTATAATAATCAGAATAAATACCAACTGCATTGATATATGATATGAAAGTTATTTGTTGCCTTCATAATTATTTTGGATGACTACTTAGTTTAATTCAAACAAAAATTTTAAATCTGAGAATTTCATAGTAATATTAATAGCATAGAGTGGTCACATAAATATTTTATTCCAATAGTACATTTCCACAGAATTAATATCACATTGTGTATGCACTCTATGATAGCAGTTACATATAATATAAGTTATTCATTATATTTTACTGTTGATGTACTTTTACTTTTGTTTTACTTTTTTTTTTTTTTTTTTTTTGCCATACTGTGAGGCATGTGGGATCTTAGTTTACCAACCAGGGATTGAATCCATACCCCTTACACTGGAAGTGCAGAATCTTAAACACTGTACCACTATGAAAGTCCCTACATTACCTCTTATATTTATTTATTTTGCTTCCTAAATGTTCATATTCACCAACAAATGGAGACAGATGTGTCCATGGCAATCCCTGAGAGATGGATCAAACTACTTCCTGACATACTTCTGAGAATATGTCTCCTGGGCAAGAGAGGCAGGATAAGGATTCAGAACAGGGAGAAGAAATGAAGTGTAACATATTCATATACCTTTTTTTTTTCATGGTGAGAAAAGTTCAAATATATCATCATGTAATCAGTACAGCCCTTACACATCCATACATGTGCATGCGTGCATGTGTGTGTATGTCTGTGTGTGTGTGTGTGTGTGTGTAGTTGAGAGCATGGCTAGGAAGGACATAGTGCTCTCTGAGAAGACAATCATCCTGGGATCAGACGTGGCCCTGATTACAACAAATCTTCCCAGTGCATGGTCTTAGAAAAGAGGATTAGAGAGATATACATCCTCTGAATTTTGGGAGGTTATACAGAGAGTGTTTAGACAAAAATCAGGAGTGGCTTATCGAAAGCAAATACTATCTACTTTTTTCTTCAAATATTAGGATTAAAGGTATGTGATATAACTGATGCCTTAAAAGAAAAGGGGGTTGTAGAAAACAGTGGATTAAAATGTGCACATGGATAGACAATACCAAAAGCATTATTCAGTTCTGGAGATTATTTTAATCAGTTCTTTTCTCCTTATCTGAAGAGTATAAGGATTTACTCAGTTTGCAGTATCACTGTCATAAAATTGTTATAAGCTGTTCTAAAATAATTATTTCTAAGGAAATAGGCATATCTCTTATTGTTGGGTTATGCAAATGCCTAGATTATCCTGTAAATGTTACTCCAAACAAATGATAACATAGTTTCTGCTGAGCTATGTTAAGGCATCACCTAGCTAAATATTAGGTGATTGATGAAAAGACTATGGGTGAATTGTGGAAAGCAATGGGAAATCTTCTCTACAAACTAATGACCAATTTATATAAATTGTATCTACTATTCAAGTATTTTGAAATGGCGATTTCAGAATAACAAAAGTTAATATTTATTGAGGTTTTTAGTATGCAAGGCACTGTATTGTTTCAGGTAAAATATCTGATAATGTCTCAGACGTTTTCCTTTGACTAATAGGAACCAAACATTTCATTATGAAAACTGAGATTAATCAGGGATTAAGTCAGTTAAGAAGCATTTCTAATTATGTGATGCTGACCCAAAATGAATCACTTCTGCTGGATTATTTCCAAAGCAAAACTATACAGAATGTGCTTGTCTTGGATCTTGAGGCTGGGTAAGGTGGTACATGATCCCAAGCCATTGAGTTATTAAAGTTATCTTGTCTCCTTCCTCTGTCACTGAAACTCCATCTCAAGATTCAAACCTTCACACACATGTCAATGTCCAGTGGCCACATAATCTTTTATCACTTTGAGTAGGAATAGGCAAATACAATTTAAAATAGGGCATGAAGCTCTTATGTCTTTATATTAATATCACAGTGCATATTTGCTTGATGACTGACTGAATATAGTTATTTTAATTATCTGGTAATAATAGGGAATACTGCAGGCCATATGAGTTGAGTTTAGATGATGATAAAAGTGAATTTTAATTCCTTATTTTTCATTCATGGTTTCCCTCTATAATGTTTCCATTTTAACTCAAAACAACTCAGCAAGCAAGACTGGAAAGACTTCATCATCCTTACTTCATACAGAAATGATTAATCAGAGGTTTTAGGTCAAGAAAATGTATCAGGTGAGAGAGAGAAAAATGTCTGAGCCAAACTGTTATACTGCCTGTGATGGTCCTTTCTGCAGACTCCTGACACCTGTCCTTGAGCATCTCACTCTTTTTCTGTAACAATGATTAAAATGAAACATTCTTGCTATGAACATAAAGCTGACCTCTACTACATGTATCTCAAGGTCCCTGCACAAAGGTCAACAGAGCAAATCCTGAAAACAATAGAAAGTGCAATGAAGAAATCAGATATCACCTGGTATAGTTTTATTAACATTCTTAAGTCAGTTTAAATATTTCAAATCACTCACTTCACTATCTTGGACAACTTATTTTTTCAAATGTCTATGAATTTCATGAGGTTTTAAAAAGTACTTAACACAGGATGACTTTTTATTCATCCTGTGCATCTAAGAATATAGAATGACTAACAGCATGCATTAGCCTTTGGGCAGTCAACCCTCCCTGTGTGCCATCCACAGCTAGGTTTCTCCCATTCCCCACATCCCCGGACTTTCCCTAACACAGGTGTTTGCATTTATGCCTACAGCCTAAATGGGACAATGATACTTCTGAAACGAAATCTTTGCAATATCACTACCTAGGAAAGAGTAAGGTATTCTCCTTTTTTGGTCAGAATTTCCCCCTTAGTTCTTCCATCAGTGTCACTGAGAAAGCTGCAGTTCTTCCCAAATACAGGAGAATAGAACTAGTTTTTTAAAACAATTGTGTGTTTAATTGACAAAACAGATGACAACTTCTCCACATCCAGAGCTTTTATGTAACAACATAGGCTACTATTTAGAAGTGAAGATATATAAGAAAATGTTTGGGGTTTTAAAAAAAGATAACTAAACAATTGTCTCTTTTTCTTGCCACAGCCTTAACTGAATTTCTTTGCTACATGTCGAATATAGATATTCAATTATATTAATTAATTTAATTAGATATAGTGCAAGGTAAATATATGAAAATTAGTTTAAATAATGTAAATGCATTTAATATTTTATGTGTGAGCAAATTTTTCAACAATCATACCCATCAAGTGTTCTTGTCATCATGCAGAGTTGTTACTCCATATTTAACAGAATTTTGAATCAGTCCACTTATTTCTGACCTTTTTTCCTACTGTTTAAATCCCATGACAACAGTAAATGCAAAATAATCTGAAAATACTCAATGTTCAATAAATGTTTGTTGAGTGAACAACTGAAGAAAGCAACTAAGCAACCAAAGAAGAGGAAAGAAATAGAAATCTTAAGACCTTTATTTGATAAAATGAAGAGGTGAAAGAAAATTGTACTGAAATTTTGTTCCAGTTTATGCTTGCTGACTAGACATATATTGGACAAATCAACGGGTACAGTGAACATAGGATAGGACTGGGTTTCAGGACGAGTGTAACTCCCAAACTGTTTAAATTTAAATTGTAGTTAAGAAATTTATCTCTTTGACTCACTAGAGCTTGTTAAGAGTAATATAAGGATTCATATTTCTATCTGAAATAATCTTTCTGATGACTTTGCCTTTCTTTTATTCAGGTCATGAGTCTCAATTGTTCTTTGTGGCAAGACAACAGCATGTCTGTGAAACGCTTTGCATTTATCAAATTCTCTGAGGTCACTGAACAGTGTTTCCTTTTATTTTCCCTCATTCTATTCATGTTTTTAGCATCACTGACAGGCAATGCTCTCATAGCCCTTGCCATCTGGACCAATCCAGCCCTCCATACCCCCATGTACTTCTTCCTGGCCAACTTGTCTCTCTTGGAGATTGGATACACTTGCTCTACTATACCTAAGATGCTGCAGAACCTTGTGAGTGAGGCCCGAGGAATCTCTCGGGAGGGCTGTGCTACACAGATGTTTTTCTTTACATTATTTGGTATCAGTGAGTGCTGCCTTTTGGCAGCCATGGCTTTTGATCGCTATATGGCCATATGCTCCCCACTTCATTAGGCAACACGAATGAGTCATGGAATGTGTGTCCATTTAGCAATGGTTTCTTGGGGAGTGGGTTGCATAGTAGGCTTGGGCCAAACCAACTATATTTTCTCTTTAGACTTCTGTGGCCCCTGTGAAATAGACCACTTCTTCTGTGATCTCCCCCCTATTCTGGCACTAGCCTGTGGGGATACATCCCATAATGAGGTTGCAGTCTTTGTTGCAGCCATTCTTTGCATTTCCAGCCCATTTTTATTAATCATTGCTTCTTATGGCAGAATTCTAGCTTCTGTGTTGGTCATGCCCTCCCCTGAAGGCCGTCAAAAAGCTCTTTCCACCTGTTCTTCCCACCTGCTGGTAGTAACACTCTTCTATGGCTCAGCATCTGTCACCTACTTGAGGCCCAAGGCTAGCCATTCACCTGGGGTAGATAAACTCCTAGCCCTCTTCTATACTGTGGTGACATCCATGCTCAACCCTATCATCTACAGCTTACGGAACAAGGAAGTCAAGACAGCTCTTCGGAGAACTCTGGGCAAGAAAAATGTTTTGACTCACAGGTAGATACCAAAGGACCACACAAATTTCTTTGAAAAAGATGCACACTCAACCTCAGAGGAAGGAAAAAAAGAAAGAAAGACAGAGGTAGGGATAAAGAGAGGGAGTATGGAGGGAGGAAGGAAGGGTGGAAGGAGAGAAAGAAAGAGGGAGAGAAGGAGAAAGGGAGTGTAGGAGGTTGAGAGGGAAGAAGGAAGGAAGACAGAAAGGAAGGAAGGAAACTCTGTACTTGTCAAGGTGTGTTTTAAGAAACTTCTTTAGTAACAGTGATTTTAATTTTGGAGATAGTTCTCTTCTTATAGCAAAAGTTCTGATTGCCAAATTCTGAAAGAAAATTGGCTACCAATGAATTTTAATAAGTGAATCTAATACTAGACTGGCTTTCTAAAACATTTCAGTCTAGGCTAAAGTACAGGCTTAGAGTATAAATTACCAGATTTTATCTCAGAAGCCTAGGAAATTCTCACTCCATACTCTCAGGCATTTTCTCTCCTCTGAGAGGTCAATGTGACTTCTGCCATGGTCACTAGGGTAGTGCTTCCACATATGCCAGTCCCACATGACTCTTAATTCCCTAATAACTCTATGATGTTCATTACTTTCTTCCATAAAAATGTTTTAAATTCTTCATCCTTAACTATTGGTATATGAAGTAGTCAAATAATTATTTTATGAGTTGTGGATACTATAAAAATGTGTAAACATTCAAAAAAGCAAACTCTTAAAATTCAGAGGTAATTGTGGCAGAATATTAAAAGAAAAACATGAGAAATTTTTACCAAGAGTCCCCATAGAAAAAATGTTTTTGAAAAGAAAGAGAAATCATATTTAAATTCAAGAATGGAAGAAGAAAACTGAGCTTAAAGTAATTAATATAAATAATGTTAATGATTTTATGTAATTTACAACATGTACAAATGTGCAGATGAATCCTGGCAGGATATATTTGGAAATTATCCAAAACTTGCTCTTAAGAGAAATGAACATAGTTACAACAAAATCTAGTATCTAAAGGCATCTATAGAAGAAATTATCTTGGATTTGAACTCTAGTCCTTGGGGAAGAGCTGTGGTCTATGAGGATTTAGCAACTACCCATACAGTAGTGGTAACATGATAGGAATGGAGAACTCTGCTGCTGTGACAACTTACAAATAGGATGAATAAATTTTAGTGATCTAACATATAGCATACTGACTGTAGTTAATAATACTGTATTGTATACTTGAAATTTGCTAAGAGAGTAGACCTAAGTGTTCCTACCACACACATACACAAAAGATATCTACATTAGGTGATGCTATTTAACTTGATTTTGGCAATCATTTCATGATGAACACATATATAAAATCATCACATTGTCCACCTTAAGTTTTAACTCGACAATTTTTTCCATTTTATCTCAATAAAGCTGAAAAAGAAAAAGAAGATGTAATAATGCTATGATTAGGGGATGGTAGTGATGTTCACTAATGACCAAGATTTGTTTTACTGGACACATTTTACCAAAAGCTATATAATCCACTGAAGATCAAAACATAACATATTGCATTTTTTATTTATATCTGTGTGCAATTAACAAAAAATGGAAAGAATCTGAACATGAAAAAATAACTATTTAACAATTATGCTATAGAAATAGGCAGAAATTATATGCAGGCATTAGAGATTACTATTCAAAGTGTTTATTAATCTAGAAAAATGATTATTAAAAACTAAAGCAAGTAAAAACAATTTGTATAGCATAATCATTTTTGCTTGGTTTACTAATTTTGTAAAGTCTTATAAGTTCAAAAATATCAAAAACTGGGAGGTTACATGTAAAAGCATAAGATTAGAACATTTCCGCTCATCATATACAAAATGCAAATGTATACTCAAATAAGTATATTTTTTGAGTATACAAAAGTATACTCAAAATGGATTAAAGACATAGATGTAAAACCAGAAACCATAAAACTTCTAGAAGAGAACATAGGCAGAACACTCATTCAGTAAAATCACAGCCATATTTGTTTAAAACTGTATGCTAAGGCAAAAGAAAAAACAAACAAACAAACAAACAAATTGGACCTAATTAATGTTAAAAGCTTTTTCATAGCAAAGAAAACAATCTATTCATAACCAAAAGACAGCCTACTAAGTGGGAGAAAATATTTGCAAATGATATGACTGGTATGGGATTAATATCCAAAATATATAAATACAACTCAGTATCAAAAAAAAGCAAAAACAAATAATGCAATCAAAAAAATGGGCAGAAGGCATGAATAGACATTTTTCCAAAGAAGACATATAGATGGCTAACAAGCACATTAAAAGATCAACATTAAAAATTATTAGTGAAATGTAAATCAAAACCAGAATGAGATGTTACATCACCCCCATCAGAATGGCTATCATCAAAAAAAATGTATGCACAACAAATGTTGGCAAAGATGAGGAGAAAAGAAAATTCCTCATGATGGGAATGTAAATGGGTGCAGTCACTATGAAAAACATTATGGAGGTTTCTCAAAAAACTAAAATACAACATATACCACAATCCAGGATTTCCATTCCTGGGGATACATTTGAAGAAAAAAAAAAAAACACTAATTTGAAAAGATACATGCAGTCCAATGTTTATAGCAGCATCTTGCCAAGACATGAGAGCAACCTTACTGTTCATCAACACTTGAATGCATAAAGGAGATAAAGGATATATATATAGAAATATTAATACAAATGCTCCATATCATCACTTCTATTGGAATCTACAAAAATAAAACAAATGTATGTAACAACAAACTCACAAATATAGAGAACAAACTAGAGATTCCCAAAGGAAAGAGGGAAAGGAGGGGCAAGATAGGAGTAAGTATAGGATTAATAGATACAAACTATGTATAAAATAGACAAGCAACAAGAATATATTGTATAACACAGTCAACTATAGCCATTTTCTTGTAATAATTTTTAATAGAATATAATCATTGGAAAGACAGATGCTGAAGCTGAAACTCCAATACTTTGGCCACATGATGCAAAAAACTGACTCATTGAAAAAGACCCTGATATTGGGAAAGATTGAGGGTGGGAGGAGAAGGGGATGACAGAGGATGAGATGGTTGGATGGCATCACTGACTCAATGGACATGAGTAAGAGTAAACTCTGAGAGTTGGTGATGGACAGGGAGACCTGGAGTACTGCATTCCATGGGGTCACAAAGAGTTTGACACGACTGACTGAACTGAACTGATAATCTGTAAAAATACTGAGTCAGTATATTATATACTGGAAACTTCTATAATATTCTAAAATAGCTATACTTCAATAAAATGCTAATAAGATAAAGGGAAAAGAGAGCACTATTTAGTTATACTGATAACAGAATAAAGGCATAACAAGAATTGTTACCACAATCAAAAAATCTTCTCATAGTGATAAATTTATGCTATCCATCAAGAAGATATAATGGTTACAAACACATATGTATCTAGTAACAGATTGCAAAATATGTAAAGTAAAAAGTGACAGAAGTGATTGAAGAAATAGTTAATTCTACAATAATAGTTGAACTTCAATACCCCACTTAAAATAATGGAAACAACAATTAGATATAAAATCAGCAAAGAAAGAGAAGATTTGAAAAATATAAGCAAACTAAAACTAACAGACATCTACATAACACTGCACCCAACAAAAACAGAATACATATGTTTCTCATTGCATATGGAACATTCTACAGAGTAGATCATTTGTTAGGCCATGAAAAAAATCACAATAAATTTTAAGTGATTGAAAGTATGTTCTCTATGCACAATGAAATGATATTAGTATAAATTTTTAAAATATTGTGAAACATACAAGTATGTAGAAATTAGATGATGCACTCATACATAATAAATGTCTCAGAAGAAATAAATGTCTTAGCAAAGAATTTGAGAAGAATTAAAACAGAGCATACCAAAATATATGGAACATAGCAAAAGTATTTCAGATATGTTTTGTATAAAAAAGAAATATATTTTAATTATTCATTTATCAATTTATCTGCCATGAAAAGATTTATGTGTGTGTATAAAAATCAACTGACATAATATGTAGAAGATGACTCTATTATACTTTTTCAGTTACTAGTGTCATGAAATTTACATCTTTCAGAGCAAAATAATTTTGGATATACTTGGAAAGCAAAATAATTTAGAAAATACACAGTCTTTTGATTGAAATTTTAAAAGAATATGATATTGAGATACTGGGTAGTAAATTCATATCGGGTATTCCTTCCTAGAAGGTGATCTTTAAACTCGAAACTGAAAGACAGGAAGACGCCAGCCATGATGAAATCAGGGAAACAGCGTTTTAGGTGAGAGAAAAGGTAATTCGAAAGTTCTGGAAGCCACCAGAGAAGGAGAAAAATAGTATGACATCCCTTAAATGTGGAAACTAAAAAGAAATGATACAAATGAACTTACAGAACAGAGACTCAAAGACTTAGAAAACAAACTTATGGTTGCTAAGGGGACAGGACAGTTGGGAGTTTGGAAAGGTCATGTACACACTGCCATATTCAAATCAGATAGCCAATAAGGACCTATTGTATAGCACAGGGAATTCTGCTCAATGTTATGTGCCAACCTGAATAAGAGAGGTCTGGGGGAGAATGGATACATGTATATGTATGGCTGAGTCCCTTCACTGTTCACCTGAAACAACCACAACACTGACAATTGGCTATATCCCAATAAAAAATAAAAAGCTCAAAGTTTGGGGAAAAAAATGAAAACAAACAGTATGGAAGCCAGAAATGATATTGGCCTGTTTTTAAATGGAGAGTTATATCAGCTATGATCCCAGCATAAAATAGATGCACATTCCAACCGGGAAAATGAGAAAAGTTGAACAAAGGAAGAACTGACAAAGGTGTAAGAAGAATTTAAACATCAACAAAGGATTTCTATGTGTGTACTACACATGCACTACCCTGGAACTTGTCACATTTAGGAGTCTCTCTCAAACTTAAGGCTTGAGGTATCAAAGAATTCTTTAGTTCTTTTGATTTGGATACCTCACGTATACTTCAAGTATTCAAAACAAAAGAATTAAAGAATTCCTTGATTTATGGCTTTTGGTTGGGTTCAGCCAATAAGAGTGGACAGCTGAGGATTAGAGAATGAGAGAAAAACTAATTTGTGTTATTTTCCATTTGCTCCCTCTTAGCTGGGAAACCAGGAGAAGGCAATGGCACCCCACTCCATTACTCTTGCCTGGAAATTCCCATGGATGGAGGAGCCGGGTGGGCTGTAGTCCATGGGGTCGCTAAGAGTCAGACTCGACTAAGCGACATCACTTTCACTTTTCACTTTCATGCATTGGAGAAGGAAATGGCAACACACTCCAGTGTTCTTGCCTGGAGAATCCCAGGAATGGGGGAGCCTGGTGGGCTGCCGTCTATAGCGTCACACAGAGTCGGACACGACTGAAGCAACTTAGCAGCAGCAGCGGCAGCTGGGAAACATGAGGTTGCCTGTGTTGCTCAACCAAAAGTCATAGCTCCTGGAGGTATCACACAGGAGTCATAGCTCCTATGTATTACAGATTCTCTTTTTCTGGTTTCATTTGAGGTACAGCAGAGAATAAAACATCAGTTCAGTTCAACCACTTAGTCGTGTGCAACTCTTCTGCTGCACCCCATAGAGTGCAGCACGCCAGGCCTCCCTGTCCATCACCAACTCCTGGAGCTTACTCAAATTCATGTTCATAGAGTCAGTGATGCCATCCAACCATTTCAAACTCTGTCATCCCCAGCTTTAATCTTTCCTAGAATCAGGGTCTTTCCAATGAGTCAGTTCTTCTCATCAGGTGAGCATTGAAGTTTCAGCTTCAGCATCAGTTTCACCAATGAATATTCAGGATAGATTTCCTTTAGGATGAACTAGCTGGATCTCCTTGCAGTCCAAGGGACTCTCAAGAGTCTTCTCCAACATCACAGTTCAAAAGCATCAATTCTTCAGCACTCAGCTTTCTTTATGGCCCAACTCTCACATCCATACATGATAACTGGAAAAACCATAGCCTTAACTAGACAGACCTTGGTTGGCAAAGTAATGTCTCTGCTTTTGAATATGCTATCTAGGTTGGTCATAACTTTCCTTTCAAGGAGTAAGCATCTTTGAATTTCATGGCTGCAGTCACCATCTGCAGTGATTTTGGAGCCCCCCAAAATAAAGTCTGACATTGTTTCCACTGTTTCCCCATCTATTTCCCATGAAGTGATGGGGCCAGATGCCATGATCTTCATTTTCTCAATGTTGAGCTTCAAGCCAACTTTTTCACTCTCCTCCTTCACTTTCATCAAGAGGCTTTTTAGCTCCTCTTCACTTTCTGCCATAAGAGTGGTGTCATCTGCATATCTGAAGTTACTGGTATTTCTCCCAGCAATATTGATTCCAGCTTGTGCTTCTTCCAGCCCAGCATTTCTCATGATGTACTCTGCACATAAGTTAAATAAGCAGGGTGACAATATACAGCCTTGATGTACTCCTTTTCCTATTTGGAACCAGTCTGTTGTTTCATGTATAGTTCTAACTGTTGCTTCCTGACCTGCACATAGGTTTCTCAAAAGGCAGTTCAGGTGGTCTGGTATTCCCATCTCTTTCAGAATTTTCCACAGTTTCTTGTGATCCACACAGTCAAAGGCTTTGGCATAGTCAATAAAGCAGAAATAGATGCTTTTCTGGAACTCTCTTGCTTTTTCCATGATCCAGCCAATGTTAGCAATTTGATATCTGGTTCCTCTGCCTTTTCTAAAACCACCTTGAACATCTGGAAGTTCACAGTTCATGTATTGCTGAAGCCTGGCTTGGAGAATTTTGAGCATTACTTTACTAGCATGTGAGATGAGTGCAATTGTGCAGCAGTTTAAGCATTCTTTGGCAATCCCTTTGAATGAAAACTGAACTTTTCCAGTCCTGTGGCCACTGTTGAGTTTTCCAAATTTGCTGGCATATTGAGTGCAGCACTTTCACAGCATCATCTTTTAGGATTTGAAATAACTCAACTGCAATTCCATCGCCTCCTCTAGCTTTGTTCACAGTGATGCTTCCTAAGGCCCACTTGACTTTGCAATCCAGGATTTCTGGCTCTAGATGAGTGATCACACCATAATGGTTATCTGGGTCGTGAAGATCTTTTTTGTACAGTTCTTCTGTGTATTCTTGCCACCTCTTCTTAATATCTTCTGCTTTTGTTAGGCCCACACCATTTCTGTCCTTTATTGTGCCCATTTTGCATGAAATGTCCCCTTGGTATCTCTAATTTTCTTGAAGAAATCTCTAGTCTTTCCCATTCTATTGTTTTCCCCTATTTCTTTGCATTGATCACTGAGGAAGGCTTTCTTATCTCTCCTTGCTATTCTTTGGAGCTCTGCATTCAGATGGGTTTATCTTTCCGTTTTGCTTCTCTTCTTTTCTCAGCTATTTGTAAGGCCTCCTCAGACAACCATTTTGCTTTTTTTCTTTTTCTTGGAAATGGTCTTGATCACAGCCTCCTGTACAATGTCATGAACCTCTATCCATATTTCTTCAGACACTCTTTTCTATCAGATCTAATCCCTTGAATCTGTTTGTCACTTCCACTGTATAATCATAAGGGATTTGTTTTAGGTCTTGTCTGAATGGTCTAGCGGTTTTCCCTACTTTCTTCAACTTAAGTCTGAATTTGACAATAAGAGTTCATGATCTCTGAGCCTTGGTCTCATGATCTCAACTCTGGTCTTGTTTTTGTTGACTGTATAAAGCTTCTCCATCTTTGACTGCAAAGAATAAAATCAGTCTGATTTTGGTATTGACCATCTGGTTATGTCCATGTGTTGAGTCTTGCCTTGTATTGTTGGAAGAAGGTGTTTGCTCTGGACCAGTGTGTTCTCTTGGCAAAATTCTATTAGCCTTTGCTCTGCTTCATTCTGTACTCGAAGGTCAAATTTGCTTGTTACTCCAGGTAGCTCTTGACTTCCTACTTTTGCATTCCAGTCCCCTATAATGAAAAGGACATCTTTTGGGGTTGTTAGTGCTAGAAGGTCTTGTAGGTCTTCATAGAACAATTCAACTTCCGCTTCTTCAGCATTACTGATTGGGGCATAGACTTGGATGATTGTGATAGTGAATGGTGTGCCTTGGAAATAAACAGAGGTCACTCGGTCATTTTTGAAATTGCATCCAAGTACATTCAGACTTTTTTGTGGACTATGAGTGATAAATAGATTTAAGGGCCTAGATCTGATAGATAGAGTGCCTGATGAACTATGGAATGAGGTTTGTGACATTGTACAGGAGTCAGGGATCAAGACCATCCCCGTGGAAAAGAAATGCAAAAAAGCAAAATGGCTGTCTGGGGAGGCCTTACAAGTAGCTGTGAAAAGAAGAGAGGTGAAAAGCAAAGGAGAAAAGGAAAGATATAAGCATCTGAATGCAGAATTCCAAAGAATAGCAAAAAGAGATAAGAAAGCCTTCTTCAGCGATCAGTGCAAAGAAATAGAGGAAAACAACAGAATGGGAAAGACTAGAGATCTCTTCAAGAAAATTAGAGATACCAAGGGAACATTTCATGCAAAGATGGGCACAATAAAGGACAGAAATGGTCTGGACCTAACAGAAGCAGAAGATATTAAGAAGAGGTGGCAAGAATACACAGAAGAACTGTACAAAAAAGATCTTCACAACCCAGATAATCATGATGATGTGATTACTAATCTAGAGCCAGACATCTTGGAATATGAAGTCAAGCGGGCCTTAGAAAGTATCACTACGAACAAAGCTAGTGGAGGTGATGGAATTCCAGTTGAGCTGTTTCAAATCCTGAAAGATGATGCTGTGAAAGTGCTGCACTTAATATGCCAGCAAATTTGGAAAACTCAGCAGTGGCCACAGGTCTGGAAAAGGTCAGTTTTCATTCCAATTCCAAAGAAAGGCAATGCCAAAGAATGCTCAAACTACCACACAATGGCACTCATCTCACACGCTAGTAAAGTAATGCTCAAAATTCTCCAAGCCAGGCTTCAGCAATATGTGAACTGTGAACTCCCTGATGTTCAAGCTGGTTTTAGAAAAGACAGAGGAACCAGAGATCAAATTGCCAACATCCGCTGGATCATGGAAAAAGCAAGAGAGTTCCAGAAAAACATCCATTTCTGCTTTATTGACTATGCCAAAGCCTTTTACTGTGTGAATCACAAGAAACTGTGGAAAATTCTGAAAGAGATAGGAATACCAGACCACCTAACCTGCCTCTTGAGAAATCTATATGCAGGTCAGGAAGCAACAGTTAGAACTGGACATGGAATAACAGACTGGTTCCAAATAGGAAAAGGAGTACATCAAGGCTGTATATTGTCACCCTGCTTATTTAACTTCTATGCAGAGTACATCATGAGAAACGCTGGACTGGAAGAAACACAAGCTGGAATCAAGATTGCTGGGAGAAATATCAATCACCTCAGATATGCAGATGACACCACCCTTATGGCAGAAAGTGAAGAGGAAGAAAAAAGCCTCTTGATGAAAGTGAAACAAGAGAGCGAAAAAGTTGGCTTAAAGCTCAACATTCAGAAAACAAAGATCATGGCATCTGGTCCCATCACGTCATGGCAAATAGATGGGGAAACAGTGGAAACAGTGGCAGACTTTAGTTTTTTGGGCTCCAAAATCACTGCAGATGGTGATTGCAGCCATGAAATTAAAAGATGCTTACTCCTTGGAAGAAAAGTTATGACCAACCTAGATAGTATATTCAAAAGTAGAGACATTACTTTGCCAACTAAGGTCCATCTAGTCAAGGCTATGGTTTTTCCAGTTATCATGTATGGATGTGAGAGTTGGACTGTGAAGAAGGCTGAGCGCCAAAGAATTGATGCTTTGGAACTGTGATGTTGGAGAAGACTCTTGAGAGTCCGTTGGACTGCGAGGAGATCCAACCAGTCCATTCTGAAGGAGATCAACCCTGGGATTTCTTTGGAAGGAATGATACTAAAGCTGAAGCTCCAGTACTTTGGCCACTTCATGTGAAGAGTTGACTCATTGGAAAAGACTCTGATGCTGGGAGGGATTGGGGGCAGGAGGAGAAGGGGACAACCGAGGATAAGATGGCTGGATGGCATCACGGACTCGATGGACTTGAGTCTGAGTGAACTCCGGGAGTTGGTGATGGACAGGGAGGCCTGGCGTGCTGCAATTCATGGGATCACAAAGAGTTGGACACAACTAGCGACTGGACTGAACTGAACTCAACTGATGAGGGCTACTCCATTTCTTCTAAGGTATTCTTGCCCACAGTAGTAGATATAATGGTCATCTGAGTTAAATTCACCCATTCCAGTCCATTTTAGTTCACTGATTCCTAAAACGTTGATGTTCACTCTTGCCATCTCCTGTTAGACCACTTCCAATTTACTTTGATTCATGAGCCTAACATTCCAGGTTCCTATTCTGCCGGGGTCCAGCCCCGGTGGATCCAGGGAATTCGAAGGGGAGGCGGCATCGGCAATCAGGAAAGAATAGTTTAATTAAGTATTAACTAAAGATATAAAGAGGGATAAGGATAGCTCAGTGCGAAAATTCAGTGGAGAAAAGGGGCTGAATAACTTGGTTTACATCGAAAACCAATAAAACTCTAAGACAAGGAGTTTGCACCCCCTCGTAGGCCACAGGTGTCTTCCCGTTCTCCAGAAGGAGAGGAGACACAAAGGCCTCCCCGATCAGATCTTAGAAGCCCCGGCAAAATTTGTAGGCTTAGCAAGCCTCCACGCTCCAGATGGGAATTCAGCCAGAAGGTGAGAGAAAGAACAACATGAGGAGACCACTCTTTCCAGGAACTGATCCGTTTCTTTATTTTCCAAGTTCGCTTATATACTTTTTGTTATACATAGAGTAAATTGAAAATACAAAGTCACGTGGGGTCAGCAGTCCTGACCCTTATCAAAATCAGGTGTTTCATACAAATGTATACAAATATCTTAAGGGATTTACATCATCTTCTGGCCAAGGGGCCTGCTAACATTGTATGACCCTTTCTTTCTGAAAACAGTCAGTCAACCAGAAAATCTATTTTCTAGGGGTGATTTTTCTTAAACCAGGCACCACCCTCTGAAGGCACCAGATAAAGTTGCATTTCTATAGGGTGAAGGTGCAGTGGGTTACAATTAAGAAAGGAATTTACTTAGCCTAAGGTTTAACATGATTAATATCAAAGGTTAATACTTATTTCTCCTATATGCTAGTTATATTCATTACAAGGGCAGGGAATATGGAGATTTAGCAGCAAATATTGGCTCAACAAATGAAAACCCTTCACCAATGATTTCTAACCAACCGACTAGTACTATACTAATAATTTCCTAACTTCTCAAAAGAGTCTGTATTTAGAAAGTTTAAAGCATCTCGTGCCTCTCACGGTTTGGAGGCTGTGAACAATCACATGTGGCTGGACAAAACCGTCAGGCAGGCTGGAGAATTTTCAGAGGAGTTTTTGGATTGAAACACTCTTGTCATGCCCAGGAATTTTATTAACTGGAGCTCAAAGTTAACACCTTCTCAGAGAGAGGTGATGGGGGACAGCCCCCGTAATGTCAGAAGTGTAAGTGAAAGTACAAGGCAGTAAGGCAGGCAGACTCTGGTTTCGAGGGGTGGATGCTCGAGAATGACCAGGAGGACCCCTGAGGCCTGACCCGCACCCTTGCATTTAGCCAGGCCTCCTTCCTCATGACCTTTGCCACGGGCAGGATTCCTCATGCTGGCTCCCGGCACTATGCAATATTGTTCTTTACAACATCGGAGTTTACTTCAGTCACCAGTCACATCCTCCACTGTGTGTTGTTTTTGCTTTGATTTCGTCTCTTCATTCTTTCTGGAGTTACTTCTCCACTGTTCTCCACTAGCATATTGGCACCTACTGACCTGGGGAGCTCCTCTTTCAGTATCCTATCTTTTTGCCTTTTCATACTCTTCATGGGGTCTCAAAGCAAGAATACTGAAGTGGTTTGCCATTTCCTGCCTCACTCAGTGCCCCCGACCCTGCAGCAAGCCACCATCGACCAACACCTTCACTGGAGACACCTGGACACTCATGGAAAGTCTGGGTCAGTCCTCTTGTGGGGTCACTGCTCCATTCTCCTGGGTCCTGATGCACAGAAGGTTTTGTTTGTGTCCTCCAACAGTCTGTTTCCCCAGTCCTTTGTAAGTTCTGGGGGCTCTATTATGGGGTTAATGGTGACCTCCTCCAAGAGAGCTTATGCCATACCCAGGTCTGCTGCACCCAGATCCCCTGCCCCTGCAGCAATCCACTGCTGACTTGTACCTTCACAGGAGACACTCAAACACTCAATGGCAGGTCTGGCTCATTCTCTGTGAGTTCTTCTGGTGTGCACAAGATTTTGTTTGAGCCTTCTCAGCATCTCTGACAGGTATGGGGTTTGATTCTAAACATGATTTCGCCCCTCCTACCATCTTGTTGGGGCTTCTTCTTTGCTCTTGGATGTGGGGTATCTTTTTTTCGGTGGGATCCAACATTCTCCTGTCAACAGTTGTTCAGCAACAAGTTGTAATTTTGGAGTTCTCACAGGAGAAGATGAGTGCCTGTCCTTCTACATACCTAATGCAATAAAGAGGGTATCTGGACAGAAGAATGAAATATATCCATCCATCACACTTGTAAAGTGGAACAAACATATGATTCACTTTATACTAGTGGCTCCATTTAGGGAAAGGATAGTGGGATTATAAGCCATGGAAAGAGAATGTTCAAAGAGAGATATATCTGTTTATAACAGTTATTCAGTACATTTAAATTTGCTTTTTTTCAAAATATATAATATACTCATGGATATGAGTGAAATTTTTTTATATGTAAGAATTTAATTTTTTAATTAATTTATTTTTTAACTGAAACTTCATGGTTTTCTAACAAAACTCTACATGAATCAGCCATAGGTATACATACGTCTCCTCCCCCTTGAACCTCCCTCAGGTCTCCCTCCCTAGCCCATCCCTCTAGGCTTATACAGAGCCATTGTTTGAGTTCTTGAGACATAAAGCAAATTCCCATTGGCTATTTTACATATGGTAATATAAGTTTCCATATTATTCTCTCCATACATCTCACCCTCTCTTCTCCTCTCCCCATGTCCAAAAGTCTGTTTTCTATGTCTGTTTCTCCATCTCTGCCCTTCAAATAAATTCTTTGGTACCATGTTTCTAGATTCCATATATATGTGTTAGTATACAATATTTATCTCTTTCTGACCTACTTCACTCTGTATAATAGGTTCTAGGTTCATTCACCTCATTAGAACTGACTCAAATGCATTCCTTTTATGGCTGAGTAATATTCCATTGTGTAAAAGTATCACAACTTCTTTATCCATTCATCTGTCAATGGACGTGTAAGTTGCTTCCACGTTCTAGCTATTGTAAAGAGTGCTGTAGTGAACATTGGGGTACATGTGTCTTTTTCAATTTTGGTTTCCTCAGGGTATATGCCTAGGAGTGGGATTGATGGGCTATATGGTGGTTTTATTGCTAGTTTTCTAAGGAATCTATGAGTGTAACTTTTTAACCTTAAGGCATATATACAAATCTGACTACTATTACGTGTAAGTGAAAGATTAAGAGAAAGAGAGTGAAAGGTTGAAAGAGAGACTGTCTTGAGCCCTTATATTAGAGAAGTTTTTAAATGTTCTAAATAATTTTTTAATGTCATTTTATTCTTCCTCACTGGAAAGACCAATTATGGGTTTTTTTTTCTTTTCTTTCCAACTCATTTTTATGCCTCTTCATTGTATGGTCAGAAATATTAAGTCGTATGTGAGATATTCTACAAATAAACAAAATAAGGTATTTAAGGAACTCACATTTAAATCCTCCAGAATCATTTACTCAAACTAGCTTTACTCTGATGATATCTTATTTTAAATTGTTGTTTAACAACTATTTGAAAGAAAAATTAAGAAAGCAATCCCATATACAATTGCACTGAAAATAATAAAATACCTGAAAATGAATTTAACCAAAGAAGTTAAAGATCAGTACATTGAAAACTACAAGACACTGAAAAAGGAACTGAAGGACATACAAATAAATGGAAATATTTTCCACAGATTGATGGAATTAATTTAAATATCCATACTACCCAGAACAATATACAGATTCAATGAATTCCCTATCAAATTCAAATGGCATTTTACACAACGTTAGAACATACAATTTTAAATATTTCTATGGAACAATAAAAGTTCCTGAATAGTCAAAGAAATCTTAAGAAAGAAGACCAAATCCAGAGGCATCTATCTCCCTGATCTCAAGCTATATTAAGAATCAACAGAAAACAAAACAGTATGGCACTGGCATATAAAAAGACATAGTAATCAATGTAACAAAATAGAGAGCCCATAAACAAACCCACCCACATAAGGTTGATTAATTTATGGCAAAAAAAGGCAATAATGATGTGGTAAAGGACAGTCTCTTCAACAAATGGTGTTGTAAAAATTGGAAGTTCAGTTCAGTCACTCATTCATGTCTGACTCTTCATGACCCCATGGACTGCAGCATGCCAGGCTTCCCTGTCAATAACTCCCAGAGCTTACTCAAACTCATGTCCATCGAGTCAGTGATGCCATCCAACCATCTCACCCTCTGTCATCCCCTTCTCTTTCTGCCTTCAAACTTTTCCAGCATCAGGGTCTTTTCAAATGAGTCATTTCTTAGCATCAGATGGCCAAAGTATTGGAGCTTCAGCTTCAGCATCAGTTCTTCCAAGGAATGTTCAGGACAGATTTCCTTTAGGATTGACTGGTTGGATCTCCTTGCAGTCCAAGGGCCTCTCAAGAGTCTTCTCCAACACCACAGTTGAACAGCATCAATTCTTTGGTGCTCAGTTTTCTTTAGAGTCCCAACTCTCACATTCATACATGATGACTGGAAAAACCATAGCTTTGACTAGACAGACCTTTGTCAGCAGTAACATCTCTGCTTTTTAATATGCTGTCTAGGTTTGTCATAGCTTTTCTTCCAAGGAGTAAGTGTCTTTTAATTTCATGCCTGCAGTCACCATTTACAGTGATTTTGGAGCCCAAGAAAATAAAGCTTGTCACTGTGTCCATTGTTTCCCCATCTACTTACCATGAAGTGATGGGACCAGATGCCATGATCTTCGTTTTCTGAATGTTGAGCTTTAAGCCAGCTATACACTCTCCTCTTTCACTTTCATCAGAGGCTCTTTAGTTCCTCTGTGCTTTCTGTCATAAGGATGGTGTCATCTGCATATTTGAGGTTATTTATATTTCTCCCAGCAATCTTGATTCCAACTTGTGCTCCACCCAGCCCAGCATTACGCATGATATACTCTACATATAAGTTCAATAAGCAGGGTGACAATATACCACCTTGACATCCTCCTTTCCCAATTTGGAACCAGTCCATTGTTCCATGGCCGGTTTAACTGTTGTTTCTTGACCTGTATATAGGTTTCTCAGGAGGCAGGTAAAGTGGTCTGGTATTCCCATCTCTTGAAGAATTTTCCACAGTTTGTTGTGATCCACACAGTCAAAGGTTTTAGCATAGTTAATGAAGCAAAAGTAAATGTTTTTCTGGAATTCTCTTGCTCTTTTGATGATCCAACAAATGTTGGAATTTGATCTCTGGTTCCTCTGCCTCTTTTAAATCCAACTTGAACATCTGGAAGTTCTCAGTTCATGTACTGTTGAAGTCTAGCTTGGAGAATTTTGAGCATTACTTTGCCCGTGTGTGAGATGAGTGCAATTGTGCAGTAGTTTGAGCATTCTTTGGCCTTGTCTTTCTTTGGGATTGGAGTGAAAACTGACCTTTTCCAGTCTTGTGGCCACTGTTGAGTTTTCCAAATTTGCTGGCATATTGAGTGCAGCACTTTCATAGCATCATCTTTTAGGATTTGAAATAGCTCCACTGAAATTCCATCACATCCACTAGCTTTGTTCATAGTGATGCTTCCTAAGGCCCACTTGACTTCATACTCCAGGATATCTGGCTCTAGGTGAGTGATCACACTATTGTGATTACAAAGGTCATTAAGATATTTTTTGTATGAAACTGGGCAGCTACCTGACACTATACACAAAATTAACTCAAAATTAATTAAAAACTCCAATATGTGATGAAAACACATAAAACTCCCAGAAGACAATGTAGACAATAAGCTCCTTTACATCACTGAAGGCAATAGTTTTTTTGGATCTAACCCCAAAAGCAATGGCAAGAAAAGCAAAAATAATCCAATGAGTCTGCATCAAACATAAAAGCTTCTTCACAGTGAAGGAAACCATGAACAGAATAAAAAAGGCAACATAGAGAATGGGGAAAAATATTTACAAATCATTATATACAAAAATTTATAAAAACAATATCCAAAATAAACAACCAAAATAACTCAATCACAAAACAACAAACAATCCAACTGAAAACAAGTAAAAGTTCCAAACAGACAATTTTTTGAAGAAGACATATAGATGGCCAACAAACACATGAAAAGATGTCCAACATGCCTAATTATTAGAGAAATGCTAATCAAAATCAAAAGTATGACCTCACATTTGTCACAGTGGCTTTTATCAAAAGAACAAGGAATAATAAGTGTTGGGAAGAATGTAAAGAAAAAGAAACCACTCATGGGAAAGAAAATTGGTGGAGACACTATGAAAATCATATGGAGATTCCTTCAAAAATTGAAAATAAAATTATTATACAATCCAGCAATTTCCATTCTTGGTGTATATCTGGAGATGACAAAAACACTAATTCAAAAAGATATATGCACCTATGTGTTCATTGCAGCCTTATTTACAATGGCCAAGATATGGAAACAGCTTAAGTGTCCATCAATGGAAAAATGAATAAAGAAGATGCAGCATCACATACACAACGCAATTCTACCTAGCCATAAGAAAAGAATGAAATCCTGCCATTTGTAATAACACAGATGGACCTTGAGGAAGTTATGCTAAGAAAATAAGTCACACAAACAAAGAAACATACAGTATGTGGAATATTTTTTAAAAAGCAAATGAGCAAACAAAACAGAACTTATAGAAAAAAGACTGGTGTTTGCCAGAGAGGATGGGGGTTGAAAGGTGGGAAAGAGGGTAAAGGGAATCAACAGGTTAATTTCCAGCTATAAAATAAATTAGTCATGGGGATGTAATGTACAACGTTGTGAATATGGTCATTAACATTACATTGCAAATTTGAAAATTACTAAGAAAATAAATCTTAAAAGATCTCATCACAAAGAAAAAATTGTAACTTTGCATAATGATCAAGGGTAATTAGACTTACTGTGATTGAAATGTATATAAATGTCAAATCATCATATTGTACACCTGAAAATAATGTAATATATGTCATTTATACTCTAATTTTAAAATCATGAAAATAAAACATACATTAAAAAGGAAAATAAATGAATAAAATAAAATTAGTTTCCAGTGTGTTGGGAAATCAAATGAGTCTATTTTAAAACAAATCTAGCAATAGAGGAGGTTTAATACAAACCTCAATTCAGAAGGTAAACAAATGTACATAAGGAGCATTCCCATGGAGAACTCTGTCCCAAGGAACTTTGTCTGCTAACTCATCTGAGATAACCATAAATGGGCTGTTTGAAAATAATGCCCAAGGGTCTCAGGAATATGATAAAATTGCACACCCACAGGATGCTCTTGATATTATCTACTAAGGTCTTCCTAAGCTGGGCTTTTTTCTTTGTGGCAACGTTTTATCAAATGGAAAACTCACACTTCTGAAGATATTTCTTAAGTACTCATCTGCATACTCCAGTTTCTCATCCTTCTCTGAAAATCTGAAAAAATCAAGTGCATTCCTTGATGTCTCACACTTCTTTTTCTTAAATGATATTTATCAAAGTAAGGGTAAGTAAAAAGACTCTTGTTTTAAAATCTATCCATTCTTAGGTAAGGTTGGAATGTGTGTACATCATAGTGCCAAATATTCAAAGGAAAATCAGAAAGCATTTCAATTCTGAAAGCCTTTTTAAACATTGGAAATAACTAGTGTGGTGTTGTAGAAAGAAACTAGATTTTTCTCTGTAATCAAACTCATTCTCTCATTTGAACCTACATTAAAAGCATGTACATTTTAATAAACATTATAAAAGTGTGAAAGTGAAGTCGCACAGTCATGTCTGACTCTTTGCAACCATATGCACTTCAGCCTGCCAGTCTCCTCCATCCATGGGATTTTCCAGGCAAGAATACTGGAGTGGGTTGCTGTTTCTTCTCCAGGGGATCTTCTCGACCCAGGGATGAATCCTGGGTCTCCTTCACTACAAGCAGACTCTTTACCATCTGAGCCACCAGGGAAGCCCAATAAACACAAAATCTGACAAATATTAAATACCTGAATTAAATGTGTAGCTTGTATTCAATTATGTGAACATTTTTAATATGTAGTAAAAATCTGGTGGATCAACTTGTCTACATGATTGATCCAGATGTTCTGAAATCAGATAAAAAATTTTCTTTCTTCAATAATTTTTTCCACATATAACTTTAAAGTCACTGTAAATATAAAAAAAATTCTGTGTAATGAAAATTACATAGTAAAAGATATACTACAATAAAATTTAGTGGACATTAAACCTTCACAGATAAAGAGATCCCTATGTGGTTAAACAGTAATGGAAAAATCACTGGAAGTACTTCCAAAGTTGGATTAAAATGTCATGATATTTGAGATTTAAAAGTAAAGAAATATCATGAGAATCACATGGAAAAGACTAGAAAGAGATCTAGGATAGGATTACAGCACTTAAATTTACAGTTTGGAAATCTTTAAATTTGAATTTTTACTCTCATTACCTCCTCCATTGAAGAAATTGATTGCTTTTTGATCTTTAGAACATTCATAGCTGTTAGGCTATAACAGGGAAAAATGATTAATAATATCTTAAAATATGGATACTAATATTTCCTTTGTCATGAGGTTTAGGGATAGATAACTAAATGAGTTAATGGATGTAAAATGATTCCTGTAATGTCTGACACATCGCACTCATTAAGGATTAATTGGAATTATTATTTTATTATTGTATTTCACACACCTGACCTGGGGTAGCATGAAATCAAAGAGCCATGGTGACATCTTGGCCCTGAGTAACATTATGTGACACTTCCCAGGATGGCTTTGAGGATTTGATGAACTAGTGGATATAAAAACTTTGCTCTGCAGCCCTACAAATGTAATCTGTTGCCCCTAGACTGATAAGTCTCCTATTCTGAATAGAAATAAAGATTTGCCTCCTGATCTAGTTCCCTAAACATAAAGATTAGATTTGTAGCTACTTTGCCAACAAAGGTCTGTCTAGTCAAAGCTATGGTTTTTCCAGTAGTCATGTATGGATGTGAGAGTTGGACTGTAAAAAAAAAAAGCTGAGCACTGAAAAATTGATGCTTTTGAACTGTGGTGCTGGAGAAGACTCTTGGAGTTCTTGGGCTGCAAGGAAATCCAACCAGTCAATTCTAAAGGAAATCAGTCCTGAACAGTCATTGGAAGGACTGATGCTGAGGCTGAAACTCCAATACTTTGACCATCTGATGCGAAGAACTGACTCATTTGAAAAGACCCTGATGCTGGGAAAGATTGAAGGTGGGAGAAAAAGGGGATGACAGAGGATGAGATGGTTGGATGGCATCACTGACTCAATGGGCATGAGTTCAAGTAAACTCTGGGAGTTGGTGATGGACAGGGAAGCCTGGCGTGCTGCAGTCCACAGAGTCACAAATAGTTGGACACAACTGAGCAACTGAACTAACAATTAACTAAGTCATTGACAACTATCCAGATTCTTATGTAGAAACAGGATAAGCCCACTCAATAAAGAAAAATTCCTGCACGATAGATGATTAAAATTTAACATGAAAAACCAATTGCCCAGTTTAAATGAAGTCGTTGTGCAAGAAAATTTACATTCCAAAACAAAGTTCTGATTAGAGGAAAACATGTCATAGCTAAATCCTCTCCATTTATATTTCAGGACACTGGCACAAAAATGTTTAAATTTCTTTTTCAATTATAAATTATTAAGATGGACTTGAATAAAACCTGCCTTGTCAGTTCCTATGCGGATGATGTAACTCTTCAACTATAATAATATACTTGTATCTGAACAAGGCTACCTTGATGATGCTTAAGTGAAGGGTTTTTTCCACCTCATTCTTGTGCTATAGCTATAGCTATAGCTAACAATTTTAGTCTTAATATTTCAGTAATACCTTGCAGCAGTGATTCTGAAAAGGAATTATCTGATTCCTAAGTCCCATGCCACATCTCCTCTACTAGACATTTGAATATAGGAACCAATAAACTTCATTTTAACTGCATCTTCAGCTTATAAGTATGCAAACATAGTATAAAAATCATTCCTTTGGAAAATATAAAGCACAGTCATTTCTACTTGACATTTAATCCTCACCATAGCACAAGGACATAGTCACTGCATCTTTATTATACACAAAAGAAACTTCAATTTCAAAAAGGTTAGGTTACTTAAGCTAGCTACCTTTATTTTGTAGACTCTTGAAAAGAAATTAAGTCACCTAGTATCACATTTGTTTCATTAGTCCTCTCCTCCAGTTCATATGGTAAAGCACCTGCCTACAATGCGGGAGACCCAGGTTTGATCCCTGGGTCGGGAAATTCCCCTGGAGAAGGAAATAGCAACCCACTCCAGTACTCTTGCCTGGAAAATCCCATGAACAGAGGGTCCTGGTAAGCTACAGATCATGGGGTGGCAAAGAGTCAGACATGACTGAGCGACTGCACTTTGACTTTTTTCCAGTTAGTTACTATACTCAACCTCCTATGACTGGATGCTTAATTGTGCAAGCTACATAATTCTGTTTAATCATTTCTCAAAATTTTTCTACCTTTCTTGCTACCTCCCTGCCATAGGTGAAACAAATTGAAGATAATGGAACCAAATAACAAAAGCCATCCTGAAGAGTTTATTCTACTAGGCTTTACTGACCGTCCTTGGCTAGAGTTTCCTCTATTCATTATTCTGCTTATAACATACCCCATGGCCATGATGGGAAACATAGCCATTATTCTGGTGTCCAAGTTAGACCCCTGTCTGCACAGCCCCATGTATTTCTTCCTCACTAACCTCTCCTTTTTGGACATGTGCTACACCACAAGCATTGTCCCTCAGATGCTCTTTAACCTGGGAACGTCTAAGAAGACAATCAGCTATATGGGGTGTGCTGTTCAGCTTTATTTCTTCCACATAATGGGGGGCACAGAATGTCTGCTTTTGGCTCTTATGTCTTTTGATCGCTACGTGGCCATCTGCAAGCCTCTACACTACACCCTCATCGTGAATCAGCGCATCTGTATCTTATTAGTGGCCACCGTGTGGCTGAGTGGAATGACCTATGCTGTCTCAGAGGCCACTGTCACCTTACAGTTACCACTGTGTGGTCACAATGCCCTGGATCACTTGCTATGTGAGATTCCTGTTCTGATAAAGACTGCCTGTGGTGAAAAGGGGGCTAATGAGCTCACACTCTCTGTGGTATGCATTTTTTTCTTAGCTGTGCCACTGTGCTTAATTCTTGTTTCCTATGCTTGCATTGGACATGCTGTATTTAAGATTAAATCTTTGGAGGGAAGGAAAAAAGCCTTTGGGACATGTTCTTCCCATCTCATTGTAGTTTTCTTATTTTATGGCCCAGGTATCAGCATGTACCTTCAGCCCCCCTCCTCCATCTCAAGAGACCAGCCCAAGTTCATGGCTCTCTTCTATGGAGTGGTGACTCCTGCACTCAACCCTTTCATCTACACTCTGAGGAATAAGGATGTAAAGGGGGCACTGGGCAACCTCATGAGGAGCATTTTCACTTCCAAGTGATAGTTGGTAGACATCAGATGAAATTATTTACCTATTTAGTAGGTATATAGAGATTTCTTTAATAACTCAATCTTGTCTCATAATTTCCCACATCATGTTATTTCATAATAGATATTCTTGTAAAACATGTCATGTTTCTCATATTCTTAGGCAAGGTTGAAACTTGGCTAATACACACCAGTAAGAGCATTCTGTGGAAATGTATTTCAAAAATCACTCTATTTTGTTTTATATATACTGAAATAGTGGCTGTTAAACACTAAAAAAAAAAAAAAAGTACTGTAAACTATAACATAAACTAATCAGTTCTGTTCAGTCGCTCAGTCATGTCCAACTCTTTGCAACCCCATGAATCACAGCATGCCAGGTCTCCCATCACCAACTCCCGGAGTTCACTCAAACTCATATCCATCGAGTCAGTGATGCCATCCAGCCATCTCACCCTCTGTCGTCCCCTTCTCATCCTGCTCCCAATCCCTCCCAGCATCAGAGTATTTTCCAGTGAGTCAACTCTTCGCATGAGGTGGCCAAAGTACTGGAGTTTCAGCTTTAGCATCGTTCCTTCCAATGAACACCCAGGACTGATCTCCTTTAGAATGGACTGGTTGGATCTCCTTGCAGTTCAAAGGACTCTCAAGAGTCTTCTCCAATACCACAGTTCAAAAGAATCAATTCTTCAGCGCTCAGCTTTCTCCACAGTCCAACTCTCACATCCATACATGATTACTGCAAAAACCATAGACTTGACTAGACAGACCTTTGTTTGCAAAGTAATGTCTCTGCTTTTGAATATGCTATCTAGGTTGGAAAGCTATCCTTTCCTTCCAAGGAGTAAGCATCTTTTAATTTCATGGCTGCAATCACATCTGCAGTGATTATGGAGCCCAAAAAAATAAAGTCTGACACTGTTTCCCCATCTATTTGCCATGAAGTGATGGGACCAGATGCCATGATCTTCGTTTTCTGAATGTTGAGCTTTAAGCCAACTTTTTCACTCTCCTCTTTCACTTTTATCAAGAGGCTTTTTATTTCCTCTTCACTTTCTGCCATAAGGGTGATGTCATCTGCATATGCTAAGCATAAAATAGCATGGTAGCATTCATCACTGGACTTCCTATGACCATGTGCATACCAAGTCACTTTAGTCATGTCTGACTCTTTGCAACCCTATGGATTGTAGCCCACCATGCTCCTCTCTCCATGGTATTCTGCAGGCAAGAACACTGGAGTAGATTGCCCTGCCAGCCTCCAGGGGATGTTCCCACCCAGGGATCGAACTCACGTCTCTTACATCGCCTGCATTGGCCAGTGGTTTCTTTACCACTGCCACCAACTGGGAAGCCCTCCTATGCTCTTGGCACCTAAGAAACATTTCATCACTGTCTGCAAGATTTGCCACGTCTAAGTGGGCAGCAAGGTGCCACTGTACATTCAGTGTGAGGCACTCTACACCTTCGACCAACCATGAGTTTATCTCACAAGTTTCAGTTTAGTTCAGTTCAGTCGCTCAGTCGTGTCCAACTCTTTGTGACCCCACGGACCGCAGCATGCCAGGCCTCCCTGTCCATCACTAACTTCCAGAGTTCACCAAAACTCATGTCCACTGAGTCAGTGATGCCATCCAACCATCTCATCCTCTGAAGTCCCCTTCTCCTCCTGCCTTCAATCTTTCCCAGCATCAGGGTCTTTTCAAATGAGTCAGCTCTTTGCATCAGGTGGCCAAAGTAGTTTCAGCTTCAACATCAGTCTTTCCAATGTACACTCAGGACTGCTCTCCTTTAGGATGGACTGGTTGGATCTCCTTGCAGTCCAAGGGACTCTCAAGAGTCTTCTCCAACACCACAGTTCAAAAACATCAATTCTTCAGCACTCAGCTTTCTTTATAGTCCAATTCTCACATCCATACATGACTACTGGAAAAACCATAGCCTTGACTAGATAGACCTTTGTTGGCAAAGCAATGTCTCTGCTTTTTAATATGGTGTCTAGGTTGGTCATGACTTTCCTTCCACAGAGTAAAATTAAAATTACTTTTAATTTCATGGCTGCATTCACCACCTGCAGTGATTTTGGAGCCCAAAAAAATAAAGTCAGCCACTGTTTTCTCTGTTTCCCCATCTATTTGCCATGACGTGATGGGACCGGATGCCATGATCTTAGTTTTCTGAATGTTGAGCTTTAAGCCAACTTTTTCACTTTCCTCCTTCACTTTTATCAAGAGGCTCTTTACTTCTTCACTTGCTGCCATAGGGTGGTGTCATCTGCATTTCTGAGGTTATTGGTATTTCTCCCTGCAATCCTGATTCCAACATGTGCTTCATCTAGCCCAGAGTTTCTCATGATGTACTCTGCATATAAGTTAAACAAGCAGGGTGACAATATACAGCCTTGGTGTACTCCTTTACCAAATTGGAACCAGTCTATTGTTCCATGTCCAGTTCTAACTGTTGCTTCCTGACCTACATACAGGTTTATCAAGTGGCAGGTCAGGTGGTCTGGTATTTCCATCTCTTTCAGAATTTTCCAGTTTATAGTGGTCCACACTCAAAGGTTTTGGCATATTTAACAAAGCAGAAATAGATGTTTTTCTGGAACTCTCTTGCCTTTTCCATGATCCAGCAGATGTTGGCAATTTGATCTCTGGTTCCTCTGCCTTTTTTAAAACCAGCTTGAACATCAGGGAGTTCACGGTTTACGTATAGCTGAAGCCTGGCTTGGAGAATTTTGAGCATTATTTTACTAGCATGTGAGATGAGTGCAGTTGTGTGGTAGTTTGTGCATTCTTCGGCATTGCCTTTCTTTGCGATTGAAGTGAAAACTGACCTTTTCATTCCTGTGGCCACTGCTGAGATTTCCAAATTTGCTGGCATTTTGAGTGCAGCACTTTCACAGCATCATCTTTAGGATTTGAAATAGCTCAACTGGAAATCCATCACCTCCAGTAGCTTTGTTTGTAGTGATGTTTCCTAAGGCCACAAGTTTATCAACCTCAATTTATCTAAATGCTACAACACATTGTTACTCTAACAAGCAAGTGTGCAATGTTTTATAATTTTAACTAAGGAATGTATCATTAAATATAAAATGAATAAAATATATGGACAAAACATATGGGTTTCTTAATGTTCCTTGTATATATCATAAGCATGAGCCTTCTGAATCAGTGAGAGAACAAGATAGTGACATTAATAATGAACCACACATGGAACCATTTCATGCGTAATGGGAACATCCAGGAATGCTTTTTGAAACTGTGCAAGAATCAGGATGAGAAAGAAATAATTTGTATTTCTAGAATAGACAGCAAATTGATTACTTCAACAAGGTAAGTATATTTTTGAGGTTTAGAATCTGTTTCGTTAAAAGTTGAAAGTGTCAAAATTATTTCTAGGACTCACATCCAACTTCAAACTCTGTCATAAAACGCCACATTTTTTAAAGCAAATTAAAGGATATTACATTTATTTGGTGTTTAAAATATGGTTAGAAATCAACATTACGGTGCTCCCCTGGTGGTGCAGTGGTAAAGAATCTGCCTGCCAATACAGAAATCAGCATAATGTTGTATAGTGAAAAATTAATAGGTAAGAACAACAAGGGTGACTTAGATATTTCTGGCATGTCTTCTGGTCTAGCAAATCAAGGTCTAAGCAAATTATTGGATGATAAGTCATATGTTTTCCTGAACAAGAATTAACTGCAATACAGATTCATTTTTTTGAAACAGAACACACCATGCTTGGTGCTTGGTCCAGTTCTTGAGACAAATGGACTTTGGTATATTTACTTTGAAAATAATTCTAAACAACTTTAAATGTTGGCTGATAGGTGGCTGATGTGCCATAAAAGGTTTTTAAATTTGACACAAACATTCACACAAAGCAAGAAAAATAAAAACTCTGTGATGGTACATAGTATCTCTGATCATTTTTATTAGTTAAGATAACCTTTGTTTAACTTAATTTTATTTAGGCAAAATGATATCTTTTGTTTAGAGTACAAAATTCAAGATTTAAGTTGAAAACTTAGCTACAGAGACTGTTTAGAGATGTTTAGATCACTTCTATATCTTTTAGATCTGTAAAGACAACTCATTTCAGGATTGTAATTGTCTTCCACTCAGAAATCAATAGTGACAAAATACACCTTCAAGAATGGGTTTCTGCCCTCTCAAGTTTTAAAGTTCACAAACTCATGACCAGTGCTCATCTCACAAACAAACAAACAAACAAACAAAAATGCATGGAGCACAAGAAGTCTTTGGAGGAGATGGTTTATATTGTTTGTGATGGCAGTATCATATGTATAGGCCCATTTCCAAATTTATCAAAATGTATACATTAAATATAGTCAACTTTTTGTGTACTACGCATGCATGTGTGAAACTTGTTCAGTCATGTCCAACTCTTTGCAACACCATGGACTATACAGTCCATACAATTCTCCAGGCCGGAATACTGAAGTAGGTAGCTATTCCCTTCTCCAGGGGTCTTCCCAACCCAGGGATCAAACTCAGGTCTCCCACATCGCAAGCAGATTCTTTATCAGCTCAGCCACCAGGGAAGCCCAACAATTTTTAAAGGATGCACAACAATTTTTAAAGGAATATGATGATACAGGGTCCTCAGAGCTGGTGCACTGGGATGACCCAGAGGGATGGGATGGGGAGGGAGGTGGGAGAGGGGTTCAGGATGGGGAACACATGTACACCCATGGTGGATTCATGTCAATGTATGGCAAAAGCAATACAATATTGTAAAGTAAAATAAACAAATAAATTAAAAAAATAAATAAAGGAATATGAATCTGAACAGAAGAATAAAGCTATATTCCCAAAAAAGAGGAAGAATTGAAACTTTTTTCCTAGAATCAAGTAGCAAAATTAGCTAGTGGGAAGCTGCTGTATAGCACAGGATTCTCTGTTTGGTGTTCTGTGAATGACTGATAAGGGTGGAATTGTGGGTATGGAAGGGAGATTCACAATGGAGTGGATATGTATATACACATAAATAATTCACGTCCTTGTACAGCAGAAACTAACACTGTAAAGAAATTACACTCCAATTAAAAAAACAAATGACAACTTACTCTTCTGTAGGTTTTTTCCTTTGCCTTCATATCATGTCAATAATAGGTATTTATTATCTTATCCACTTTTTTATGTCATTTAAAGAAAAAATATGAAGTATCATACAGTTTTTTCATCATCATAATATATATCTTTGACTCGGGTTTTTTTTTTACTTTTGATACCAACAAAAAAGGTACTTTGACAAACTCATGTTACTAGAAGATTAGAAGATTATTATGATTTATTGAGTCTCTTATAATAATCAAAATAAACACTAACTGCATCAATATACTATTAATATGACATGAAAGTTACATGATTTTCATAATTACTTTTGATAACTACTTAGTTTAATTCAAACAAAAATTTAAATGTGAGTATTTTATATTAATAGTATAGAGTGGTCACATACATATTTGGTTCCAGTAGTTGATTTTCCTTAAATTAATATCACATTGTGACCCAGCAATCCCACTGCTGGGCATACACACCGAGGAAATCAGAATTGAAAGAGACGCGTGTACCCCAATGTTCATCACAGCACTGTTTATAATAGCCAGGACATGCAAACAACCTAGGTGTCCATTAGCAGATGAATGGATAAGAAAGCTGTGGTACATATACACAATGGAGTATTACTCAGCCATTAAAAAGAATACATTTGAATCAGTTCTAATGAGGTGGATGAAACTGGAGCCTATTATACAGAGTGAAGTAAGCCAGAAAGAAAAACACCAATACAGTATACTAACACATATATATGGAATTTAGAAAGATGGTAAGGATAACCCTGTATGCGAGACAGCAAAAGAGACACAGATGTATAGAATGGACTTTTAGACTCTGTGGGAGAGGGAGAGGGTGGGATGATTTGGGAGAATGGCATTGAAACATGTATACTATCATGTAAGAAACGAATCGCCAGTCTATGTTCGATACAAGATACAGGATGTTTGGGGCTGGTGCACAGGGATGATCCAGAGAGATGATATGGGGTGGGAGGTGGGAGGGGGGGTTCAGGATTGGGAACTCATGTACACCCGTGGCTGATTCATGTCAATGTATGGCAAAATCAATACTGTATTGTAAAGCAAAATAAAGTTAAATATATATATATATATATATATATATATATATATATATATATATCACATTGTGTACCCAGTCTATGATAGCAGCTATCTATACTATAGGTTATTCATTATATATTGCTATTGATTTATTTTACTTGTCTTTTTACATTATCTTTTATATTTATTTCTTTTGCTTCCTGAATATTCATACTCCCCAACAGATAGAGACAGACCCATCCATGGCAATTCCTGAGAGAATCAAACTGCTTCCTGACATACTCTAGTGAGAAGAATATGTCTCCTGAGAAAGGAAGACAGGATATGGATTCAGAACAACAAGAAGAAATGAAGTATAAATATTCATAATTCTTAATGTTTCAGGGTGAGAAAGTCCAAACATCATCATTATGTAATCAGCACAGTCTGGCATGCTTGTGTGTGAGTGTCTGTGTGTCTTTGTGTGTTAGCCGTGAAAGCATTGCTAGGAAGGACATGATGCTCTGTTAAGAGACACTCAGCCTTCATGAAATCAGACATGGTCCTGATCACAGCAAAATCTTCTCAGTGCATTGTCTTAGGAGTGAGGATGTGGAGATTTATATCCTCTGAACTTTGGGAGGTTACATGGAGAGCATGCAGACAAAATCAGCTACTGGCTCATCAGAAGTAAAAACCATTTACTTTTTTCACTCAAATTTTAGGATTAAAGGTATGTGATAAAACTGATATCTTAAAAAAAGAAGGTTGTGGAACACAGTCTATTAAAATGCTAAAATGGATAGATAACACCCAAAGCATTATTCAGTTCTGGAGATTATTTTAATGAGGTCTTTTCTCCTTCTCTGAAGCATATAAAGATCTACTCAGTTTGCCAGTAGCTCTGTCATAATATTGTTGCAAATTGTTCCAAAATAATTACTTCTCAGGAAATAGATATATCTCTTATTGTTGGGTAATAGAAATGCCTAGATTATCTTGTGCATGTTATTCCAATGAAACGATAACATAGTTCGTCTGGGTTGTTAAGGCACCACCCAGCTAAATATTAGGTCCTCATTGACTATGGGTGAATTGTGGAAAGCAATGGGAAACCTTCTCTACAAACTAATGACCAATTTACATAAACAGTACCTACTGCTCGATCATTTAGAAATGACAATTTCAGCATAACAAAGGTTAATATTTACTGGGGCTTCCCTGATAGCTCAGTTGATAAAGAACCCACCTGCAAAGTGGGAGACCTGGGTTTGATTCCTGGGTTGCGAAGATCCCCTGAAGAAGGGAAGTGGTACCCACTCCAGTATCGTAGCCTGGAGAATTCAATGGACTGTACAGCCCATTGGGTTGCAAAGAGTTGAATATTTATTGAGTTTTTCTTGTATGCCAGGCACTGTACTAAGTGTTTCAGGTAAAATATCTAATAATGTCTCATGTTTTCCTTTGACTGATGGGAAACAAAGAAACATTTCATTAAGAGAACAGAGATTAATAAGGGACTGAATCAGCTAAGGAGCATTTCTGATTATGTGGCACAGACCCAAAATGAATCACTTGTGCTAGATTATTTCCAAAGCAGAACTACCTAAAATGTACTTGTCTTGGATCTTGGAGCTGGGTAAGGTGGCACATGAAGCCAACCCATTGAGCTATTAAAATTATCTTGTTCCTTCCTCTATCTCTTCATACATCTAACTATCACTGAAACTCCATTCCAAAATTCAAACCATCAGAATCTTGTCGATGTTCATTGGTCACTTAATCTCTTATCACATTGATAGAGATAGATAGACAAATACAATTGATTACTGGGCATGAAACTCTTGTTTCTTTAGATTAATATCAGCGCATATTTTCTTGATGACTGAATCTGAACATAGGCTTTTTATTGAAGTATAGTTGATTTAAGATGCTGTGTCAATCTCTGCTGTACAGCAAACTCATTTTTACACATATGTATATTAAATAGATTATGTATACAGACTGGTTATAATAGAGGATATGGCACACATCATCCTATGAGTTTTTTTTTTTTTATGTTCAATTTCCGTCAGTTTTAATTGACACCAGTGTAAATACGACCATTTTGCACAAAGTTCCGTATTCTACAGATCCCAAAACCTGAACCAGGAGCTTTATATGAACTTCAGTGGTACCATGGGAGGCCAAGGCAATTTAATTTAGGTAAACCAGGATTTGATTCATTTGTCAGAACCCTCTTGCAACAGGTCTATTCAATTCTCTTTAAAATGGTGGGATTACTTGCTTTTCTGAAGCAGCAGTTACACAAATGTAGTATTAGATTAAGCCTAAAAGTGGGCCCTAGTCAAAATTTTCCTTATTTTTCTGCATATGATCACGAGAAAGGATCAGGACACCCTTCACAATGCCAATGAAAACCCAACTGAAAACGTTGTCCCTGCCAAACTCCATAAAACTGCAGAGCATTGCATCACCCCAATAAAGCCGCAGGTCTCACCACATGCATCAACAAATCTATAGGGTTAAGTTTCTGCACTTCTCTTTTACAGAATTTTACACCTATTGTACCAAACAGTATTTTAAACACAGACACATCAACTCCCTAATAAAGCAAAAACAAAGGCATTTCCCTTATTAAAAACAAGATACACCATCACTTCATATACACTTTATATGTGTAAGTAACTTCAATAAGTCTTCAAACATTATTGCACTTTAACTTTCATAATTTGACAATGCATTCAATGAAGCAATCTGCAGACAACTAGTTTTACAAACAAATTAAAAAACACTTTTAAGCAGACGAGAACGTCCTAAATTGTTTATTAGGTAAGAACTTTACAGACATCACGTATATTAGCGGTAGCGGTGGAGCTGGAGAGTACTGCGCCTTCTCCACGCTGCTCGGCGAGAGCCACCAATAGTGTGGTGGAACTTGTGGCCCTTGCCCAGGCCGCGGCTCTTTCTGCCCGCGGACGTCAGCCCCCGCATCTCCCTGTGCTTGTGAACTGGTCTGGTGATCCACTGGGTGTCAGGGTTTCTCCTGATAGCTTTATGGAATGGATCAACGAGGATAACCTCAAAGAATTTGTACGTAGAATCTTCACCAACCCAGTAGGAATTCAGGACCCTCAGGGCCCCACAGTGGAGGCCAGCGCGCTCCTCCGCAACTGACTGCAGGCTTCGAGCGAACTTGAGATGGTTGACACCATGGTGCACAGGCTTGCCGTAGGTGGCACCTTTAGGAACTGGGCGTTTGCGGCCCCCGCGGCGCACACGGATCCGGTATATGACATAGCCTTGTTTGGCCTTGTAGCCCAGCCTGCGCGCCTTGTCGGGCCGGGTGGAGCGCGGGGCGCGGTGCAGCGCCGAGAGCTGGCGGTACTGCCAGCAGCTCACCCGCAGCAGGAAGCGCATCACGTTCGACTGTTTCTTCCTCCACAGCTCCTGGATGTACTTGTAGGTGCCCATGTAGGCTCACCCTGATGGCTGCCGCCTGACGGAAAGATCCTATGAGTTTCTTAACATGAGACTGGTAAAAGGCAAGAGGTTTTGATGCTGATGAAGTGCACTTTAATTCCTTATTTTTCATTCATGATTTGCCTCTGTAATGTTTGCATTTTAACTCAAAACAACTCAGCAAGAAAGACAGGAAGGGCTTCATCATATTTTCTTCACAAAAAATGATTAATTAGAAGCTTTAAAGTCCAGAAAATGTATGAGGTAAAAGCCTGAAGAATGTCTGTGCCAAGCCATCTGTTGTACTGCTGTGATGCTCCTATCTACAGACCCCTGACAACTGCCCTTGAGGACCTCCCTCTCTTTCAGTAGACAATGATTAAAATTAAATATTCTTGTTATGTACGTAAAACTGACCTCTACTACATGGATCTCAGGATCCCTGGACAAAGGTCAACAGAGAGTAAATCCTGAAATAAACAGAAAGTGTAATGAAAAAAATCAGATTTTGCCTGGTGTAGTAATATTCCTAGTCACAGGGAGGGGGAAGGGAATTTGACTACATTTGTTTGTATTCTCACCTCAAGCAGACCCATACATTTATCTCTCTATGATGTAATAATTATAGACAGAATACAATTCTTCGTAAGTTTAATTATTTAGAGGCACTCACAGACCTTTCTGGAAGTCTTATTTTTTCAATTATCTCTGAACTTTGTTAAGCTGAAAGAAGTACTTATCACAGGATAACTTTATTCATCCCGTGGGGCTAAGAATACCAAATGACTGACAGCATGCATTGGCCTTTGCACAGTCAGCCATCCAGTGTATCATTCACCAGTTGCTTTCTCCCATGCCTCACGACCCTGACTCTCACTCCCAACACAAGCATTTGGATTTACAGTCTGCAGTCTAAATGGGACAGTATATTTATGAAATGAAATCTTTGTGATGTCACTAATTAAGAAAGAGTGAGGCATTCTCTATTTCTGGTTTGGATTTCTTCCTTCTTTCCTCCATCAGTGTCACTGAGGAAATTGCAGTTCTTCCCAGGTACAGTAAGATAGAATTAGTATTATATTAATAACATATTTGTGTATTTCACTGATAAAAGAGATGACAATTTCTCCACAATCAGAGTTTTTATGCAACTGCATAGGCTATTATTGAGAACTGAAGATATTTAAGAAAATGTTTTGGGTTCAAAAAAAAAGACAATTATCTCTGTTTCTTTACTACAACCTTAACTGAATTGTGTTGCTACAAGGGGAATATATACATTAAAATATATTAATTAATTTAACTAGATACAGTGCATGGTAAATGTTTAGAAATGCTTTAAGTATAAATGCATCATAATAGAATACATGATGTGTGAATAAATTTTGCAAAATCATATCCACCAAGGGTTCTGTAATCATTCAGAGTTGTTATTTCATATTTGACAGAATTTTGAATGAGTCCACTTGTTTCCATCCTTTTTTGTCCATTGTTTAATCTCAGGACCCATGAACAATAACTGAAAATACTCTGAAAATACTCTGAATTCAATAAATACTTGTGGAATGAATGAGTGAAGAAAGCAAGTCAGTGGCAAGAATAGGAAATAAATATTTAGATATGATAACTTTATTTGACAAAATAATGGGATAAAATCTAATTGTGCTGAATTTTTTTTCATTTTATGCCCACTGACTAGATATAAAAGGGAATTTTTTTTTCCATTTTATGTCTGCTGACTAGATTTGGCAACAGGATCAGTGTAACTTCCAAACTTTTTAAACTAGAGGTAAGAAATTTATCTCTGACTTGAGCTTGTTAAGAGCAATATAAAGATTTATATTTCCAGCTAAAAGAATCTTTTAATGACCTGCCTTTCTTTTTTTCAGGTCATGAGCATCAATTGTTCCTTGTGGCAAGACAACAGCATGTCTGTGAAACACTTTGCATTTACCAAATTCTCTGAGGTCACCGAACAGTGTTGGCTCTTATTTTCTCTCATCTTACTCATGTTCTTAGCATCACTGACAGGCAATGCTCTCATAGCCCTTGCCATCTGGACCAATCCAGTCCTCCATTCCCCTATGTACTTCTTCCTGGCCAACTTGTCTCTCTTGGAGATTGGATACACTTGCTCTGTCATACCCAAGATGCTGCAGAGCCTTGCGAGCGAGGCCCGAGGAATCTCTCGGGAGGGCTGTGCTACACAGATGTTTTTCTTTGCCTTATTTGGGATCAGTGAATGCTATCTTTTGGCAGCCATGGCTTTTGATCGCTATACAGCCATATGCTCCCCACTTCATTATGCAACCCGAATGAGTCATGGAGTGTGTGTCCATTTAGCAATGGTTTCTTGGGGAGTGGGTTGCATAGTAGGCTTGGGCCAAACCAACTATATTTTCTCTTTAGACTTCTGTGGCCCCTGTGAAATAGACCACTTCTTCTGTGACCTCCCCCCTATTCTGGCACTAGCCTGTGGAGATACATCCCATAATGAGGCTGCAGTCTTTGTTGTGGCCACTCTTTGCATTTCCAGTCCATTTTTATTAATCACTGCTTCTTATGGCAGAATTCTAGCTGCTGTGCTCATCATGTCATCCTCTGAAGGTCGCCGAAAGGCTCTTTCCACCTGTTCTTCCCACCTACTGGTAGTAACACTCTTCTATGGCTCAGCATCTGTCAGCTATTTGAGGCCCAAGTCTAGCCATTCACCTGGGGTAGATAAACTCCTGGCCCTCTTCTACACAGTGGTGACATCCATGCTCAACCCTATCATCTACAGTTTACGAAACAAGGAAGTCAAGACAGCTCTTTGGAGAACTCTGGGCAAGAAAAAGCTTTGACTCATGAGTACAAATAGCAACCCATTTAAACATTTTTCCTGGAATATCTCATGGACAGAATAGTCTTGCAGGGCACAATCCTTGGTGTTGCAGAAGAGCTGGACACAACTTAGTGGCTAAACAGCAACAACATACTAGAAGACCATAAAAATTTCTCTTTGAAAAAGATGCATAGTCAATCTAAAAGGAAAGAAAGAAAAGGAAGGAAGGGAGAAAAAATGTATTTATCCAACTGTTTTGTAATAACCTCCTTTAATAACAGCTATTGTAATTTTGGAGACAGCAGTCTTCTTATTGCTAAAGTTCAGATTGTCAAGTTCTGGAATGAAATTGGCTACCAAAGAATTTTGATACATGAGTCCAGTACTAGACAGGTTTTCCAAAATATTTCAGTTAGGTTAATGTACAGACTTAAAATGGGGCTTCCCAGGAGGCACTAGTGGCAAAGAACCCACCTGCCAATGTAGGAGACATAAGAGACATGAGTTCAGTCCTTGGGCTGGGAAGATCCCCTGAAGGAAGCACAGCACCCACTCCAGTATTCTTGCCTGGAGAATCCCATGGAGAGAGGATCCTGGTGGGTTATGGTCCACAGGGTCGAAAAGAGTCAGACATGACAAAGCAACTTAGTCCACATGCATGCACAGGCTTAAAGTACAAATTACCAGATTATATCTCAGAAGTCTAGGACATTCTCACCTATACCCTTAGGCATTTCCTAGTCCATGAGAGGAGAAAGCACTATAAGGTCTTCCCTTGTAGCTCAGTCGGTAAAGAATCTGCCTGCAACACAGGAGACCCGGGTTTGATTCCTGGGTATGGAAGATTCCCTGGAGAAGGAAATGGCCACCCACTCCAGTATTCTTGCCTGGAGAATCCCATGGACAGAGGAGCCTGGTGGGCTACAGTCCACGGGGTGGCAAGAGTCGGACACGACTTAGCTACTAAACCACCACCACCACCAGTCCATGAGAGGTTCATATGACTTCTGCTCTGGTCACTGGGAGGGCTTCCCTCATAGCTCAGTTGGTAAAGAATCCACCTGTAATACAGGAGACCCTGGTTCCTTTCCTGGGTTGGGAAGATCCCCTGGAGAAGGGAAAGGCTACCCACTCCAGTATTCTAGCTTGGAGAATTCCATGGTCAGTCCGTGGGGGTCACAAAGAGTCGGACAAGACTGAACGACTTTCACTTTCACATTCAGGTCACTGGTAGCGCTTCCACAAATATCCATCTCTTGTGACTCTTAGTTCCCCAACAACTCTATGATGTGAATTATTTCCTTCCATAAAAATATTTTTAAATTTTTTATCCTTACTAATTGGTACATGATATAGAGTTAAATAACTCTTTTTTTGAGTTGTGGGTACTATGAAAATATGTAACCATCCAAAAGAGCAAAATCATAAAATTCAGAGGAATTTGTTGCAGAATAATATGAGAAATTTTTACCAAGAGTCCCCATAGTAAAAATTTTTTTAAAAAGAAAGAGAAAGCAGATTTAAATTCAAGGAAGGAAGAAGAAAGCTGAACTAAACATAATTAATAAAAGCAATTTTAATTTTTATTTAGTTTACAAAATGTACATATGTGCAGATGAATTCTGAAAGAATATATTTGGAACTCATTCAAAAACTTGCTCTTAAGAGAAATGAACATAGTTACAATATAATCAAGTACCTCTAGTCATCTATAGAAGCATTACCTTAAATTTGAACATCAAGTTTTCAGGGAGGTGCTGTGATCTATAAGTGATTAATAACTACTCATAGTAGTGATACTGTGACAAGGAAAGGAGAACTCTGACTGCTGCCATGACAATTTACAGATAGAATGAATAAGTTCTAACAGTCTAACATAGAGCATGCTGACTGTAGTTAATAATACTGTATTGTATTTGAAATTTGCTAACAAAGTAGACCTTAACTGTTCCTATCATCCACATGTCCAAAGGATAGCTATGTGAGATAGTGAATATGTTACTTAACTTGATTGTGGTAATCATTTCACAATGACAATATAAAATCATCACATTATCCACCTTAAGTCTAACTCTTGGCAATTTTTATTATTTTATCTCAATAAAGCTGAGAAAAAGATGTGATAATGCTACAATCACAGGATGATAGTGATGTTCACTAATGACCAAGATGTGTTTTGCCAGATATGCTCATTTTACCAAAAGCTATTTGGTTCACCAAAGACCGAGACATAATACACTGTGGTGTTTGTTTGTATCTGTGTGCACCTAATGAAGAATAGAAATAATCTGAACGTGTGAAAATAACTACTTAACAACTATGCTATAGAAGTAGATAGGAATTATCTGCAGGCATTAAAGATTATTACTTTTACATGTGTTTATTAATCTTAAAAAATGAATGATTTATTAAAAATTAAGGCAAGTAACAGGCTTCCTGGGGAGTTCAGTGGTAAAAAATCTGCCTGCAATGCAGAAGATGCAAGAGCTCCATCCTGCCACAGGCTCCATCCCTGGGCTGGAGAGATCCCCTGGAGGAGTGAATGGAAACCGACTCCAGTATTCTTGCCTTGGAGAATCCCATGGACAGAGGAGCCTAGCAGGCTACAGTCCATAGGGTCGCACAGAATCGAACACGATTGAAGCAACTGAGCATGGCATGGAAGGCAAGTTAAAAACAATTTGTATAGCATCATCATATCTGTTTAGTTTACTAGTTTTGAAAAGTTTTGTAACTCTAAAATGATCAAAAACTGAACATTTATATGTAAAAGAATGTCTGCAACATTTCCACTCATCATATTAAAAAAAAAACTCAAAATCAATTAAAGACCTAAATTTAAGACCAGAATTCATAAAACTCCTAAGAGAGAAAATAAGCAGAACACTCTTTGAGATAAATCATAGCAATATTTTTTTTTAATCTGTATGCTAAGGCAAAAGAAACAAAAGCAAAAACAAACAAACTAGACCCACTTCTGCACAGGGAATATATATATATATTTATAAAACAAAATGACAATCCACAAAAAGATGGCCGACTGAATGGGAGAAAATATTTACAAATGATATGACTGGTAAGTGGTTAATATCCAAAATATATAAACAGCTCATATCAATAAGACCAAAAAACTCAATCAAAAAATAGGCAGAAAGCATGAATAGACATTTTTACAAAGAAGATATATAGATGGCTAACAGACACATTCATGTTAATGTGTGGCAGAACCAATACAATATTGTAAAGTAATTAGCCTCCAATTAAAATAAATAAATTTAAATTAATAAAATAAAATGATAACATTAAAATTACAGCTTAAATGTTTAAGTATTATTTGACCTAAAATGAAGGAAATAAATTTACCAGTTGTAGTTTCTCAAAAAAAAAAAAAGATGCTCCACATCATTAATTATTACAGAAATGCAAATCAAAACCAGAATGAGACATTACCTCATACCTATCAGAATGGTTATCATCCAAAACTTTACAAACAACAAATGTTGGCAAGAATGTGGAAAAAAGAAACTCTTTTAGACTCTTGATGGGAATGTAAATGATACAGCCACTGTGGAAAACTTCCTAGAGGTTTTCAAACACTAAAAGTACAACTACTCTACAATCTAACAATTCCATTCCTGAGTATATATCTGAAGGAAAAAAAAACACTAATTTGAAGAGATATGTACAATCCAATGTTCATTGCAGCATTATTTACAATAGCCAAGATATGGGAGCAACCTTAGTGTTCAGCAACGTTTGAATGGGTAAAGGAGATAAAGGGGAGATTATAATATATATATGTGACACATATATATTAAATATCAATATAAACACTCCATGTTATCACTTCTACATGGAATCTAGAAAAATTAAACAATTGGAAATGGGGAAGATGGCGGAGGAATAGGACAGGAAAACCACATTCTCCCTCACAAATTCATCAAAAGATCATTTGAATGCTGAGCAAAACAACTTCTGAACACCAGCAGAGGACACCAGGCACCCAGAAAGGCAGCCCTTCCTCTTTAAAAGAAGGTAGGACAAAAGACAAAAGACAAAAAGAGACAAAAGAGTTAGGGACAGAAACCCATACCAGGGAGGGAGTCATGAAGAAGGAAAAGTTTCCAAACACCAGGAAACCCTGTTACCAGCGGGCCTGTGGGAAGTTTTGGAATCTCAGAGTGCAACATGCCTGGGAAGAAAAAAAAAAAAAAAAAACCCACAGAATAGGCACCTAACCACAACCCCCAGTGGAGAAGTAGCCCAGACACTCGCAATCTGCCACCAGCAAGCGGGGACTGAACAGGGAGGCACAGGCTGCAGTCTTAGGGTAAAGACCAGGCCTGAATGCCCTGAGGACAATATGAGAGAGCTAACATGAGATAGCAACCCAAACTGTGGGATAGCCAGAGAGAGGAAAAAAGAGAGAGAAAGAGAACTTTCCCATGAAAAGCTCTGACCTATGGCACACCCTGGCCTGCTCACATAACAAAGGACTGAATGAATACCAGAGGAGAGCTAGCAGACTGCGGACTGGCTCATCCACCCACGGGAGGCAGAGAAGCAGGCTGGCGACAGCCAGAACCAGAAAGCAAAGGGCAATCTCGGCCCCAGAGATGGCATTCCCCCACCAAACTGTGAGCAGGCTCCTAGTTGCTAACCAAGACTTCCTGGGATACTGGGAAGTTGACATCTGCAAGGAGGGTCGCAGCCAGAGATCAGCTCCCCAGAGGAGACACATGGCACACCTGAGATGGCACTCATGCGACGCACCCAAAAAACCAAGTGGCCAGGACCGAGGAGGTGATTAAGATGCATGATTCACCTGGGACAGTGTGCTTGCCAAGCACCTGGTCGCCCGAGCTGCTGGGACCAGGGAAGGGAACAAAACGCAGGCCCAACCGAGTTTGTGCCTTTGTGGAGTACCCGAGAAGCTGAATCTGAGTATCTTAGACCTAGGAAGTGCATGAAACCCAGGGCCCACTTTGGACAATTCTCCTGCAGAGCAACCTGGAGCCTGAGCAGTGTAGACCAGAAAAGCACACACAAGGTGAGCTGGGGCAAACCCAGTGTGGTACATACACTGGGAGCACTCCCCACACATGCCAGTGACATTTGTTTGCACTGTTCTGCCCTCCCCACAGCACAAGTGAACCTAACTAAGTGACCACCTTCGCCCCCTTCTGTCAGGGCAGAAATTAGACACTGAAGAGACTTGAAAACAGAGGAAGCCAAATAAATAAAGAAGAGGGAACCGCTCTGGAAGTGACAGGTGCAGCAGATTAAAACCCTGTAGTTTGCATTGATGAAACATTGGAAGGGGCCTATAGGCCTTGAGAAGAAGTATAAGCTGGAACAAGGAATTATCTGAAACTGAACTGACCCTACACTGCCCTCAACAGCTCCACAGAAATTCCTAGATATATTTTTACTATTATCATTTTTTATTTTAAAGTTCTTTCTTACTCCTTTAATTCTCATTTTTATAACCTACTACTACTTTGAAATAAAGACCCTATTTTATTTTTTAATTAACTAATTTATTTTAATTGGAAGGTAATTACTTTACATATTGTAGTGGTTTTTGCCATACATTGACAAAAATCAGCCATGGGTGTACACGTTCCACATCCTGAACCCCCCTCCAACCTCCCTCCCCATCCCATCCCTCTGGGTCATCGCAGTACACTGGCCCTGAGCACCCTGTCTCATGCATCAAACCTAGACTGGCAATCTATTTCACATAGGGTAATATACATGTTTCAATGCTATTCTCTCAAATCATCCCACTCTCACCTTCCCTCACAGAGTCCAACAGTCTGTTCTTTACATCTGTCTCTCTTTTGCTGTCTCACATATAGAAGACCCTATTTTTAAAGCAAATTTCATATATATATTTTTATAATTTTTGTGATTTAATTTTTTAATATTTTAAACATTGTATTTTTGAATGGGAAAGACTAGAGATCTTTTCAAAAAAATTGAAGATACAAAGGGAACATTTCATGCAAAGATGGGCTCAATAAAGGACAGAAATGGTATGGACTTAACAGAAGCAGAAGATATTAAGAAGAGGTGGCAAGAATACACAGAAGATCTGTACAAAAGAGATCTTTAGGGCCCATATAATCACGATGGTGTGATCACTCACCTAGAGCCAGACATCCTGGAATGTGAAGTTTAAGTGGGCCTTAGAAAGCATCACTATGAACAAAGCTAGTGGAGGTGATGAAATTCCAGTGGAGCTATTTCCCCTAAAAGATGATGCTGTGAAAGTGCTGCACTCAATATGCCAGCACATTTGGAAGACTCAGCAGTGGCCACAAGACTGGAAAAGGTCCGTTTTCATTTCAATCCCAAAGAAAGGTAATGCCAAAGAATGCTCAAACTACTGCACAATTGCACTCTTCTCACATGCTAGCAAAGTAATGCTCAAAATTCTCTAAGCCAGGCTTCAGCAATATGTGAACTGTGAACTTCCAGATGTTCAAGCTAGTTTTAGAAAAGGCAGAGGAACCAGAGATCAAATTGCCAACATCCACTGGATCATGGAAAAAGCAAGAGAGTTTCAGAAAAACATCTATTTCTGCTTTATTGACTATGCCAAAGCTTTTGACTGTATGGATCACAATAAACTGTGGAAAATTCTGAAAGAGATGGCAATACCAGACCACCTGACCTGGCTCTTGAGAAACCTGTATGCAGGTCAGGAAGCAACAGTTAGAACTGGACATGGAACAACAGGCTAGTTCCAAATAGGAAAAGGAGTATGTCAAGGCTGTATATTGTCACCCTGCTTATTTAACTTCTCTGCAGAGTACATCATGAGAAACGCTGGACTGGAAGAAGCACAAGCTGGAATCAAGATTGCTGGGAGAAATATCAATAACCACAGATATGCAGATGACACCACCCTTATGGCAGAAAGTGAAGAGGAACTAAAAAGCCTCTTGAGGAAAGTGAAAGTGAAGAGTGAAAAAGTTGGCTTAAAGCTCAACATTCAGAAAACGAAGATCATGGCATCTGGTCCCATCACTTCATGGGAAATAGATAGGGAAACCATGGAAACAGTGGCAGACTTTACTTTTTTAGGCTCCAAAATCACTGCAGATGGTGACTGCAGCCATGAAATTAAAAGATGCTTACTCCTTGGAAGAAAAGTTATGACCAACCTAGATAGTATATTCAAAAGCAGAGACATTACTTTGCCAACAAAGGTCCATTTAGTCAAGGCTATGATTTTTCCAGTGGTCATGTATGGATGTGAGATTTGGACTGTGGAGAAAGCTGAGTGCTGAAGATTGATGCTTTTGAACTGCGGTGTTGGAGAAGACTCTTGAGAGTCCCTTGGACTGCAAGGAGATCCAACCAGTCCATTCTGAAGGAGATCAGCCCTAGGATTTCTTTGGAAGAAATGATGCCAAAGCTGAAACTCCAGTACTTTGGCCACCTCATGCGAAGAGTTGACTCATTGGAAAAGACTCTGATGCTGGGAGGGATTGGGGGCAGGAGGAGAAGGGGACGACAGAGGATGAGATGGCTGGATGGCATCACGGACTCGATGGACGTGAGTCTGAGTGAACTCCGGGAGTTGATGAGGGACAGGGAGGCCTGGCATGCTGCGATTCATGGGGTCGCAAAGAGTCGGACACGACTGAGTGACTGAACTGAATGGAACTGAAGACTCTAATCTTCAGTACCAATTTTTTACTTAGGAGTGTGATTAGTGTCTTAATTGCTCTCCCCTTTTGACTCTCCCTCTTCTTCCCCAGGTCACCTCTATCTCCTCCCTCCCCTTTCTCTTCTCTACTTAATTCTGTGAATCTCTCTGGGTGTTCCAGGCTGTGGAGAACACTTAGGGAACTTATTACTGGCTAGATTGGTCTCTCCTCTTTTGACTCCCCCTCTTCTCTTCCTACTCACCTCTATCTCCCTCCTCCCTTTTCTCTTTTTCATGTAACTCTGTGAACCTCTCTGGATGTCCCTCACTGTGGAGAATCTTTTCACCATTAACCTAGATGTTTTATCATCTGTGCAGTATGGATGGAGAAGTCTTGAGGCTACTGTAAGAATAAGATTGAGAGCCACAGGCAGGAGACTTAAATCCAAAACTAAAGAACATCAGAAAACTCTTGACTTCAAGGGATATTAATCAACAAGAGCTCATCCAAAAGCCTCCATACCTACACTAAAACCAAGCTCCACCCAAGAGCCAACAAGTTCCAGAGCAAGACATACCACACTAATTCTCCAGCAATTCAGGAACATAGCACTGAGTATCAAAATATAGGCTGCCCAAAGTCACACCAAACCCATAGACACCTCAAAACTCACTATTGGATACTTCATTGCACCCTAGAGAGAAAGGATCCAGCTCCACCCACCAGAACACTGACACAAGCTTCCCTAACCAGGAAACCTTGACAAGCCACTAGTCCAACCCCACCCACAAGGAGGAACCTCCACAATAAAGAGGAACCACAAACTTTCAGCATACAGAAAGGCCACCCCAAACACAGAAACCTAAACAAAATGAAAAGGCAGAGGTAAAGGATTCAGCAGGTAAAGGAACATGATAAATGCCCACCCAACCAAACAAAAGAGGAGGAGATAGGGAATCTACCTGAAAACGAATTCAGAATAATGATAGTAAAGATGATCCAAAATCTTGAAAACAAAATGGAGTTACAGATAAATAGACTAGAGACAAGAATTGAGAATATGCAAGAAATGTTTAACAAGGACCTAGAAGAAGTAAAAAAGAGTCAGTCAACAATGAATAATGCAATAACTGAGATCAAAAGCACTCTGGAGGAAACCAACAATAGGCAGAAGATAGGATAAGTGAGATGGAAGATAGAATGTTGGAAATAAATGAAGCAGAGAGGGAAAAAGAAATAAAAGAAATGAGCACAGCCTCAGAGATCTCTGGGACAATGTTAAACACCACAATATTTGAACCATAGGAGTCCCAGAAGAAGGCAAAAAGAAAGGCCATGAGAAAATACTTGAAGAGATAATGGTTGAAAACTTCCCTAAAATGGGGAAGGAAATAGTCACCCAAGTTCAAGAAACCTAGAGAGTCCCAAACAGGATAAACTCAAAGTGAAACACCTCAAGACACATATTAATCAAATTAATGAAGATCAAACACAAAGAGAAAATACTAAAAGCAGCAAGGGAAAAGCAAGAAAAAACACACAAGGGGATTCCCATAAGGATAACAGCTGATCTTTCAATAGATACTCTTCAGGCCAGAAGGGAATAGCAGGACATACTTAAAGTAGTGGAAGGGAAAAACCTACAACACAGGTTACTGTACCCAGCAAGGATCTCATTCAAATATGAAGGAGAAATCAAAAGCTTTAAAGACAAGCAAAAGCTGAGAGAATTCAGCACCACCAAACCAGCCCTCTAGTACTAAAGGATCTTCTCTAAACAGGAAACACAGAAAGGGTGTATAAACTCGGAACCAAACAACAAAGTAAATGGCAATGGGATCATACTTATCAATAATTACCTTAAATGTAAATGGATTGAATGCCCCAATCAAAAGACAAAGACTGGCTGAATGGATACAAAAACAAGATCCTTATATATGCTGTCTACAAGAGACCCACTCAAAACAAGGGACACATACAGACTGAGAGGGAAGGGCTGGAAAAAGATATTTTACACAAATGGAGACCAAAAGAAAGCAGGAGTAGCAATATTCATATCAGATAAAATAGACTTTGAAATAAAGGCCATGAAAAGAGACAAAGAAGGACACTACATAATGATCAAAGGATCAATCCAAGAAGAAGATATCACAATTATAAATATATATATGCAATGCACCCAACATAGAAGCACTGAAATACGTAAGGCAAATGCTAACAGGTATGAAAGGGGAAATTAACAGTAACACAATAATAGTGGGAAACTTTAAACCCCACTCACACCTATGGATAGATAAACTAAGCAGAAAATTAGCAACGAAACACAAAATTTAAATGATGCAATGGACAAGTTAGATCTAATTGATATCTATAGGATATTTCACCCCCAAACAATGAATTTCACCTTTTTCTCAAGTGCACACAGAACAGTCTCCAGCATAGATCATATCCTGGGCCATAAATCTAGCCTTGGTAAATTCAAAAAACTTGAAATCATGTCAAGCTTCTTTTCTGATCACAATGTAGTAAGGTTAGATGTCAACTACAGGGGGAAAAAACTATTAAAAATACAAATATATGGAGGCTAAATAACACACTTCTGAATAACCAACAATCACAGAAGAAATGAAAAAAGAAATCAAAATATTCATAGAAACAAATGAAAATGAAAACATGACAACCCAAAACTTATGGGATTCAGTAAAAATCAGTGCTAAGGGGAAGGTTCATAGCAATATAAGCTTATCTCAAGAAACAAGAGAAAAATCAAAGAAATAATCTAACGTTACACCTAAAACAACTAGAAAAAGAAGAAATGAAGAATCCCAAAGTTAGTAGAAGGAAAGAAATCATAAAAATTAGTGCAGAAATAAATGAAAAAGAAACAAAGGAGACTATAGCAAAAATCAACAAAACTAAAAACTGGTTCTTCAAGAAGATAAATTAAAAAAATATTTTTGACAAACCACTAGCCAGACTCATCAAGAAAAAAAGAGAGAAGAATCAAATCAACAAAATTAGAAATGAAAATGGAGAAATCACAACAGACAACACAGAAACACAAAGGATCATAAGAGACTACTCTCAGCAACTGTATGCTACTAAAATGGACAACTTGGAAGAAATGGATGAATTCTTAGAAAAGTATAACCTTCCAAAACTGAACCAGGAAGAAATAGAAAATCTTAACACACCCATCACAAGCATGGAAAACAAAACTGTCATCAAAAATCTTCCAACAAACAAAAGCCCAACACCAGATGGCTTCACGGGTGAATTCTACCAAAAATTTAGAGAAGAGCTAACACCTATCCTAGTCAAACTCTTCCAGAAAATTGCAGAGGAAGGTAAACTGCCAAACTCATTCTATGAGGCCGCCATCACCCTAATACCAAAACCTGACAAAGATGTCACAAAAAAAGAAAACTACAGGCCAATATCACTGATGAACATAGATGCAAAAATCCTTAACAAAATTCCAGCAAACAGAATCCAACAACATATTTAAAAAAAGAATTATACATCAGGAATAAGTGGGCTTTATCCCAGGGATGCAAGGATTATTCAGTATTCACAAATCAATTAATGTGATACACCATATTAACAAGTTGAAAGACAAAAACCAAACGATTATCTAAATAGATGCAGAGAAAGCCTTTGACAAAATTCAGCATCCATTTATGATAAAAAAAAAAAAACCCTCCAGAAAGCAGGCATAGAAGGAACATACCTCAACATAATAAAAGCCATATATGATAAAGCCACAGCAAACTTTATCCTCAATGGTGTAAAATTGAAAGCATTTCCAATAAGTCAGAAACAAGACAAGGGTGCCCACTCTCACCACTACTATTCAACATAGTTTTGGAGGTTTTAGCCACAGTAATCAGAGAATAAAAAGTAATAAAAGGAATCCAAATTGGAAAAGAAGAAGTAAAACCCTCACTGTTTACAGATGACAGGATCCTCTACATAGAAAACCCTAAAGACACCACCAGAAAATTACTAGAGCTAATCAATGAATATAGTAAAGTTGCAGGATATAAAATTAACACACAGAAATCCCTTGCATTCCTATATTCTAGCAATGAGAAAACAGAGAAATTAAGGAAACAATTCCATTCATCATTGCAATGACAAGAATAAAATACTTAGGAATAATCTACCTAAATAAATCTACCTAAAGAAACAAATCTGCCTGCAATGCAGGAGACATGGGTTCAATTCCTGGATCGGGAAGATCCACTGAAGAAGGAAATGGGAACCCACTCCAATATTCTTGCCTGGAGAATCCCATGGACAGAGGAAACTTGCATGCTACAGTACATGGAGTTGCAAGAGTCAGACAAGACTGAGTGATTTTCACTTCACTAAAAAGAAACAAAAGACCTATAAATAGATAACTATAAAGCACTGATAAAAGAAATCAAAAATGACACAAATAGATGGATAAATATACCATGTTGGTGGATTGGAAGAATCAATATAGTGAAAATGAGTATACTACCCAAAGCAATCTATAAATTCAATGCAATCCCTATCAAGCTACGGACAGTATTTTTCAGAGAACTGGAACAAATAATTTCACAATTTGTATGGAAGTATTAAAAAAACTCAAATAGCCAAAGCAGTCTTGAGAAAGAAGAATGGAACTGGAGGAATCAACATACATGCCTGACTTCAGACTACACTACAAAGCTACAGTCATCAAGACAGTATGGTACTGGCACAAAGACAGAACTATAGATCAATGGAACAAAATAGAAAGCCCAGAGATAAACCCATGCACCTATGGACACCTTATCTTTGACAAAGGAGGCATGAATATACAATGAAGAAACGACAATCTCTTTAACAAGTGGTGCTGGGGAAACTGGTCAACCACTTGTAAAAGAATGAAACTAGAACACTTTCTAACACCATACACAAAAATAAACTCAAAATGGATTAAAGATCTAAACGTAAGACCAGAAACTATAAAACTCCTAGAGGAGAACATAGGCAAAACACTCTCTGACATAAATCACAGCAGGATCCTCTATGACCCACCTCCCAAAGTAATGGAAATAAAAGCAAAAATAAAAAAATGGGATCTAGTTAAACTTAAAAGCTTTTGCACAACGAAGGAAACTAAAAGCAAGGTGGAAAGACAGCCTTCAGAATGGGAGAAAGTAATAGCAAATGAAGCAACTGACAAATTTATCTCAAAAATATACAAGCAGTTCATGCAGCTCAATACCAGAAAAATAAATGACCCTATCAAAAAATGAGCCAAACAGCTAAACAGACATTTATCCAAAGAAGACTTACAGATGGCTAACAAACACATGAAAACATGCTCAACATCACTCATTATCAGAGAAATGCAAATCAAAACCACAATGAGGTACCATCTCATGCCAGTCAGTATGGCTGCTATGAAAAAGTCTACAAACAATAAATGCTGGAGAGGGTGTGGAGAAAAGGGAACCCTCTTACACTGTTGGTGGGAATGCAAACTAGTACAGCCACTATGGAGAACAGTGTGGAGATTCCTTAAAACCTGGAAATAGAACTGCCATATGACCCAGCAATCCCACTGCATGGCATACACACTGAGGAAACCAGAATTGAAAGAGACATGTGTACCCCAATGTTCATCACAGCACTGTTTACAATAGCCAGGACATGGAAGCAACCTAGAAATCCATCAGTAGACAAATGGATAAGAAAGCTGTGGTACATATACACAATGGAATATTACTCAGCTATTAAAAAGAATGCATTTGAATCAGTTCTGATGAGGTGGATGAAACTGGAGCCTATTACACAGAGTGAAGTAAGTCAGAAAGTAAAACACCAATACAGTATATTAACACATATATATGGAATTTAGAAAGATGGTAATGCTGACCCTACATGTGAGAGAGCAAAAGAGACACAGATGTAAAGAACAGACTTTTGGACTCTGTGGGAGAAGGCGAAGAGTGGGATGATTTGCGAGAAGAGCATTGAAACATGCATATTACCATATGTGAAATAGATCACCAGTTCAGGTTCGATGCATGAGACAGGGTGCTCAGGGCTGGTGCACTGGGATGACCCTGAGGGATGGGATGGGGATGGAGGTTGGAGGGGAGTTCAGGATGGGGAACACATGTACACCCATGGCTGATTCATGCCAATGAATGACAAAAACCACCACAATATTGTTAAGTAATTAGCCTCCAATTAAAATAAAGAAAGAAAGAAAGCTGAGTACTGAAGAATTGATACTTTTGAATTGTAGTGCTGGAGAAGACTCTTGAGAGTCCCTTGGATGGCAAGGAGATCAAACCAGCCAATCCTAAAGGAAATTAACCTTGAATATTCATTGAAAGGACTGGTGCTGAAGCTGAAGCTCCAATACATTGGTCACCTGATGTGAAGGACCAACTCATTCATAAAGACCTTCATGCTGGGAAAGATTGAAGGCAAAATGAGAGGGAGTGACAGAGGATGAGATGATTAGACAGCATCAATGACTAAATGGACATGAATTTGAGCAAACTCCAGAAGAATGGGAAGGACAGGGGAGCCTGGTAAGCTGCAGTCCATGGAGTCACAAAGAGTTTGACATAACTTAGTGACTGAACAACAACATGGATTTTTTGTGTAACTATATACAAATCTAATTATTATTATGCAGAATGTTTATGTGTAAGAGAAAGAGAGACTAAGCAAAAGAGAGTGAGAGGTAAAGAGATCAACTCATTTAATTTTTGTGTTAAAAATCATTAAATGTTCTGAAGAACTTTTTAATGTCACTTTATACCTCCTTGCTGGAAAAACCACTTATGGGTTGTTGTTTTTTTTTCTTTTCTCTTCAACTTATTTTTGTGCCCCTTCATTGTATGGTCAGAAATATTAAATCTTCTGTAAGACAGTGTACAAATAAAACATTTAGGGAACTCACACTTTAAACCCTCCATAATATTTACTCAGATTCACTTCAGTTCAGTCGCATAGTCGTGTCTGACTCTTTGCGACCCCATGAATCGCAGCATGCCAGGCCTCCCTGTCCATCACCAACTCCCTGAGTTCACTCAAACTCACGTCCATTGAGTCAGTGATGCCATCCAGCCATCTCATCCTCTGTCGTCCCCTTCTCCTCCTGCCCCCAATCCCTCCCAGCATCAGAGTCTTTTCCAATGAGTCAACTCTTCGCATGAGGTGGCCAAAGTACTGGAGTTTCAGCTTTAGCATCAGTCCTTCCAAAGATCCTAGGGCTGATCTCCTTCAGAATGGACTGGTTGGATCTCCTTGCAGTCCAAGGGACTCTCAAGAGTCTTCTCCAACACCACAGTTCAAAAGCATCAATTCTTCGGTGCTCAGCCTTCTTCACAGTCCAAATCTCACATCCATACATGACCACAGGAAAAACGATAGCTTTGACTAGACGGACTTTAGTCGGCAAAGTAATGTCTCTGCTTTTGAATATATTATCTGGGTTGGTCATAACTTTTCTTTCAAGGAGTAAGTGTCTTTTAATTTCATGGCTTCAATCACCATCTGCAGTGATTTTGGAGCCCAAAAAAATAAAGTCTGACACTGTTTCCACTGGTTCCCCATCTATTTCCCATGAAGTGATGGGACCAGGTGCCATGATCTTCGTTTTCTGAATGTTGAGCTTTAAGCCAACCTTTTCACTCCCCACTTTCACTTTCATCAAGAGGCTTTTTAGTTCCTCTTCACTTTCTGCCATAAGGGTGGTGTCATCTGCATATCTGAGGTTATTGATATTTCTCCTGGCAATCTTGATTCTAGCTTGTGTTTCTTCCAGTCCAGCATTTCTCACAATGTACTCTGCATAGAAGTTAAATAAGCAGGGTGACAATATACAGCCTTGACGTACACCTTTTCCTATTTGGAACCAGTCTGTTGTTCCATGTCCAGTTCTAACTGTTGTTTCCTGCCCTGCATACAGATTTCTCAAGAGGCAGGTCAGGTGGTCTGGTATTCCCATCTCTTGAAGAATTTTCCACAGTTTATTGTGATCCACACAGTCAAAGGCTTTGGCATTGTCAGTAAAGCAGAAATAGATGTTTTTCTGAAACTCTCTTGCTTTTTCCATGATCCAGTGGATGTTGGCAATTTGATCTCTGGTTCCTCTGCCTTTTCTAAAACTAGCTTGAACATCAGGGAGTTCACGGTTTACATATTGCTGAAGCCTGGCTTGGAGAATTTTGAGCATTACTTTACTAGCATGTGAGATGAGTGCAATTGTGCAGTAGTTTGAGCATTCTTTGGCATTGCCTTTCTTTGGGATTGGAATGAAAACTGATCTTTTCCAGACCTGTGGCCACTGCTGAGTTTTCCAAATTTGCTGGCATATTGAGTGCAGCACTTTCACAGCATCATCTTTCAGGATTTGAAACAGCTCCACTAGAATTTCATCACCTGCACTAGCTTTGTTCATAGTGATGCTTTCTAAGGCCTACTTGACTTCACATTCCAGGATGTCTGGCTCTAGATGAGTGATCACATCATCATGATTATCTGGGTTGTGAAGATATTTTTTGTACAGTTCTTATGTGTGTTCTTGCCACCTCTTCTTAATATCTTCTGCTTTTGTTAGGTCCCTACCATTTCTGTCCCTTATCGAGCCCATCTTTGCATGAAATGTTCCCTTGGTATCTCTAACTTTCTTGAAGAGATCTCTAGTCTTTCCCATTCTGTTCTTTTCCTCTATTTCTTTGCACTGATCAGTGAAGAAGGCTTTCTTATCTCTTCTTGCTATTCTTTGGAACTCTGCATTCAGATGCTTATATCTTTCCTTTTCTCCTTTGCTTTTTGCCTCTCTTCTTTTCACAGCTATTTGTAAGGCCTCCCCAGACAGCCATTTTGCTTTTTTGCATTTCTTTTCCATGGGGATGGTCTTGATCCCTGTCTCCTCTACAATGTCACGAACCTCATTCCATAGTTCATCAGGCACTCTATCTATCAGATCTAGGCCCTTAAATCTATTTCTCAGCACTGTATAATCATAAGTATTTGATTTAGGTCATACCTGAATGGTCTAGAGGTTTTCCCTGTTTTCTTCAATTTGAGTCTGTATTTGGCAATAAGGAGTTCATGATCTGAGCCACAGTCAGCTCCTGGTCTCGTTTTTGTTGACTGTATAGAGCTTCTCCATCTTTGGCTGCAAAGAATATAATCAATCTGATTTCGGTGTTGACCATCTGGTGATATCCATGTGTAGAGTCTTCTCTTGTGTTGTTGGAAGAGGGTGTTTGCTATGACCAGTGCATTTTCTGGCAAAACTCTATTAGTCCTTGCCCTGCTTCATTCCACATTCCAAAGCAAAATTTGCCTGTTACTCCAGGTGTTTCTTGACTTCCTACTTTTGCATTTCAGTCCCCTATAATGAAAAGGACATCTTTTTTGGGTGTTTGTTCTAAAAGGTCTTGTAGGTCTTCATAAAACCGTTCAACTTCAGCTCCTTCAGCATTACTGGTTGGGGCATAGACTTGGATAACTGTGATATTGAGTGGTTTGCCTTGGAGACGAACAGAGATCATTCTGTCATTTTTGAGATTGCATCCAAGTACTGCATTTCGGAATCTTTTGTTGACCATGATGGCTACTCCATTTCTTCTGAGGGATTCCTGCCCGCAGTAGTAGATATAATGGTCATCTGAGTTCAATTCACCCATTCCAGTCCATTTTAGTTCACTGATTCCTAGAATATCGACATTCACTCTTGCCATCTCCTATTTGACCACTTCCAATTTGCCTTGATTCATGGACCTGACATTCCAGGTTCCTATGTAATATTATTCTTTACAACAATGGACCTTGCTTCTATCACCAGTCACATCCACAGCTGGGTATTGTTTTTGCTTTGGCTCCATCCCTTCATTCTTTCTGGAGTTATTTCTCCACTGATCTCCAGTAGCATATTGGGCACCTACTGACCTGGGGAGTTCCTCTTTCAGTATCCTATCATTTTGCCTTTTCATACTGTTCATGGGGTTCTCAAGGCAAGAATACTGAAGTGGTTTGCCATTCCCTTCTCCAGTGGAACCACATTCTGTCAGACCTCTCCATCATGACCCGCCCATCTTGGGTTGCCCCACAGGCATGGCTTGGTTTCATTGAGTTAGACAAGGCTGTGGTCCTAGAGTGATTAGATTGACTAGTTTTCTGTGAGTATGGTTTCAGTGTGTCTGCCCTCTGATGCCCTCTTGCAGCACCTACCATCTTACTTGGGTTTCTGTTACCTTGGGTGTGAGGTATCTCTTCACGGCTGCTCCACCAAAGCACAGCCACTGCTCCTTACCTTGGACAAGGGGTATCTGCTTACCGCTGCCCTTCCTGACCTCTAATTAAAACAAATAAATTAATTTTTTTAATAAAAGAACCAGTAGTAAACAAAACAGTGTGGTACTGGCATAAAAACAGACAGAGATCAATGAATCAAAACAGAGAGCCCAGATATAAACCCATCCATATACGGTTGATTGTTGATTAATTTATGGCAAAGTATGTGGCGGTTTCACACTGAATAATTCTCACAAACACACAGGATTATGAGAGACAGTGCAGGGAGAGCTTGCAGAGAAGCAACTCCCCAAGAAAATATTGAGCGCATATTTTATTGGTAACTTATCTTGCAATATTGAACTAAGAGCAGTTAAAGCAAGACAGAGACCAGAACACTGGAGTTAAGGAGGCTTCCTCCTAGAGGTCCAGAGGTAATCACATGAGAGTGATAAAGAAAGATCTTTGAAGATGAGGGGGCTTGCTCTGCATTCAGAACAGCATTCAACTAATGCTGACTCATCAGCCAGAATTTCTAGCTTAACGACAGGGGGAAAGAACAAGCAAGGAAGGGGGAATGAATAAGATTAAATTCCAGGAGACATTTCTGAGAAAGCAGTAAAATGCGGTTCCCACAAAAGGAAGCAAGAATAATGTGGGGAAAAAACAATCTTTTCAATAAATGGCATTGTAAAAATTGGAAAGCTACATGCAAAAGGTTGAAACCAAACCACTATCTGACACCATACACACAATTAACTCAAAATGAATTTAAGTCTCCAATGTGAGATCAAAAAACTTCCAGAAGAAACAGTAAAGTGTAAGCTCCTTGAAATCACTCTTGGTGATAGGTTTTTTGGATCTAACCCCAAAAGCAATGGCAAGAAAAGCAAAAATTAACCAATGAGTCTACATCAAACAAAAACACTTCTTCACAGTGAAGAAAACCATGAACAAAATAAAAAGACAACCTAGAGAATGGCAAAAGACATTTACAAATCATATAGGCAAAAATTTATCAAAATAATATCCAAAATATACACCCCAATAATAAAACAACAAAAAGCTAACTGAAAACAGGTAGAAATTTCAAATAAATGGGTTTTTTTGAAGAAGACATTCACATGGCCCACAGGTACATGAAAAGCTGTTCAACATGATTAATTATTAGAGAAATGCGAATCAAAATTTTAAAAAAATTACTTACACATGTCAGAATGGTTAATATCAAAAACACAAGAAATAACAAGTGTTGTTAAGAATGTGGAGAAAAGAGAACATTTTCATGATTCATAGGAATGAAAATTGGGGGATACACTATGGGAAATAATATGTAGTTTCCTCCAAAAGATTAAAAATAGAATTATCATATGATCAAGCGATTCCAATTTTTGGTAGTTATCTAGAGATGACAAAAACACTAGTTCAAAAAGATTGTACAGCTATACGTTCATTGTGGCATTACTTAAAATAGCCTAGATATGGAAACAGCCTAATTGCCCATTGATGGATGAATGGATAAACGTGTGGTATTATACACACAATGCAATTCTATTCAACAAAAGAAAAGAATGAAATTTTGTCATCTGCAATAACATAATTGGACCTTGAAGATATTATGCTAAGAAAATAAGTCATACAGATGAAGACATATATAATTTCTCTTTATATGGACACTTTTTTAAAAAAGGAACTGAACAAACAAAACAAAATTTATAGAGAAAAGATTAATGTTTTCCAGAAGGAAGAAGAATTGAAAAGTGGGAAAGTGGATGAAGGGAAGCAAGAGGCATAATGTTCAGATATAAAATAAGTTACTCACAGGGGTGTAATGTACAGTATAGGGAATATACTCAACAATATTACATTGTAAATTTGCATATTACTAAGAAAAGAAAGCCGAGACATTACTTTGCCGATTAAGGTCCGTCTAGTCAAGGCTATGGTTTTTCCTGTGGTCATGTATGGATGTGAGAGTTGGACTGTAAGGAAGGCTGAGCGCCAAAGAATTGATGCTTTTGAACTGTGGTGTTGGAGAAGACTCTTGAGAGTCCCTTGGACTGCAAGGAGATCCAACCAGTCCATTCTGAAGGAGATCAGCCCTAGGATTTCTTTGGAAGAAATGATGCTAAAGCTGAAACTCCAGTACTTTGGCCACCTCATGCGAAGAGTTGACTCATTGGAAAAGACTCTGATGCTGGGAGGGATTGGGGGCAGGAGGAGAAGGGGACGACAGAGGATGAGATGGCTGGATGGCATCACTGACTCGATGGACATGAGTCTGAGTGAACGCCAGGAGTTGGTGATGGACAGGGAGCCCTGGCATGCTGCAATTCATGGGGTCGCAAAGAGTCAGACACGACTGAGCAACTGAACTGAACTGAACTGAACTGAAGAAGAGAAATATTAAAAGATCTCATCACAAAGAAAAACTGTAACTTTTGTATAATGAGCAACAATGACTAGATTTGTCATGATAGTTTCAAAATGCATACAAATGTCAAATTATGTTTTACACCTGAACATAATGTAACGTATGTCAATTATACTTCAATTTTTAACATTATGACAATAAAAGCATGTTAGAAAGGAATATAAATGAATAGAACAAAATTAATTTCCAGAATGTTGGGAAATCAAATTATTTTATTTTAAAACAAATCTAGCAAAAGAGGTGGAGAAGGCAGTGGCACCCCACTCCAGTACTCTTGCCTGGAAAATCCCATGGATGGAGGAGCCTGGTAGGCTGCAGTCCATGGGGTCGCTAAGAGTCGGACACGACTGAGCGACTTCACTTTCACTTTTCACTTTCACGCATTGGAGAAGGAAATGGCAACCCACTCCAGTGTTCTTGCCTGGAGAATCCCAGGGACGGGGGAGCCTGGTGGGCTGCCGTCTATGGGGTCGCACAGAGTCGGACACGACTGAAGCGACTTAGCAGCAGCAGCAGCAGCAGTTACTTATTGAATCGAAGTTGGTATCAAACCTCCTCTATTGCTGATAACTGCTACTGCTAAGTCACTTCAGTCGTGTCCGACTCTGTGCAACCCCATAGACGGCAGCCCACCAGGTTCCCCTGTCCCTGGGATTCTCCAGGCAAGAACACTGGAGTGGGTTGCCATTTCCTTCTCCAATGCGTGAAAGTGAAAAGTGAAAGTGAAGTCGCTCAGTCGTGTCCGACTCTTAGCGACCCCATGGACTGCAGCCCACCAGGTTCCTCCATCCATGGGATTTTCCAGGCAAGAGTACTGGAGTGGGGTGCCATTGCCTTCTCTGCAATGGGTAACTAATTGTACATAAAGAGTATTCCCATGGAGAACTCTGTCCCAAGGAACTTTGTCTACTAACTCATCTGGGATAACCATAAATGGGCCTGTTTGAAAATAATGCCCAAGGGTCTGAGGAATATAATAAAATTGCACACCCACAAGGCACTCTTGATACTGTCTACTAAGTTCTTCCTAACCTGGGTTTTTTCTTCGTGGTAGCATTTTATCAAATGGCTAACTACACTTCTGAAGATAATTCTTATGTACTCAACTGCATACTCTAGTTCTCTCTCTCTCTCTGAAAATTTGATAAATTCAAGTGTGTTTCTTCACACTTCCTTTTTCTTAAGAGATGTTTATCTAAATAAGGGTAAGTAAAAAAACTGTTTTGAAAGCTATCCATTCTTAGGGAAGGTTGGAATGTGTGTACGTCATAACACCAAATATTCGAAGGAATATCTGAAAGTATTTCATTTCTGGGAGACTTCTCTAAACATTGGGAATAACTAGTTTGGTGCCTACAGAAAGCAACTAGAGTTTTCTTTGTAAGTCAACTAAGTCCTCACTTGAACCTACCTTAAAAGCATGTACATTTTAATAAACACTATATCTGACAGATATTAAATACCTGAATGAAGTGTGCAACTTTCATTCAATCATCCCAACATTTTTAATATGTAGTAAAATTCTGATGGATTGATTTGTCCACATGTTTCATCTAGATTTTGAAATCAGATAAAAAGATTTTCTTTCTTCTCTAATCTTTCCCACACAAAACTTTAAATCACTGTAAATATAAATGAAATAATGTACAATGAAAATTAATTACAAAAAGATACACTAGCATGAAAATGTTATTAGAAACACAAATGATTTTAAATCTTCACAGTAAAGAGATCCCTATGTGGTTAAACAGTGATGGAAAAATCACTGGAAGTAGATCAAAAATTGTATTAAAATGTCATGGTACTTGAGAGCTAAAAGCAATGAAATATGAGAATGAGATGGGAAAGATTAAAAATCTAGGATAGAATTATATAACTTAAATACACATCTTTGGAAACTTGAAATCTGAATTTATACTCTATCTCATTACCTGATTGAAGGAATTGATTGCTTTTTGATCTTTAGAACCTCCCTAGTTATTAGCAAACAACTGGGATGAATGAATACAATATCTTAAAATATGGATACTAAAATTTCCTTTGTCAAAGGGTTTGGGATCGGTACTAAATGATTTAACGGGTATAAAATGCTTCCTGTAGTGTTTGACATACATGGCTCATTCAGGATTAGTTGGAATTATTATTTTATTATTATATTACACACATCTGACCTAGGGGTAGTGTGAAATCAAAGGGCCATATAGTGACATCTCCACCCTGAGTAACTTTATGTGACACTTCCCAGGATGGCTTTGAGGATTTAATGAAATAGAGAATGTGAAAACTGTGCTTTGCAACCCTACAAATGTAATCTATTGCCCCTAAACCAATAAGCCTCTGATCCTAAACTGGATTAAAGATTTTCCTCCTGGTCCACTTCCCTGGACATTAAGATTGAATTTGTAGCTACATAGAATTAAGTAAATCATTGATAATTTTCTAAATTCTTATATGCAAACAGGATAAGTCCACTCAATAAATAAAAATAACTCTGAGATAGATAAATAAAATTTAACATGAAAAATCAATTGCTCAGTTTAAATGAAGTAGTTATGCAAGAAAATTTATACTCCAAACAAAATGTTGAATAAAGGAAAACATATGTCATAGTTAAATTCTCTCAGTTTATACTTCACAAAACTGACAGGAAAATGTTTAAATTTCTTGCTCAATTCTAAATTACAAAGATGGATTTGAATAAAACCTACCTTGTCAGTTCCTAAGAGAATGATATAACTCTTCAACTATAATAATATACTTGTATCTGAACAAGGCTACCTTGATGATGCTTAAGTACAGGGTTTTCACCATGTCCTTCTTGGGCTATAGCTACCTCAACACTTTTAGTCTTAATATTTCAGTAATATCTTGCAGCAGTGATTCTGAAAAAGACCCATTTGATTCCTAGTTCCCATGCCACATCTACTGTACTAGGCACCTGAAGATAGGAACTAATAAACATTATTTTAACTGTCTCCTCATCTGATATGTACACAAGCAAAGTATAAAAAGCATTATTTTGAAGTATTCAAAACACAGTCATTTCTATTTGACATTTAATCCTCACCATAGCCCAAGGACATAATTATTGTCATCTTTATCATTTTGTTGTTGTTGAGTCTCTAAGTCATGTCCAACTCTTTTGCGACCCCATGGACTGAAGCCCACCAGGCTCTTCTGTCCATGGGATTTCCCAGGAAAGAATACTGGAGTGGGTTGCTGTTTCCTTCTCCAGGGGATCTTCCTGATCCAGAGACTGAACCCACGTCTCCTGCATTGTAGGCAGATTCTTTACCACTATGCCACTGAGAAGCCCCATCTTGATTATACATAAAAGAGAATTCAATTTCAAAAAGGTTAGATTACTTAAAGTAGTTACCTTTATTTTGTAAACTCATGAAAAGAAATTAAAGTCATATGGTGTCACATTTTTTCATTATCCTCCTCCGTCCCTCCCCCACCCAATTACTATACCCAGTCTCTTATGACTGGATGCCTAATTGCACACACTGCATAATTGTGTTTTGTCATTTCTCAAAACCTTTCTACCTTCCCTGCCACTTACCTGCTAAAGGTGAAACAAATTGAAGATAATGGAACTAATTAACAAAAGCCATCCTGAAGAGTTTATTCTACTAGGCTTTGCTGACCATCCTTGGCTAGAACTTCCTCTATTCATCATTCTGTTTATAACATACCCTATGGCCATGATGGGAAACATAGCCATTATTCTGGTGTCCAAGTTAGACCCCTGTCTGCACAGCCCCATGTATTTCTTCCTCACTAACCTCTCCTTTTTGGACATGTGCTACACCACAAGCATTGTCCCTCAGATGCTCTTTAACCTGGGAACGTCTAAGAAGACAATCAGCTATATGGGGTATGCTGCTCAGCTTTACTTCTTCCACATAATGGGGGCCACAGAATGTCTGCTTTTGGCTCTTATGTCTTTTGATCACTACGTGGCCATCTATAAGCCTCTACACTACACCCTCATCATGAATCGGCACATCTGTATCTTATTAGTGGCCACCATGTGGCTGAGTGGAATGACCTTTGCTGTCTCAGAGGCCACTGTCACCTTACAGTTACTACTGTGTGGTCACAATACCCTGGATCACTTGCTATGTGAGATTCCTGTTCTGATAAAGAATCCCTGTGGTGAAAAGGGTGTTAATGAGGTCACACTCTCTGTGGTATGTACTTTTATGTTAGTTGCACCGCTATGCTTAATTATTGTTTCCTATGCTTGTATCGAACATGCTGTATTTAAGATTAAATCTTTTGGGGGGAAGGAAAAAAGCCTTTGGGACATGTTCTGCCCATCTCGTTGTAGTTTTCTTATTTTATGGTCCAGGTATCAGCATGTACCTTCAGCCCCCCTCCTCCATCTCAAGAGACCAGCCCAAGTTCATGGCTCTCTTCTATGGAGTGGTGACTCCTGCACTCAACCCTTTCATCTACACCCTGAGGAATAAGGATGTAAAGGGGGCACTGGGCAATCTGATGAGGAGCATTTTCACTTCCAAGTGATAGTTGGTATACATCAAATGAAATTATTTAATCATTTAGTAGATTTATAGAGGTTTCTTTAATAACTCATTCTTGTCTCCTGTTTCACCAGATCATGTTAAATATTCTTGCAAAGAACATTACGCTTCTCATATTCTTTATGGTGTTAGGCAACGGTGATACTTGGCTAGTATGTACCAGTAATGGCTACGGTCCATGGGATCGCAGAGTTGGACACAGCTGAGCAACTAAGCACAGCACAGCACAGCAATTGCACCTTGTTTGTGGAAAAAATAAAAAATAGATTCATTCCATACTGAAATTATAACTTAAGTAGCAAAAATAAAAGATGCTAATAATGATATAAATTATAAAAGCATTAGTTCAAGCTAATCATAATGACAACCATCAGTGGACTTCCTATGACCATTTCACCTAAGAAACATTTCATCCTCTCCGAAAGATTGGCCAGAGTAAGCAGGGAGCATGGTGCCATTGTGGATTCATGGTGAGGCACTCTAAACCTAGGCCAACCATTAATTAGTCTTGTAAGTTTATCAACCTCCATTTATCTAGATGCTTTGTTGCTTTTTTGCTTTTTTTCTTGTTGTGTATGCTCAGTCATGTCTAATATTTGTGACCCTATGTACTGTAGAACAACACGCTCCTCTGTCCATGGGATTTTCTAGGCAAGAATACTGGAGTGAGTTGCCATTTCCTACTCCACAGATCTTCCTCACCCAAGGATCAAACCCACCTCCCAGTGTCTCCTGCATTGGCAGGTGAATTCTTTACCAACTGCACCACCTGGGAAGCCCTATTTAGATGTTACTAGTTAATTAAAAACATATTGTCTATTGTACAACACAAGAAATATATCAATATTTTATAATAAGTATAAATAGAGTATACCCTTTAAAAATTGTGAATCACTGTGTTGAATACCTATAACTTATATAATATTGTATATCAACTATATCTCAATATTTCAAATTAAAAAATACTTTATAACTTTTGTTTAATAAAACTGTTCAGTGTTCTGTATTTTTAACTAAAGAATGTATCATTAAATATTAAATAAAATATATGGACAAGACATGTGGATAAGTTTCTTAATGTTCCTTTTAAGCATGAGGCTTCCATGTTAGTGAGAGAAAAATGTAATGATATTAATGTTGAACCACAATGTGGAAACATATTCATGCATAATCGTAACAGCCAGGAATGCCTTTTGAAACTGCAAGAACCAGTAAGAAAAAGAAATAATTTGTATTTCTAGAATGGAAAACAACTTGATTACTTCAACAATATTAGTGTATTTTTGATGCTTAGAATATGTATCATCAAATGTTGAAATTGTGAACCTTAGTGCAAGGATCCATACTCAACAGAAAACTTTGTCATAAAGTTACATTTCTGAAAGCAAATTAAAGATTTTATAGTTACCTGATATTGAATTAATATGGTGAGAAATCAACATAATGTTGTATAGTGAAAAATTAACAGGTATGAACAAGAGTCATTTGGACTTGTCTAGAATATCTTCTGACATAATCAAGATTTATGGAAATTATTGGATGAGAATTCATATGTTATCCTGAACAAGAATCAACTGCAACCCAGATGCACTTTTAAAAAATATTTATATTTTATTTGTTTATTTAGCTATGCCTGGTCTTAGGTGTGGCATGCAGGATATTTGATCTTTGTTGCATAATATAGGATCTAGTTCCCTGACCAGAGATCAAACTTAGGCCCCTTGCATTAAGAGTGTGGAGTCTTAGCCACTGAACCCCAGACCTACATTTTTAAACAGAGCAGATCATCTGGTGCTTAGTCCAGTTCTTGAGACAAATGGACTTTGGTATATTTCATTTGGAAAAAGTTCTAAGTAACTTTAAAATTGGCTGGGGGTGGCTGATTGCCAAAAAATGTTTCTAAAGTTCACACACACACAGCAATGAAAACAAAAATTCTATGATGTCAAATAACATCTCTGATCATTCTTATTAAAGATATCTTTTGTCTAACAGTCTTACTTACAGAACAATGGTAATTTTTAGAGTGGAGGGCAAAACCCAACAAGAGTTGTGTTGAAAGCTTATAGAGCTGTTAAGACTACTTCCTTAAATCATCTGCTACTTTGCAGGCCTATAAGATAACACATTTCAGAATTGTGAATGTCTTCCACACAGAATTCAATAGTGCTAAAATATACCTTCAGGTATGGGATTCTTACCCTCTTTAGTTTTAAACACACAATCTCATGACTCATACTCTAATCCAAAAACAGCAAGGAGCATAAGAAGTCTTTTGGAGGTGACGAACATTTTACTATATTGTTTGTGGAAAGAGTATCATGGGCATAGACATGTCTAAACTCACCACAATGTATCATTAAATACATGCAGCTTTTTGCATACTAAGTATACCTCAATGGCACCCCACTCCAGTACTCTTGCCTGGAGAATCCCATGGACGGGGGAGCCTGGTAGGCTGCAGTCCATGGGGTCGCTAAGAGTCGGACACAACTGAGCGACTTCACTTTCCCTTTTCACTTTCATGCATTGGAGAAGGAAATGGCAACCCACACGACTGAAGTGACTTAGCAGCATACCTCAATAAATTTCTTTAAAATAAATGTGAATATGGAACAAAGGAAGAATACTAATCTAATTCCAAACAAAGAGGAATAATTAAAGAGTTTTGCTAGGAACAGATGATAAAAAATTGAATATTTAGTAGAAATATGTATGAATATATCACCGACTGAGGGAACTTTATAATCAAAAAATGTTTAAGAGCTCACAACTATTTTCTTTACATATCTAGGGGGAAAAAAATCTTAAAATTTATATAGAAACACAACAGACCCCCAAATAGCCAAAACAATCTTTTAAGAAAGAAAAGTGGAGCTGGATGAATCTGGCTCCCTTACTTTAGACTATTGCTGGCAGATTCTTACTGTCTGAGCCCCCAGGGAAGCCCATAGTATAAAGCTATAGTCATCGAAACAATATGGTGCTGGCACAAAGGCAGACATATAGATCAACGGGACAGGACAGAAAGTCCAGAAGTAAGCTCATGCAGCTATGGTCAGTTAATCTGCAACAAAGGAGGCAAAGGTATAAAATGCAGAAGAGACCGTCTCCTCAATAAGTGGTGCTAGGAAAACTGGACAGTTACATGTAAAGGAATGATCAGAACATTCTCTAACATTATACATGAAAATAAACTCAAAATGGATTAAAGACCTAAATGTTAAGGCCAGATACTATAAAACTCTTGGAGAAAAACATAGGCAGAACACCCTTTGACATAAATTATAGCAATAGTTTTTTTGGATCTATCTCCTAGATCAATGAAAATAAAAACAGAAATTAACAAATGGGACCTAATTAAACTGAAAATCTTTTGCAAAGCAATGGAAACCATAAACAAAATGAAAAGACAACCCACAGAAGGGGAGAAAATATTTGCAAATGATATGACTGAGAAGAGATTAATCTTGTTCAGTATCAGTTCAGTATCAAAAAAAAAAAACCAATCAAAAAAATGGACAGATTTAAATAGACATTTCTCCAAAGAAGACAAACAGATGACCAAAAGTACATGACAATATGCTCACCATAGCTAAACATTACAGAAATGGAAATCAAAACTACAAGTGATATCACCTCACACTAGTCAGAACGGTCATCATCAAAAGTCTACAAACAATAAATGCTAGAGAAGTTGTGGTGAAAAGGGAACTCTCCTTCAGTCTTGGTGGGAATGCAAATTGGTACAGTCACTGTGGAGAACAGTATAGAGGTTCATTAAACCAAAAACAGAACTACTTAATCATTCAGAAATTCCACTCCTGGGCACATACCCTGCTGCTGCTGCTGCTGCTGCTGCTGCTGCTGCTGCTGCTGCTGCTGCTGCTGCTAAGTCGCTTCAGTCGTGTCTGACTATATGAGACCCCGTAGACGGCAGCCCACCAGGATCCCCCGTCCCTAGGATTCTCAAGGCAAGAACACTGGAGTGGGTTGCCATTTCCTTCTCCAATGCATGAAAATGAAAAGGGAAAGTGAAGTCGCTCAGTTGTGTCCGACTCTTAGCGACCCCACGGACTGCAGCCTACCAGGCTCCTCGCCATGGGATTCTCCAGGCAAGAGTACTGGAGTGGGGTGGCATTGACTTCTCCATTTAATAAGACTACATTTAGCAAAGCAAACAATGGTTTAGAATAGGAGACACTAGAAACTTGACTAATTAAGATATTGTATCAATTTATGCAACAAGTGATAAATTCCTTGAGTAGGATAAGGGTATTAAAACATAAAAGAAGAAAAAAGTGTGAAATATTGCTGTAGGAGGCTGACTTAGAAATTTCTTGAATGTGGAAGAGATAAGCCAAAGATAACAATGATGTTTTAAGTCTAGAGGACTAAGTAGGAGGTGTTGATTTTATCAAATTTAATATCAAAAAGAGTAACTTTTGGAATAGAAGTTTTAAAAAATTCTAGAAAAACTAAAGTCAAATTCTAAGATATAAGTAAATATTTTATTATCTACAAGAAGAAATGGACCTCAATTGCTACAAGACAGAATAAACATGCTTATGAAAGAGACCTTGACTAAAGGGATGAAGAGTTTTTAATTTTGTGAGATTTCCTTTTCTGGAGCAATTTTAAAAATTCAATCCATCCCAACTTAATATTATAACATTTTAGGATAAAAATTTTAAGCATATAATACATTGGTATATTACATGATAAATATTTTAATAAGAATTAATACTGGGAAGCGACAGTTGGACAATAGTAGATTTTGCACATACTTCTAACTCAGAGTTTCTGATTCTCTTCAAGGAAAGCACTCTACAGTGAAATAAGAGTACTAAAGGAAAACAACTTTAAGTCTCAGATTTAAGGTTCTTTATGTAGATGCAATGTGTTGCCTATTTTGGCATAGTGAGGAGAGGTTGGAGGCCAAGTTGGCAATGAGAAGAGGGAGTATAGAAAGCTTTTGCAAGGAAACTACTCTAAAATTAGCTTCTGAAATTTCTTGCCCTTATCCCAATATCCTCCCATTTAGCAAACAGTAGAGTTAAGTGCACCTCTTAACTCTGTTAAGAGACCTCAGCTCTTTCTAATCTCAGAGGATTCATTATCTCAGATTGGAAATTCTTGAGTGAAACAAATAATCTAGGCATATTTCCATGAATTTCACAGGAAACTACCTTGAAAGAGACAGTAAAAACTACTGACTGAATCTGAGTTTATAATGACACTTTGGAGAAAGCAGTTCTAATGAGGTGGTTGAAACTGGAGCCAATTACACAGAGTGAAGTAAGCCAGAAAGAAAAACATCAATACAGTATACTAACACATATATATGGAATTTAGAAAGATGGTAATGATAACCCTGTATGCAAGACAGCAAAAGAGACACAGATGTATAGAACAATCTTTTGGACTCTGTGGGAAAGGGAGAGGGTGGGATGATTTGAGAGAATGGCATTGAAACATGTATAATATCATATAAGAAACGAATCGCCAGTCTAGGTTTGATGCATGGTACAGGATGCTTGGGGCTGGTGCACTGGGATGACCCGGAGGGATGATGGGGTGGGGGGAGGTGGGAGGGGGGTTCAGGATTGGGAACATGTGTACACCCGTGGCAGATTCATGTTGATGTATGGCAAAACCAATACAATATTGTAAAGTAAAAAATAATAATAATAATAAAATAAATAAATAAATTGTTTTCACGGCTGGCTTAGATACATCAATATATCTCTTAGTATATAGTTCTTGTGTTGTTTGTTTATAGATTAATAAATATGTTAATGTTGATTACTTTCTATTTAATACATTCCATTTGCACAAGAACAATTATTGGTCCAAACATTACATATCATAATATGCATAATAATTAAAAATAAGTGATTAGGAGTGATTTCAGCATCATGACAATGTAAGATGTTGTTCTTCCCCCCACCCCCTGCCACCTTTGAAAAAACTAATTGGACTTCCAACCGTGAGCAAAAGTGCTTCTGTGGGATTTGTGGGATCCAGCACTAAACACCAAGGGATCCAGGAGAAGTTTCACCCATGAGTGCATCCAGTAATAGGCAGACAGACCTCTGTATGGTCTGTGGGACCAGCAGAGTGAGTGAATCTACCCCAATCCCTTCAACAGTGTTGGAGTGAAATATGGAGACTGCTGACCAGGGCAGATACCAACAGGTGAAAGTTTGCTGCAGCTCAGCCTTCTCAGGGGGAGAATCCAGCATACCATGAAGCAAAAGAGAGAGAAAGAGAGAGAGTTTGAACATAGTGGAGTGGAGACAAAGAGCTTTGACAGACTACTCATCCCCCAAGGTGTCACCATTGAACTATATCCCACAGTGATCTATCCCATGGCGAAATAGAAGAGCAGTTTTCAGTGTTCAGCTACACCAGTTGTGCAGAATGCTGTTAGAGAAACCTATTTCTCTCCAGCAGCACCAAGAGTACTAAGTGGGACCTCCATGTCCTTGGGGAAGTGAGATATTTGGAAAGAAGCAGATAAAAATGAAAAGAGGCATGGTTTCAGTTGACTGGGCTCAGGACTTCAGTAGGAAGTCTGCCCATGAACCCCTGAGAGGAATTTATTCCAAAATCTCCAGCAGGTATGTAAGTACCCCCACTGCCCCAAGTGCTAAACCCATGCCTCTTCCAATGCTTCAGCTGCCTCTTTGTACACTGCCAAATCTGAAAGTGAGAGCATATCTTTTAAAGGGAATGCCATCAGAAAAACAAACAAGGACCTGTGGGCAAAGGAGAAACCTCAAAATTGAGCTATAGAGGCCCCTCTGGAAAACAAATGTTTCCAGCAGCCAGCATGGTGAATTGAAAGAACCAGAGAAGGCATACATATTTACAAATGCTGCCACAAGATGGAACAGGGTGTGTTATGGGTATATCCAATATAAAGGCAGAGAAAACCCCAGATATAACAAATTCAGAAAAAGTATACCCCATCTGAAGCCAACTAGGAAAGATTTGAGAAAGTGTCTGCTAAAAGCATCAATGCAAAACTACAGGAAACATGAAGAATGAAGGAAACATGAAGAATGAAGAAAACATATCCTCACCAAAAAATAGAAATAATCCTCAACAACCTAGCTCCAAGGTAAGGAATATAGCTATCTAACTGACAAAGAATTCAAAACTATTTTGAGGTAACTCAATGAGCCTCAGGAAAAAAAGGTAGTTCAACTAAATCAGAAAAATACATGAACAAAATGAGAAATTTAGCAAAGAGAAAGAACGCATAAAAAAACTAAATGAAATTCTGGAGCTGAAAAATTCAATGAACGAAATAAAAAATGCTAAAGAGAGCTCTACAGAATAGAACAAATGAGACACAGAATAAGAAAGCTAGCAGACAAGACTGAAATAACTAAATTAGAGAAGAACAAAATAAAAAGAATGAAAAAGAGAAAAGAAAGGCTGCATGATATATGGGATTTCTTCTAGAGAGAACATATTAATCAGAATTTCACAAGAAGGAAAGAGGAAGTCGAAAGTTTGTTTAAAGGAACATCTGAGACCTTCTCAAACCTGTGGAGAGACTAGTCTAAGTTCAGAAATTAATCGATCGCCTCCTTATCTCAATGCAAAAGGCCTTCTTTAAGACACATTTTAATGAAACTGTCCAAAATTAAAGACAGAGAATCTTAAAACCGGCCAGAGAAAAAAGAATGTAGTCTACAAGTGAATTCCCATTAGGCCATTAGCCAGTTTCCTAGCAGGAAACCCTACAGGCCAGGAGAGAGTAGAAAGATATATTCAAGGTGATGAAAGAAAAAATAAATGTCTACAATGAATACCGTATCTGACAAAGTAAATAAGAAAAAGAGATAAAGCTTTTACTAGATTAAAAAAAAATGGAAGGAGTTCTTCACCACTAGATCTGACTTTCAAGAAATGATGCAAAGAGTTCTTCAAGCTAAAATAAATTTATGATAAAAACTGACATTAAATCATGGGACACATTGGTAAAAATTAAACACACACAGATGTGGAAAATTCTAAAACTGTAAGGAGATGGTGTGTTAAATACACTTAAATATAGAAAAAAAGTCAAAAGAAAAGATATTCAAAATAACTATAGCTACTATAATTTGTCAGTTAATACACAATATAAAAAGAAATTATGACACCAAAAATATAAAAGAGAATAAAATGGTAGAGGTAATTTAACTGATCAAAGTTAAGTTGCTTTCTGATTGATAGGGACTGTTTAATCTATACAATGTTTTATGTAATCTTCATAGTAACCACAAAGCAAAAACTTAATGTAGATTCACAAAAGATAAAGAAAGGACAACCATCAGGACTTTAATACTATAGACAAACACAGGCTTAAGGTGAAGAAATAGAAAAAGATATTCCATGCAAGCAGAAACCAAAGGAAAGTGGGGGTAGCTATATTTACATCACAAAATAAACTTTATCCAAAACTGCAATGAGAGACATTGAATAATGATAAAGGGGTCCATTCATCAAGAAACTATAACAATTGCAAATATTTCTATACCCAACCCTGATGCAGCTAAATGAATTAAGCAAATACTAACAGATCTGAAGGGAGAAATAGACAACACTACAATACAGTAATAGTAGGGGACTTCATTTTCAGCAATGGGTACATTACTCAGAAGAAAATCAATTTTAAAAATTGGATTTGAACCACACTTTATACTTTATACCAGTTGGACCTAACAGACTTTCATGTACATCCCATCTATCAGCACAAGGATAAACATTCTCTTCAAGTGTACATAGAACATTCTTGCAAGATAGATCTGATAAGTCTATGAAATTTTTCTTTTCAGTATTTTTGTTTGTGAATTGTAATTGGAATACGATGGATTTGTATCTGAAAAGTTAGGCAGTGAGAGACTAGGGTACTGCATGCGGTATCCCAAATAGTGGTATTTCCATAAATGCAAGATGGTTCAAAGAACTCAGTTATGTCTTTTACGTTTTTTAAAGTTTTTGTTTTCCTCTGTGATGCTTCACTCTATGTGGCCCCAATTATTTACTAAAAGTTCTTTTATAGACATGATTCTTGGCCCTTCATTTTCTGGAAAGTAGCTTAAGCATAATTGAATATACCCCATATACACCTAGTTGGAGATAAAGACTGAATCACAGATAAACAAAGGAGAATCAGAATCAATGTAACTGCAAGCCATACAGGAAATTAAGGGGAAGATTTTGGATGTGTTTTTCATTTTAATACTTTAGGAAATAGGGTTTGAACCAATTATACCTAAACTTTAAAGCCCTCAAAAACTACAACTGATATTTGAGTTACCATTCAAAATTCAGGTTTTGCCAAGATTTTACTTTAAATTTAATTATTCTTCAGCTCAATGTGGATTCAGTTTAAAGTGTTATATATACAGTATACATTTCAGATGGATATGGCAATAATACAGGTAATAAAATTATACTTTGATAAAAATACATTTATTTGGAAAATGTGTCAGTTGATTTTTATAATGAACTTACTAACCACAAATATTCAAATCAGACTGAGTTTGAAAAGGAACAAACAACTAGCATTTTCATACAGCTTTTATCACAAATATTTTCTAATATATTTTCACATAATTCTTTCAAATATCCATCAGATTCATCAACTCATTTTTCAAGAGCCTAGCACTCAGTCAACTCAGACATTCTTTATTGCTTCTTAAGTTAAGCAGGTGCACCATGCTCTAACTTCACTTAACAAAACCTAGCCTAGGATGACCACTGCTTTATATGCTATATAGCACAGCTTTGCAACTTATTTTCACGTCTCACTGACTTGAAAAAACAAAGGAAAATATGAGGGGCATTATTTGAAAGCCCTTTTTGGTACAATTCATTAAAATTATTTTCTTACTAATGATAATGGAATATTAAAGAATACACCAAAATTTTTTTCAATATTAACTAGTATTCAAAAGAGAATAACAGTGTTGGAGAAAAGATTTATCTTTCATTAAACCAAAGACAGAAGAAAAAGTTTATGACAAATATTGCCTATAAAGAGAGAAACTGAAAGACATATTCAGTCATTTTAAATTATGAATATCATCTCTCCATAGGAATTTTACATCTGAATTTTATCAATTTTTACAACAAATTCTATGCCTCATCTTCAGTTAAGGATATTTTAATTAGATTTCTGCACTGAAAAAATTCATATTGATGTTGATTTTACATGGCTGTTGTATCCACTGAAGAGTGATTAGTATTTAGGCAGACTGTGTTTCATTCCTATCTGCTACCATGAACTCTGTGACCTTGTGAGAGTACACAATACGTGCTAATAGAGTGAGTGAACGAAAGAAGGGTTGATATGTGGATGGGTAGATGAACTATTGGTGAAAAAGATGCTCCATTATACCATTACTGTCACAAGTATACTAGATCATTCTCACCCCCACTAATCTCTTTACGGCCCCTCTTACATCTTTGTTTCTGAGGGTGTAGATTAGAGGGTTAAGGCTAGGTGTGACAACAGTATAAAAGAGGGCAATGAACTTGCCTTGATCTTGAGAATTTCCTGATGGTGGCTGGAGGTACATGCATAGGGCTGGAATGAAAAAAAGGGATACGACCATAAGATGGGCTCCACACGTCCCAAAGACTTTCTGGAGTCCACTTGTTGATTGCATCCTCAGCACTGCCCGGGTAATGGCACCATAGGAGCTGAGAATGAGGATGAGAGGTACCAGAACAAAAATGGAGCTCGTGACCATGAGGGTCAGCTCATTAGCATGGGTATCAACACATGACAGTCGAAGCAGTACTGGAACTTCACAGAAGAAATGGTCCACTTGGCGATGTCCACACAGAGGTACCCAGAAGGTAAACAAGAAGTGAAGTGCTGAGTTGGTAAAGCCACTTATCCAACAAGCCACAGCCAACAGTTGGCAGAAACGAGGGTGCATGAGGACAGTGTAATGCAGGGGTCTACACACAGCAGCATAACGGTCATAGGACATCACCATCAGTAGAACACATTCTGTGGTTCCCAAAGCAAGGGAAAAATAAAGTTGAATCATACAGCCATTGTAAGAGATGGTTTTTAGTGGGCCCCAGAGGTTGATTAGCAACTGAGGAATGGAGCTTGTGGTGTAGCAGAGATCCAGAAAAGAGAGATTTGAAAGGAAGAAGTACATGGGAGTATGGAGATGGGAGTCCAGGTATGACAAGATAATGATGAACAGGTTGCCTATCAATGTCATCAAGTAGAACATCAAGACAACCACAAAGAGAACTAACTCAAGCTGAGGCCAATCAGAAAAACCCAGTAGAATAAAGTAGTCTTCAGAACTTGCATTGATTCTTTCCATCATCATGCATTTCTTGTTACCTAAGGAAAGAATTGTGTTGTGCTGTGCTAAGTTGCTTCAGCTGTGTCTGACTCTTTGTGACCCTATGGACAGAAGCCCACCAGGCTCCTCTGTCCATGGGATTCTCCAGAAAAGAATACTGGAGTGGGTTGCCATTTCCTGCTCCAGGGGATCTTACCAATTCAGGGATCAAACCTGTGTCACTTTCATCTGTTGTCAGGTGGGTTCTTTACCTCTAGCGCCACCTGGGAAGTCCAAGGAAAGAACTACATACACTCAAATAAAGTGTGGAAATTCTCCAAGAACCATAGAAACACTTAGAAAAGAAACAGAAGCCAGATCAAAGAATTGAATACCACTATTTAATTCTAAGACAATGTGGGCATTAAGAAAAACTATGATGCTAATGAATTGAAAGAAATAAGACTCCACAAACAAATACTGACAAATTTTTTAAAGGATAAAGAAATAGTGGAGAAGAGAAAGCTATTCCTCCCAGCAGGATCCTAATTAATAAATATAGAAGAAATAGCAGAACTAGAAAAACATAAATGGATGCTAATAACCAGTAAATTAAAATATGATGAGAAAAGGATATTTACATAGTCTAAAATATCCCTTCACAAATTACACATTAATTACAAAATGAAAAGTATTAGACTTTACAATAGGAAAACCTGGCGGACATCACCATAGTCAGGTAATCATGCTGATATCACCAGTGTTGAGACAAACCAACATCATGTGACTACTAATGTGATGCTCTGAATATGACATAATTTTACTTCAGTCATATTCCTGCCAAAAGCTTGATGTTAAAAATGAAGAAACAAGAGACAAACTCATGTTGAGACAAGATGGAGAAAATAACTGGCCTGCACTCTTCAAAAATATCAAATTTAAGGGAGACAAAGGCTAAGGAACTTGTTCAGCTTAAAGGAGGACAAAAAGGCATGATATCTAAATGTGTAAGTCTGTACTAGGAAAAAAATAGACATTAACTACATTTTGAGACAATTGGAGAAATATGAAAATGAACTATAGGTTAGATAATAATATAGTATCCATGTTCAATTTTCTTATTTTGTTAACTATACAATGATTATGTAAAATAGCGTTCCTATTCTTAGGAAATAAACAATAGAATTTGGCAGAAAAGAACATGGTATCTCTAAATTAGACTATTATGGTCCAGAAAAAAAAGATACCATAGATAGATAATAGATAAATAGTGATAGGTAAATAGAAATTAATATATTTATACATAGATAATAGATATATACATAGATGATAGATACATAGATTCATATGTGATAGATAGATATAGATAGATGAGAGAGAAAGAAAGAGATAATAGAATAAGTCTTTCAGGCAGAATGTAAACTATTGCTGAATCTACTTAAAAGATTAATGGTAGTTCTTTATACCACTTTAGCACATTTTCTGTAAATTCAATATAGAATAAAAAGCAACAAAAAAGTTACAAAGTATTTTTTACTTTTATGTTTCATCCAGACATTTGTGTTGTTATTCTTAACTGTTGAGTTATTCTTCTTAACTGTTGAGTTATTCTTACTCATCTAAGCAAGACATCTATGTTAAAAGTAACTTGAAAAACTCCTAATATACCAACAGAAGAAAATTTCCATGAAACAATCTTTTTTTTAAAACAAATAGCTTTAGTTTTATTTTCATCATTTTCAGGCAATTTCTATTTATGTGATTATAGAAAACAGAATAACTGCAATCCCAATAATCTTACATATGGATGAAAAGATATGAATAACATCAAATTTAGTTGTGATTTCAAAATGCTTATATAGGGTGAAAATATTGAGCTTCAAGTAAATATTTTTATAGAAAAACTTTATCTCCCTATTTTTTACTTGCACTCACAATTTATTTCTAAACTGAAAGCTAAATAGAGGTACAAAAAAGAGACAGAAACACATGGACATCAACTTATGGTTACTCCTGATACAAACAAAGCTGAAAATCTTAGTTCACGTGTCTAGATCTGTGAAATAGATGGGAGAAAGAGTAATAAAATGCCTTTTAAAGGACATAAAACATAACTGATTTGAAAAGAGGTATTTTTAGAAAAAGGAAGATATAAAGTCATCCAGAGAACAAAGAAGCATGGAAGAATGTGAGGTTGGGGGAAGATGGAGAGGAATCCAAATACTGGTGCTGAAAGTTTAGTTTGCTCCTGTGTATCACAGGGTAAGACACCTAAACACGGGGCCTCAAGGAAGTTTTCACATTATTTCTTTCCTCTAGGACAGTAACTGAGACCATATTCAAATTCTGCTCATAATTTATAATGTCTGCATATATTTTTATTCTCCAACTTAGAGAAGAATTCTGAATATTTATTGAAACCATTAAATGACTCTGTCATTTTATATATTGAACCTAGAGAACCTTAGGTTTCTTTTTGTTAAAAAAAATAATAATAATAAAGTGCATTTCATAAATAGTTATGATTCCTAAGTGATTTTTTTTCTCTTGTGGGTTTTCAGTCTTTCATAGGAAAGATCAATACCATCTTTTGTTGTATAGTTACTATGACAAGGCATAATAACCACTATTTAAATATCCCTCCTTCTCTCTGTGAATGCTTTGCCTTACTTGACACTGACACATCATATCTGCTTCCCTTCTTCCATAGCCAATTTTTTCTCTCCCACTTTCTAATAAGCTATTGGCCAAAATAAGTAAAAATCACAGCAGAGCCATCTATGGTTGCCTCCATTGCCTGTGTGTGTGCTCAATCATATCTGACTTTTTGTGATCCCATGGACTATATCCCACCATGTTCCTCGGTTCATGGGATTCTCCAGGCAAGAATACTGGAGTGGGTTGCCATTTCCTACTCCAGAGGATCCTCCCGACTCAGGGATCAAGCCCACGTCTCTTGCACCTCCTGCGTTGGTAGGCAGATTCTTTACTATCACACCACTTGGGAAGCCCCCAGTTATCTCTACTGGGGTCTTTTAATTACTCATGTTTTATAAGTGTAATTCCTCAAGAAGCTGTGAGCAATAGCTAATTTGTTGAGTTTCAGCATGAAAGTTAGAAATAGTTTAACCCCACAACAGTAAGACTGATTCAGGCCTTTAAACCCTTAATCATTCACTAGTTACACTAACCTAGACTACTTTCTGTAGCTCAGAAACCATGCAAGAGAGTCAGATATTACATTACTTAAAAAGAAAATTTTGCAATTAAACAGAAGATTAACATAAAGAACTTTAAGTTATGGAAGGAGAATAACTATAAAGATGCAACTAGAACTCTAAATGAATCTTGGACCAAGAGACAATATCTAAGAAAGGACAAGCTTGGAAAGAGGCACTTCCTGCTTAAGGCTACAGGTCAGACCTCACCAGAGAAGGTGTTGTTGAGCCCACTGGATAATGAAGTTCACCATGGCTGAATCAAAAAGTAGCAATGGTCAAATAGTGAATTACAAAGATTACATCACGTAGAGATCACTGCCTCTTGAGATATGATAGAAAAATCTAGAGATTATTTTTCAATTGCCCTAGAAGGGAAATAGTACATCATGAGAAATATAAACCCAGATTCAGTCATTGCTTCTTCTATTGTGAATATAACTTTCTTCTTCTGGTTCAATTGCCTAAAAATCTTAGTATATTGATTAAAAAAAAGTGACAGCCATATCTTAATCTGTTGCATGATCCATCCTTCAACATACTAATAAATGTTAGAGAGGAATATGAGATAAGAGACAAAAAAAAAAAGATGTAAGTAGAGGAAAAGTAAGAACTTTATGGTTTACTTTACTTCTTACCAGAGGAGACAGAAATAAAGACCTCATTGAAGGTTGCTTTCATGGGTTATGAAATGAAATATCTCTTCTCTTTTTTAAACTAAGATAGATGGAAGAAATAGTGGTGGACACAAATCTCTTTTTCCCATTCCCATATCCCTGGCGAGGTTGTTTTTTCTTATATTAGTCCTTTAATACTCTCACCTAGTGCTTAAGTAATACTCAAAAAATTCTTTCCACTTCTGTGCTTCCTGTGTCTGTCCTCATTCCCTATATTTGTCTACACAATCTATGCCCTCTATCAGTCCTATGTGTGGACTGATCTGATCTCCAGTTTTCATCTCTTGGAAATCACCAGCATAAATGGCTGTGTGTATCATATATTCTAATCTACTACATCAATATAGAAAAGCAGAGTCTGAAAATTACTGTGATTATCGTTGCTACATAAGACAGAGTCCTGAGTCTACTGAAAAGATCTGGTTTTAGCTGGGAGGAGGAAGTCATTAGAGCATTCACTGTGTCAGGGGATGGACCTCCCCTTTCCTAGAGCAAATAGTGCCTTTATGGAAACAAAAGAATAAACACTTGCTTTCCTTAACTGGGATCAGTGGGAGGGTAAGTCCCAAAGCAGCAATTAATGCCCTTCGAAGAGTTGTCCTAGTTAGAACAGTTTCTAAGGAATACCTTCAACATGATACCATAAAGTTGTACTAAGATAACAATATCACTAGTAAACATGTTTTAAGCCTGCTGTATAGGGAAGGGGATAAGTTGTCCTGAAGTTTCTTCCTGATTTCTTCATCATTCTAAGGGCCAAATTTAAAGGAATATTTGTCAGAGGTAGTCTAATGGGGAGGTGGAAAGGGAAGCATGAAACATTTCTAAAAAGAGAATCCATAGGCTTCCTTGGTGGCTCAATGGTAAAGAACCCTTCTGCCACTGCAGGAGACACTGGTTCAATCCCTGATTCAGGAAGATCCCACACACCTTGAAGAAATTAAGCCTGAGAGTCACAACTGTTGAGCCTGTTCTCTAGAGCCCAGGAGTCACAACTACTGAGCTCACATGCTGTAGCTATTGAAGCCTACGCACCCTAGAGCCAGTGCTCCACAACAAGAGAGGCCACTGCAATGAGAAGACTGCCCACTGCAAATGGAGAGTAGCCCCAGCTCACTGCAACTAAAGAAAAGCCAGGCAACAATGAAGACTCAGTACAGTCAAAAATAAATAAATAAATAAAACTTTAATGGAATACATAAAGACTAAACTTTATTAATTTAATTCTTCCTGCCAACATTTTTAAGCTTCAAGGCCAAGTTTAGTACCACAAAAGTATTGAAAAATATCTTTGAAGACCATTTAAACTGTAACTAAGATGGTAACTACCAAAACTCAGAAACATAACAAAATTATTTAATATTTCCAAAACTTTTTTCTCAGTAATTTCCCTTGATGTCTTGTCAAGAGTTTTGCCATAATATATAAACAACTGAAATTACCTTAGATTACTAATCTACATCCAATAATTTACTTGCTACTATTAAAGTACACCATGAGTTTATAAATTAGTGAACATTTTAAAATTGTTATTTGTTTCTAGCTAACATAATTTATCTGTAGAAAGAAAATTTTAGTTTAGAAATCATATGTGTAATAAAATTACATTTTAAAAACTGTAATTTTTAGGAGAGAAATTGGGTGTTTCTTTTTCTATTTAACAGAAATATCAGAAAATAGACTTTATGTTTCAGTGGTCTTAATTGTTGTGAAAATTAATAAGAAAAATATATAAATGTTTTCCCCAGTGCTTAGTACATAATTATTCAATACATATTTGAATAGATATTTTAATGAAAACCTCTATTTCTTTGTTATTCTTTATTTTAGATATTTAAAATATTACAATAGAACACCTATATTCCTACAGCTAGAATCATCAACTATTACTTTTGTTGTATTGATTACAACCATTTTTTAGAGGCTATCTACAACCAGTCTTGTGCATTGTAAGATCAAGAGGAAACATACACTTTGAGAAATAGACTGGATTCGAATCAAGATGGCAGAGTGCAAGGATGTGGAACTCATCTCCCCTCACACATTTATGTGGAAAAATTCTCACTGAAAACTACCTGGAGATGACCAGAGAGACTCCTGTACAAGCAAGGCTACAAGAAAGGTAAAGGCAGAATCAAATCAGAAACAAAGACAGGCAATTAGGTCAGGTCCTATGCCCCTAGGAGGGGACTCAGAGGAAAAGGAAGATTACAAAGGAGAAGACCCTCCATGAGGAGTGAGCAGCTCAAGTTACATCTTGGACACCCCAGTCCTGGGGTCTGACTAAGGGAAGAGGAGCTCCCTTGGCTGTTTGGAGGCTCAGAGGGACTAAGAAATGGGCTATGGGAAACCTCAACTCAGTTTGGGAATAGTACAAAAATGCTTCTATCTTCCCAAAGCAGGGTGGAAAGGGCAGAACAAAACCATGAGGTTGACTGGCTTCACACACAAATGCCCCAGTGAATATCCTACCCTGAACTGAGCTAACACTCCAGCACAGCTAGAGTTTCTCATTGTAGCTCCACTCTGGAGCAACAGCTGCCACGACAAAGGGGAAAGCTCACTGTGAGATGCTAAAGGTAGCTCTAAGCCTGAACAGGAAGAAGGCAACCATTACTGGAATTTGCACAGGCAGCACATCACAAGGAGACCATATGTCTGAGAGTGGCCAGACCACCATACACAATACACTGACTTTTGCCAAATAAACACACCAGACCCTCTTGCTCCAGCACTGCTCTCCTCTGGGGCTTCAGGAACTTGAGACCCACCATACCCCCAAAAGGACTGTGATGGCCACTGAGCAAAGAGGAAGAAGCACTGGCTCATACCTGGCTCTGGTCCCAGCCCCTTCAGTTCTGACCCCATCCCCTAACAAGGTGATAGCTCTCAGTGCACCCTGAGGAAAGATATGACTTGTGTTCAGGTCAAACCCAGTTCTGCCATCAAAGCCACTGGTCCCATGGAGATTATACGGGGACACTCCCATATAAGAACACCTCTTCAAGGCCACCATGGATAACTTTTTCATCTAATTTCATAGAGACAGAGGAAGTTAAGCAAAATAAGAAGACAGAGTAATTTCTCTCAATTGAAATGGAAAGAGAAAATTTCTGAAAAAGAAACAGCTACTGAGATGGAAATCAATTTTACTAGACAAAGAATTAAACGCATTAGTAATAATAGTAGTAACTGAATTGGGGAAAGGAATAGCTGAACACAGTAAGAATTTTAACAAGGAACTAAAATTATAAGAAATATCAGTAACAACTGAAGAATACAATAACTATAATGATAACACAAGAAGAAAAGAATAGCCAGACTAATAGCCAGAAGAATTTATAAATCAACTAAAACATAGATTAATGGAAATCACTAAATGAGAATAGCAAAAAGAAAACTAAATTTTTTAAACTGAAAACAATTTAAAGGCTCTGTAGGTCAATATCAAGGTACTAGCATTCACATTATAGGGATCCCAAACAGAGAAAAGAGAGAAAAAAGTGTGGAAAATGTAAATGTGCAGCTGCATCTTGAAGCAAGTGGAGCTGGAGTGTTCCCTAGGCTCAGGCTGGAACCCGAGCCTGGGGGGCAGTCTTGGGAAACTGGCCAGCCACTTATGCAGTTTTCAGTCCTCCTTCTTCTCACTGACTGAGGAGCAAGCAAGTGTGCATGTGTTCCTAAGGAGTGGAGTCCAAGCTTTCCACAGCCTTTCCGTTAGTCCCACTGGCTCTCCAACCAGTCAAGGGGTCTCACCTTCTCTGTGCAGGATCCCAGGGTGGGAGGGAGCCAACATCTGTCTGGAACCACTCATTCTCTGGGGAGGATCTCTGCCCATGTAATCTCTCTTTTCCTCTGAGTCTCCACCCAGGACACAGGTCCCAACCGGATGGCTTCTCTTCCTACCCAATTCCATATGGATATTTCTTACAGTCTTGATTGCAGGAGTCTCTCTCCGAGTCTCCAATTAGTTTGCAGTGAGAACTGTTCCACGTAAGTGCTCTACATACAAACTTCAAGTTGTGAACTTTCAATGATGTGAACGTGCATTCTATCAGTCAAGTGTGAGTGAAATTGTGGCTTGCCCTCCATCTCCTATCATTGACCATCCTTCAGCTCTACCATTTCCTACCTTCTCTCCCTCCTCCAGTCAGTACCTCTTCTTGCCTCTTTACTCAATGCCAGCCTCTGTATGCCAGCAGTTGTACTATACTATTGTACTTTTCAAGGTACTGTGCTATAAGGTTTACTTTTTGTTTGTTTTTTTTATGTTATTATTTATGTGAAAAGTATTCTAAATCTATTACAGTACAGTATCATATAGCTGATTGTGTTCATTGGGTATCTAGGCTGACTTTGTTGGACTTATGAACATACTCTCAGAATGGAACTCATTTCAGATGTCAGGGACTTACTGTAGATGTACTGCTGATGAGATCACTGAAGGAAATGAGTTCCTCGACCTCCTACTCCTCCACCTTGACCTCCTCCTGGGCATAATGTATTTAACATGGAAACAATAAGGGGAATTTTCTGTCTAAATAACAACTTCCTCTTCCCTAGTCTTTCTCCTTTGCCATTATGTCGTGTCAATAATGAATATTCAGTACCTTACTCAATTCTTATATCATTTACATAATTTTATATCATGGACATAATTCAGTAGCTTACAATTTTTTCATCCCCTTAATAAGTACTTCTGACTCTATTTTTTTCTTTTTTTTAATGTTCATGGATTTTATTGTAAGGAATAAGATACAAACTTGTTTATAAACATTATTAAATTTGTCATAGCTCTTGCCTCTTTCAATGTATGTTAAGAGTATAGTGATTAAGCACAAAGGGATTCTAATGTTAAAAAAAGATGGAAGTCAATGGGGCAGAAAATGAGATTCAGAATAGCACCTAACTCTCCTGCCCTCCATCACTTTATCTGGTTCCTGACAGAAGTTGTTCCCCTTATAGAAACCAGCCAGAATAGACTCTTGATTTTCTCCACTACTTTTGATACAAATCAGTTGGCACTTGGCCAAATTTATGTATAGCTAGGAGATCTTTAAGATTTACTTATTATTATTTTATGATTTATTTATAACAATCAGAAAAGATACTAACTCATCAATATAATAACATGAAAGTTACTTGTCATTTTCATAATTATTTTTGAAGACTATCTGAATTCAGACAAAAAATTAAAATCTTAGTATTTCACATTAATCGTTCAGAGTGGTCAAATAATTAGTTCCAGTAGTACGTCACTTGAATTCATATCATGTTATGTACATAGTCTATGATAGCAGTTACATATAATACAGATTATTCATTATATTTTACCATTATTTATTTTTGTTTTTACAGGCTATTTTACATCTTACTTATCTTCTTCCTAAATATTGGCATTTACTATATCAACAAATAGAGAGAGGTTTGGCCATGGCAATCCCTGAGAGACAGAATCAAACTACTTTCTAACACTCTAGTAAGAAGAAAATGTCTCCTGGGAAAGGGGAGGCAGGATAAGTATTCAGAATCAGGAGAAGAAATGAAGCATATGTATTCATATTCCTTTTTTTCAGGACAGAGGAAAGCTCAAATATACCATCATGTAACTAGCACAGCTTTGCATTCTTCTGTGTGTGTGTGTGTATGCACGTGCGGTTGAGGACACTGCTAGGAGGGACATAATGCTCTCTGAAGAGACACACAGTCTTTCTGGGAACAGACATGGCCTTGATTACAACAAAAGCTTCTCAATGCATGGTCTTGGGATTGAGGATTGAGGAGATTTACATTCTCTGAATTTGGGGAAGTTATAAGGAGAATGTGCAGAAAAAATTAAGGAGTGGCTCATCAGAATCAATAACCATCTACTTTTGTCCCTCAAATATTAGGATTAAAGGTATGTGATATAACTGATGTCTTTTTAAAAGAGGATTGTGGAAGACAGTGAATTAAAATATGAAAATGGATAGAAAACATACAAAGCATTATTTAATTCTAGGCATTATTTAATTCTAGACATTATTTTAATCAGCTATTTCCCCTTTCTCTGAAGAGTATAAAATTTACTCAGTTTGCCAGTATCTCTATCATAAAATTGCCATTAATTGTTCTAAACTAATCATTTCACAGGAAATAGACAAATCTCTTATTGTTTGGTAATAGAGATGCCTAGATCATCCTGTGCATGTTACTCCAACCAAAGGATAACATAGTTCATGCTGGGTTATGTTGAGGCATCACCCAGCTAAATATTAGGTCCTCAATGAAATGATTATGGGTGAATTGTGGAAAGCAATGAGAAATTATTTCAACAATCTTTAATAACTAATTTACATAAATTGTATATATTCTCCAAGCATTTTAGAAAGAACAATTTCAGAATGATGAAAGTTAATATTTATTGAGTTTTCCTTGTTTGAGAGGCACTGTTCTATTTCAGGTAAAAAATATTTAACAATGTCTCTTATGCTTTCCTTTGGCTGAGAGGAAACAAAGAAACATTTCATTATGAGAACAGAGATTAATAAGAGACTGAGTCAGTTAAGGATCATTTATGTGGCATTGACCCAAACTGAATTACTTAAGCTGGATGATTTCCAAAGTAGAACCATATAGAAAGTACTTGCATTGGATCTTGGGGCTGAGTGAGTTGGCACATGAAGCCAAGCCATTGAGCTATTAAAATCATCTTGTCTGTATGTACCCCAATGTTCATCACAGCACTGTTTACAATAGCTAGGACACAGAAGCAACCTAGATGTCCATCGGCAGATGAATGGATAAGAAAGTTGTGTACATATACACAATGGAATATTACTCAGCTATTAAAAAGAACACAATTGAGTCAGTTCTAACGAGGTGGATGAAACTGGAGCCTAATATATAGAGTGAAGTAAGTTAGAAACAAAAACACCAATACAGTATATTAACACATATATATGGAATTTAGAAAGACGGTAATGATGACCCTATATTAGAGACAGCAAAAGAGACACAGATATAAAGAACAGACTTTTGAACTCTATGGGAGAAGGCAAAGGTGGGATGACTTGAGAGAATAGCATTGAAACATGTATATTGGCATATGTGAAACAGATGAACAGTCCAAATTCGATACATGAAACAGGGCACTCAAACCTGATGCATTGGAACAATCCAGAGGGATGGAATGGGGAAGGTGCTGAGAGGGGGTTCAGGACAGGGGGGACACATGTACACCCATGGCTGATTCATGTCAATGTATGGCAAAAACCACCACAATAGTGGAGAGTAATTAGCCTCCAATTATAATAAATAAACTAATTTTTTAATTATCTTGTCTCCTTCCTCTATGCTTTCATGCATTCAACTATCACTGAAACTCCATCTCAAGACTCAAACTCAGAATCTTGTCAATGTTCAATGGTCACTTAATCTTTTATTATACTGAGTTGGAATAGACAAATACAATTTATCATTGAGCTTGAAACATCTATATTTTTAGACTAATATCACAGTGCATATTTGCTTAATGACTGACTCTTAATATAGTTTATTTTAATAGTCTGGTAATACTAGGGGATATTGCAGGCAACATCCTATGAGTTTCTTAACGTGAGGTTTTTAAAGGGCAAGAGGTTTTGACACTGATAAAGTGCATTTTAATTCCTTATTTTTAATTCATGGTTTATCTCTATAATGTTTCCATTTTAACTCAAAACAACTCAGCAAGAAAGATGGGAAGGGCTTCATCATCCTTCCCTTACACAGAAATGATGGATCAGAAACTTTAAATCAAGAAAATGTGTCAGATGAGAGACAGAAGAATGTGCCAAATTGTTGTACTTCCTATGATGCTCCTTATCTGCAGACTCCAGACACCTGCCTTGAGCATCTCACTCTCTTTCTGTAGGCAGTGATTAAAATTAAACATTCTTGCTATGTACATAAAGCTGACTTCTACTACATGGATCTCAGGGTCCTTGCACAAAGATCAACAGACAGCAAATTCTGAAAACAATAGAAAGAATAATGAAAAAAATCAGATTTTACTTGGTGTAGTATTAGTCTCAGTGACAGGGAGGGAGAAGGGAATTTGACTATGTTTCTTTATATTCTCACCTCCAGTGGACTCATACATTTATTTATATATATTTAATATTTATTTCTAGGCAAAGTACCATTCTTTATTAGTTTAAATATTTAGAAGCACTCACAGACCTTCACTATCTTGGATGTCTTAATTTATTTCAGCTGTCTCTGAACTTTATGAGGTTTTAAAAAGTACTTATCACAGGATGACTTTTTATTCATCCTGAGGGTCTAAGAATATTGAATGACTATCAGCATGTATTACCCTTTGTGCAATCAGCCCTCCTGTATGCCATCTATCAGTAGGTTTCTCCCATTCCCCACATCCTCACCTCTCATCCCCAATACCGGTATTTGTATTTGCTGTCTACAGTCTAAATGGACAAGAATATTTATGAAATGAAATCTTAATGATGTCACTACTTAAGAAAGAGTGAGGCATTCTTCTTTTCTGGCTGGGATTTTTTCCTTGGCTCCTCCATCTGTGTCACTGAGGAAACTCTAGTTTCTCCCAGACACAGGAAGGTTGAATGAGTAAGAAACATATTTGCTTATTTAACTGACAAAATGAATGGCAACTTGTCTACATCTAGAGTATTCTATATAACTGCATAGTCTATCATTGAGAAGTTAGGATATTTCAGAAATTTTTTAGGCTTAAAAAATGAAAGTCAACTATTGTCTTTGTTTTCTTTGCCACAACCTTAACTGAATTGTGTTGCTACATAAGAAATATAGATATTAAATTATATTAGTTAATTTAATTAGATACAATGCAAGGTGAGTGATGTGAAAGTCCTTGGCACTCTTTGTGACCCCAAGGACTGTAGCCTGCCAGCCTCCTCCATCCAGGGAATTCTCCAGGCCGGAATACTGGAGTGCATGGCTGTTCCCTTCTCCAGGGAATCTTCCCAACCCAGGGATCAAACCCAGGTCTCGTGCATTACAAGTGGATTCTTTACCATCTGAGCTGCCAGGGAAGCCCACAATGCAAGGTAAATGTTTACAAATGCTTTAACATAAGTGTAAATGCATTGTAATAGACTACAATATGTAAGCAAATTTTTCAAAGTCATATACACTGAGTGTCCCTGAATTGTGCAGAGTTTTTATTTCACATTGAACAGAATTTTGAATCAGTCCACTTGTTTCTCTCCTTAACTTTGTGGAACTGTGGCATACCTCAGTGGATATACAAATTAGTAGATTAAAATGATTCATAATATACAACTATTTTTCACAGGACATAACATCCACGTGGCATTTTTATATTTGAATCTATATATGTATAGATTATAGACAGATAATTATATATAGAATCTATGTAATTATATATAAAATCTGTTTATGTATGTATTTTTTACTTTTTCTCTTTCTATCACAGCAGATGATTAGAAAAATATGAAATGGAAATGAAGAGAATGAACAGGAGGAATGATTAGGGACTTTAGGGACTGTGACATAAAATTCAGCAAAAGGAGTATATATGAAGGTAAATTTATTGTAAGAGTATCCAAGTATACAGGCACTGCTATGGCTAATATTTAAGTACATAACCACTTTTCTACATGCTTCTGTGAGAATTAACTCACTTAATCCTCATATAACAACTGCATTAGGGAGATACTTCTATCACTTCCTTTTAAAATGGGAAAACTGAGGAACAAATATTTAAGGAAATGTTAGCCAGGACTCAGTGTTAGATGGCTGCACTAGGAATTTAACCCACAAAGACTGTCAGCACTCTTGATTACTGTGCTATTTAGCATGGATTTGAATGTGTGTTTCTGTCAGTATAAGATATATGTATATATGCAAAAATGTATATCTTTGTACATATGCTTTTGTGAACACATAAGCACACAAATTTTGTCTGTTCATAATAATTTGGAACCTCAAAATGCATACTTTTGTTCTATATATACTGGCATCAAACATTAATGTGGAATAAACAGTGATGTGTTTTAAACAAATGTAGAATAAACATGACTTCAGTTTATACTAATGAAAACATAACAGTTCAGAGGAATAGGAAAAAACCTCCTCATTCTTTTGCCCTTTCATAGCAAACATTATTTAGGATTTTCCATGAAGACATTTCCAAAAAAATTTAAACTGCAGTACATCCATATTTAGAAGAAGGAATATTTTTGTCAGGAAGTGGTAGTAACTATCAGATTGAGAGACAAATAGCTGTCACATTTGAGATACTTAAAGGAGATGAAATTTATCATAATTACCTTCAGAAAGTAGAATAAGTGCCACTAGACAGCATATATATGCAGTCAGAGTAAAGCTTAATATTCTAATTTTTTCATTACATGAGAACTTATTCGTTGTTATGGTTGGTGGAAATAATGGTATAAATAAAGTTCTTCACTCCCAAACTTCTTGAGTCTATTTTCAGGAAGAAATGAACAATCAATCGTCCTTGGAGTAATGTAAATACTCAAATGTCAGTTAGAGAGTGGTGGGAAGATGGACTGGAAGGGCCATGTAACTGACCAGAACAAGGGCAAGGGAGAGGTGGAGTTGGAGGAGAAAGTTCCAGAGAGGAGATGAAGCTATGCTGAAACTCAATAATAGATTGTTCAATAGATGGACAAATAAGGAGGCAAATTTCCAGGCCCTTCCACCAGGGGAAAATAAACACAAAGAAAAGGAAATATATGCATACAAGGCACATACTAAAAGATGCAAGCAGTTTGCTGTGACTATAACATATGGTCCATTGGATAAAAAGTGAGATAGAAGTCTATCAATAGTCTACCTTGATCTATAGATTTTCATCAATTATATTAAGAAATTTGATTTTTAACTTGGAGCAAGGGTAATTTTCATTTAGCAAACAACAATCCAATGGAGAAAGCTTGGCAGATGAGATATTTTTTTTTAACTGTTGCAATGATGTGACTATCTCAGCAGTACAATATAGACATGATGTGAATGGCTGTGACAGTCTTCACATGGTTGCCTCTTCTTCATTCACATCTCAGCTCAGGTTTCTCTTCATTAAGAACCCTTTTGGAACAGCCAGTCTAAGTAGGTCAGTCACCACAACTTACCCAAGTTTTAAATCTCTGCATTGTAACAATTATTTATTGAATAGTCATTTAATTATTGCTTTCCTTAACTAAATAAGTTCCCTTTGGAAAGAAGTGGTATTTTTTCATTGTTTTAAACCAGGACCTACAGTAACTGCAAAATACTTTGAAAGTATTCTGCTCAATAAATACTTGTTGAGTGAATGAGTGAAGAAAGTAAGTCAGTGGGAAAAGAAGAAGAAAGAAATAGGTATTTGAGGAACTTCATTTGATAAAAAGAAGGAATGAAAGAGATTTGTGCTGACTTTTTTTCCCCATTTTATGCCTGCTGACTAGATACACTGTGGACAAATCAGTTGGGATAGTTACACAGAATAGTACTGGTTTCAGGATGAGAATAACTTCCAAACTTTAAAAATTTTAAATTATAGGTAAGAAATTTATCTCTTTGGCTCACTGGAGCTTATTAAGAGTAATATAAAGAGTTATATTTCTATCTGAAAGAATTTTCCTGATGACTTTGCTCTTCTTTTCTTAAGGTCATGACCTCAACTGTTCCTTGTGGCAAGACAACAGCATGTCTGTGAAACGCTTTGCATTTGCCAAATTCTCTGAGGTCACCGAACAGTGCTTCCTTTTATTTACCCTCATCCTACTCATGTTCTTAGCATCACTGACAGGCAACGCTCTCATAGCTCTTGCCATCTGGACCAATCCGGTCCTCCATACCCCCATGTACTTCTTCCTGGCCAACTTGTCTCTCTTGGAGATTGGATACACTTGCTCTGTCATACCCAAGATGCTGCAGAGCCTTGTGAGTGAGGCCCGAGGAATCTCTCGGGAGGGCTGTGCTACACAGATGTTTTTCTTTACATTATTTGCTATAAGTGAGTGCTGCCTTTTGGCAGCCATGGCTTTTGATCGCTATATGGCTATATGCTCCCCACTTCACTATGCAACACGAATGAGTCGTGGAGTGTGTGTCCATTTAGCAATGGTTTCTTGGGGAGTGGGTTGCATAGTAGGCTTGGGCCAAACCAACTATATTTTTTCTTTGGACTTCTGTGGCCCCTGTGAAATAGACCACTTCTTCTGTGACCTCCCCCCTATTCTGGCACTAGCCTGTGGGGATACATCCCATAATGAGGCTGCAGTCTTTGTTGTGGCCATTCTTTGCATTTCCAGTCCATTTTTATTAATCATTGCTTCTTATGGCAGAATTCTAGCTGCCATGCTGATCATGCCCTCCCCTGAAGGCCGCCGAAAATCTCTTTCCACCTGTTCCTCCCACCTACTGGTAGTAACGCTCTTCTATGGCTCAGGATCTGTCACCTACTTGAGGCCCAAGTCTAGCCATTCACCAGGGGTGGATAAACTCCTGGCCCTCTTCTATACTGTGGTGACATCCATGCTCAACCCTATCATCTACAGCTTACGGAACAAGGAAGTCAAGACAGCTCTTCGGAGAACTCTGGGCAAGAAAAAGTTTTGATTCATGGGTAGATACCAGAGGAACATACAAATTCCTCTTTGCAAAAGATACTCACTCAACCTAAGAGGAAAGAAGAAAGGAGGGAGGGAGGAAAAAATATTGTACTTGTCAAACTATTTTGTAAGAACATTCTCTAATAACAGTGATTGTAACAATGCTTGTAATTTCGGAGACAGCTCTCTTCCCATAGCTAAAGTTCTGACTGCCAAATTCTGGAAAGAAGTTGGCTATTAAAGAATTTAATAGGAGAGTCCAACACTAGACAAGTATTCCAAAATATTTCTGTTTAAAATATAGGTTTAGAGTATAGATTGCCAGATTATATCTCAGAAGCCTGGCAAATACTCACCCTATACTCAGGCATTTTATAGCCCCTGAGGGCCCATCTGACTTCTGCTCTTGTCACTAGGGTCTGTCCCATAAAACTCCAAATTCACTAGTAACTCTGTGACATGTATTACTTACTTCCATAAAAATGTTTTAAAATTCTTTTGCCTTAATTGTTGGTGCATTCTATAGAGTTAAATTTTTGAGTTGCGTGTGCTATAAAAATATGTAGACATCAGAAGAAGTAAACTCTTATAGTCAGAGGTATTTGTTGCAGAATATTAAAAGAAAAATATGGGAAATTTTTATGGAGAGCCCTCATGGTCAAAATGTTTTTAGAAATAAAGAGAAATCACATTTAAATCCAAGGATGGAAGATGAAAGCTGTACTAAAAATAATTAATATAAATATTTAATATAAATAATTACATAGATTTTTATTCAATTTATAAAATTTACATATGTGCAAATGATTCATAACTGAATATACTTGGAAATTATCCAAAAACTTGATCTTAAGAGAAATGAACATGGTTACAACACAATCTAGTAGCTTAAGGCATGTATTAGATGCGTTTCCTTGGATTTGAACATCTTGTCCTCAGGGAGGTGCTATGATCTATGAGGGATAAATAACTACTCAAACAGTAGCTATAATATGACAAAAAGTGGAGAACTGTCCTGCTACTATGACTTAATTTACAGTACCAGAAGAATAGGTTCTGGGGGACTGATGTATAGTATGGTGACTATAGTTAATAATACTGTATTATATACTTGATATTTGCTGAGAGTACTGTAGATCTTAAGTGTTCTTACCATACACATACACAAATGATAACTATTTGTGGTGATGGAATATGTTTCTTAACTTGATTGTGGTAATCATTTCACGAAGGACACATATATCAAATCATATTATATACTTTATATACAATTTTATTTGTCAGTTTTATCTCTTAAAAGCTGAGGGGGAGAAAGACTGTGAAAATTCTACAGTCAGGGTATAGTAGTGATGTTCACTAATGACAAAGATGTGTTTTACCAGAAATATGCATTTTATCAAAAACTATCCAATTCATTGTTGACTAAAACATAATACATTGTGGTTATTATTTACATGTGTATATAGTAATTAAGAATGGAAATAATCTGAACATGCAAAAATAACCACTTTACAATTATGCTACAGAAATAGGCAGGAATTATATGTAGGCATTAGAGATTATTATTTTAAAGTATGCTTATTAATCTAGAAAAATTAATGATTTATTAAGCATTAAAGCAAGTTAATAGGAATCTATTATGGCATTAACATTTTGTTAAGTTTTATAAGTCTGAATAGATCAAAAACTTGACAACTTACATGTAAAAGAATCAGACTATTACATCTAATCACACCATATGCAGAATTAAACTTATAGTGGATTAAAGTCCTAAATGTAAGACCAGAAACCATAAAACTCCTAGAAGAGAACATAGGCAGTAAGGTCCTTGACAACACTCTTGACAATAATTTTTGAATTCACTCCAAAGGCAATGGCAACAAAAGCAAAAATAAACCAATGAGATTACATCAAATTTAAAAGTTTCTGCACAGTGAAGGAAACCACAAACAAAATAAAAAGGCAACTACAGAATGGGAAAAGATTATTTGTAAATCATATACCTAATGGTTTATCCAAATAATATCCAAAATGTTCAAAGAACACAAGGAACTCAATAACAAAAAATCAAACAATCCAAATGAAAAATAGGTAGTTCTAAATAGACATTCTTCTGAAGAAAACATTCAAATGGCCAACAGACACATGAGAAGACATTCACTTGATTTAATCATTAATTACTGTTTCTGCTGCTGCTGTTTGGTCATCAGGTCATGTCCAACTCTGAGATCCCACAAGCTGTAGCCTGCCAGGCTCACCTGTCCATAGGCTTTCCCAGGCAAGAATACCAGAGGGGTTGTCATGTCCTTCCCCAGGGGATCTTCCTGACCCAGGGACTGAACCCTCATCTCCTGCTTGGCAGGTGGACTTCTTACCACTAAGCCACCTGGGAAGCCCTCCACTAATAATTAGAGAACTGCAAATCAAAACCACAGTATCACTTCACATGTCAGGCTGTTTTCAAAAGAAAAAGAAATAACAAGTTTTGGCAAGAATGTAGAGTAAAGGAAACATAGAGCACTATTTATGGGAATGAAAACCAATGCAGATACTATAGAAAATTGTATAGAGGTGTCTCAAAAAATTAACAGCAGAACTATCATATGATCCAGCAATTCAAAATACTGGTATTTATCTGGAGAAAATGAAAACACTAATTCATCCTAGATAACAGAAGCTAAAAGAACTTTGAGAAAGGGAAACAGAACATTATCATTATTTGGCTGTTTGAAAATAGAAGTAGAAAACTTAAGAGGGCTGATTATGAGAACAGCAATAGAGACCAGGAGAGAGATATTAAAGGCATGAACGAGGGGAGTGGAGGGAGACAAGAGGAGGACTCACATATAAAAGATAGCCAAGAGGTACATTTCGATGATTAACTTATTCTGTGTATTAGGGCTGAAAAGGTGCAGAGGAGTGGTGAAGAAAAGTTAAACTCATCATCGCTCTTAGTATTTTATTTAAGACGCTTTCACTATAATTGCCTCTGAAGCCAGGGTCCCAACTTATTCACCATTTTATCTCCCATGCCTGTCAGTGTTTAGTATGCTGTAGTTACTCAGTAAGTTTTTAAATGAAATAAATGTGTGGATACTGCCATTTGCTAAGAAATAAAATAAAGGAGGAGGAACACATTGAGATTGAAAAAACAGTATAATTTTGAGCTATTTCAATCTCTCACACATTGCTTCAGTTCAGTTCAGTTCAGTTCAGTCGCTCAGTCGTGTCCGACTCTTTGCGACCCCATGAATCACAGCACGCCAGGCCTCCCTGTCCATCACCAACTCCCGGAGTTCATTTAGACTCACGTCCATCAAGTCAGTGATGCCATCCAGCCATCTCATCCTTGGTCGTACCCCTTCTCCTCCTGCCCCCAATCCCTCCTAGCATCAAAGTCTTTTCCAATGAGTCAACTCTTCGCATGAGGTGGCCAAAGTACTGGAGTTTCAGCTTTAGCATCATTCCTTCCAAAGAAATCCCACCAGCAATCTCACTATAAAGAATTACTAAGGAATAAAGATATAATTGAATGTAAGCTATCTATCTATCCACCCATCCATCCATTCATCTAGTTACCTGAAAGGAGATTAGGAGATGATGATGTGTAAGGATTTAGAAGATGGAATTTGAGCTGCTGGCAAAAATACTAACCAGAGATACAGAGTATCTGATGGTGAGTCTGGCCAAGTAGGTACTCACTGAAATAGGAATGCATTTAAATATGTTAAAGTTCATGAAGATATATAATATTCTTTTCTTTTTAACTTTGAAATATGCTATTTCAACACTGTGTCAGTATCTTAAAATATCCCTTCAAAATTATCCAGAGAAATAGTGACAGATACAAGTTAAATCAATGTACAACCATTTCCATAATCTATGTCTTTGCTCCTTGGCAAAGACACTCATTTCCTTAGCAATGTTTAATTTTTACTTTACTTTGATTAAAGACTTAGAAACACACACACACACAAAATAATTCAGAAAGATATATGCACCCATATGTTCATTGCAGCATTATTTACAATAGCCAAGATACAGAAACAACGTGTGTCTTTTGATAGATAAACAGATAAAGATGTGGTATATATATACAATGCAATTCTACCCAGCCATAAAAGAATTATGACATCTTGCCATTTGCAGCAACATGGATGGACCTTGACAGTATTATGCTAAGGAAATAAGTCACACAGAGAAAGACAAATACCATATGATTTCACTTATGTGTAGAATCAAAATAAAACAAATGAACAAAGCAAAGCTCATAGATATAGAGAACATATTGGTGACTGCCAGAGGGGAGGAGCATTCGCAGTGGGTAAAATGCATAATGGAGATCAAGAGGTAACAAACTTCCAGATATAAAATAAATTATGCCACAGGAATGAAATGTGTGGCATGTGGACTATAATCAATAACATTGCATGGAGAAACTGGAAGTTGCTAAGTAAGTAAAACCTAAAAGCTTCCGGGCTTCCCTGGTGGTCCAGTGGTTAAGAATCTACCTTGCAATGCAAGGGACACAGTTCCAATCCCTGGTCCAGAAAGAGTCAACATGCCATGGAGCAACTAAGCCTGTGCACCACAGCTATTGAGCCAGTGCACCTAAAGCCTCTGCTCTGATATAAAAGAAGCCACCACAATGAGAAGCCTGCACATCACAACTAGAATAGCACCTGCTCACTGTAACTAGAGAAAGCCTATGCATAGCAACAAAGACCCACCACAACCAAAAAATTAAGTAAATAAATAAATCTTTTAAAAAAAAGCTTTCATCAGAAAGAAAAAAATTTGTAACTTTATATAATGACCAACGGTAAGTGGATTTACTGTGATCCTTTCCCACTATATTCATGTTAAGTCGCTTCAGTAGTGTCTGACTTTGTGACCCTATGAAATGGAGCCCACCAGGCTTCTCTGTCCCTGGGATTCTTCAGGGAAGAATACTGGAGTGGGTTGCCAGGTCCTCCGCCAGGGGATCTTCCTGATACAGGGTCGAGTCATTATGTTGTACACCTGAAAATAATGTAATGTTGTATATCTGTCATGCTTCAACTTTAAAAATTCATGATATGGAAACGATGTGACTGACAAGGGATTAATCTCCAAAATTTGCAAACGGTTCATATGGCTCAATATCAAAAAAAAAAAAAAAACCCAATCAAAACAACTGAGCATAAGGCCTAAATAGACATTTCTCTAAAGAAGACAGACAAATGGCCAAGAGGTGCAAGAAAAGATGCTCAACATTGCTGTTTTAGAGGAATGCAAATCAAAACTACAATGAGCTATTACCTCACATGGGTCAGAATGGCTATCATCAAAAAGCCTGTACAGATTAAATGCTGGAGGGGATGTGGAGAAAAGGAAACCCTCTTACACTGTTGCTGGGAATGTAAATTGGTACAGACACTAAGAACAGAATGGAGATTCCTTAAAAAACTAAAAATCCAGCAATCCCACTCCTCGACATATATCCAGAGAAAACCATGGTTTGAAACGACACATGCACCCCAATATTCATTGCAATGCTGTTTACAATAGCCAAGACATGGAAGCAATCTCAATGTCAATTGACACATAAATGGATAAAGAAGATGTGGTACATATATACAGTGGAATATTACGCAGCCATTAAAAAGAATGAAATGACATTTTCTGGAAATTATCATCTTAAATGACATAAGTCACTATTAAGGAAAGTAACATGAAATGTTTCACATGAAAATAAGAAATAATAATTCCATTGTGAAAGAAGAGCCCTGTAAACTTTGGAGGATGTCAGGAAAGTGTTTTATCCTTCTTATAAATTTAAATTGCACTGTCTTAGAAAATTAATGCATGCTTTGGAAAGTTGTATCTATGTGTCTGTGTTAATAGTTACCTGCTGAACAATCAGGAGAATAAAAAGGCAAGTGTATAGTTCATTAAAAAATGACATAATTCAGACAAAGACAAGTATCATATGATACCACTTACATGGGGGAATTAAAAAAAAAATACAAATGAACTTCTTTACAAAATACAGACTCACAGATTTAGAAAACAAACTTATGGTTACCAAAGGGTAGAGGAGGGAGGGAGGGATAAATTAAGAGCTTGGGATGAACACACACACACTACTCTATATAAAATAGATAACTAATAAGGACCTACTGGATGACACACAGAACGCTACTCTGCAGTATTGGAAAAAATCTAAAAAGAACAGACATATGCATATTATAACTGATTCACTTTGCTGTACAGCAGAAACTAACACAACATTGTAAATAAACTATACTCCAATAAAAATTCATTTTAAAAAAACCTAAGACAAAAAATAGAATAGAACAAACCTAACAATAGAAGAGATTTGCTACCAACCTCAATTCAGTAAGCAACTAATTATACACAAGAAGCATTTCCATAGAGAACCCTGTCCCAAGGAAATTTCTCTGCTAACTCATCTGGGATAAGCGTAAATGGACTGTTTAAAAACAATTCTCAAGAGTCTTAGGAATATAATAAAATTACACACTCACAAAGCATTCCTGATATTATCCATATTGTCTTCATAAATATGGCTCTTTTCTTTCTGGCAGCATTGTATCAAATTGTAAACTCACACTTCTGAAGCTAATTCTTAAATAGTCAACTGGATACTATACTTTCTCTCTTTGAAAATTTGAAAAATTCAAGTGTGTTCTTTCCTAAATCCTTTTTTATTAAGTGGTACTTATCTAAATCAGGTAAGTAAAAAGACACTTATTTTTTAAACTATGCATTCTTAAGGAGGATTGTAATCTGTGTACATCACAGTACCTAACATATGTAGGGAAAACAGACGTCATTTCATTTCTGGGAGACATCTCGAAACTTTGGAAATAACTAGTTTGGTGCCTATAGAGAGCAACTAGATTTCTCTTCGTAATCAGTCTTTCTCATTCCAAACTTAAATACATGTAAGTTTTAATAAACAGTATGACTGACAGATACTAAATACCTGAGTGAAATGTGAAGTTTTCATTCAATCAAGTGAATATTTTTAATACATAGTCAAAATTTGATGAATTGACTTGTCCACAAGTTTCATCCAGATGTTTTAAAGTCAGATTAAGAACTTTTCTTTCTTCTCTAGTATTTTCCTACACATAACTTAATAACCACTGTAAATATAAAAAAAATATTCTGTGATGAAAATTATGAACAAAAAGATATACCAGGATGAAAATGTTAGTGGGGATACAAAGGAAAAATCAAAAGAAATAGTCCAATGCTTTATTAAAGTGACTTTAAACATTCATGGATAAATAGACCCCTATATAGTTAAATAGTGATGAAAACTCACTGGAAGTAGATCAAAAAGTAGGATTAAAAAGTCATGGAATCCAAGAATTAACAGTAATGAAATATGAGAATGGCATGGAAAAGATTAGAGATCTAGTATACAATCCTAGAGCTTAATTGTACATCTTGGAAACTTGAAATCCTGAATCTATAGTCTTATAATCTGTCTACCTCATTGAAGGAATTCTCACTTTTTGATCTTTAGAACCTCCCTAGTCATTAGTAGACATTAGTGATGAATGATTAATAATATCTTGAAATACGGGTACTAAAGTTTCCTTTGTCAGAGGACTTGGGAATAGTTACTAGATGATTTAAAAGGTATAAAATGCTTCCTGTAGAGTTTGACACACAGGGCTCATTAAGTATTACTTGAAACTATTATTTTACTTTTGTATTACACACACCTGACCTAGGGACAGTGTGGAATCAAAGAGTCATAATGACATCTTAACCCTGAGTAGCTTCATGTGACACCTCACAGGAAGGCTTTGAGGATTTAATGAAATAGAGAATGTGAAAACTGCTTTGCAACCCTATAGATGTAATCTGTTGTCTCTAAACCAGTAATTAATTGTCAGAGTAACTCAGAATTTTTTCACCAGGATACACGGCTCTAACTTCCCATCTGAATATTTCTCACTTGACAGGTTACAGACTTCATGAAACACACTTCATGAAACTAAAGGAAAAGTATTTAAAAATCTCATTACATTATTAACTTTCTCAAAGTGTTGCTTTACTCAGCTAGCTGATTTTTGTTGTTACACTATGCCCCTTACCTTAAAAAAAAAAAAATTTAAAGGAATATAGCCTCAGGATGTAAAATAATTCATAGTTATGAATAAATCTCTGATGGTAAATTATAATAGAGAATTTTCTCCTGATCCAGTTTCCTGGACATAAAGGTTGCATGATAAGCTCACTTGATAAAGAAAAATTCTTATAAGACAGATAATTAAAATTTAAACTAAAAAGTCAAATGCCCAGTTTGAATGAAGTAATTATGCAAGAAAATTTACATCCCAAAACAAATTTTTGAGTATGAGAAAACATATGTCTTAGCTAAATTCTCTCAGTTTATACTTCAGGAAACTGACATGAAAATGTTTACATTTCTTGCTCAATTCTAAATTACAAAGATGGATTTTAATAAAACCAGCCTTCATAGTCCCCATGGGGATGATACAATTATTCAGCTATAATAATATACTTGAATCTGGAAAGGATATCTTGATAAGTCTTACAGTACTAGGATTTGTCTGACTCCTACTTTTGCTATTGTTACCTCAATATTTTTATTCTTCTTAATATTTCAGTAGTGGCTTGTATTAATAGCATAGTGTTTTCATAAAACAACCATCTGATTCCTAGGCCCCAAGCCACATCTTCTCTATCAGACACCTGGATATAGAAACCAATAAACTTTAATTGCCTCTTCAGCTAATATTTATGCAAAAAAAGTATGAAAATCATTACTTTGGAGTATCTGAAACAGTCATTTCTTGGCATTTAATCCTATCAGTGCCTCAGCGATAAAGAATCTGCCTACAATGCAGGAGACCTGGGTTTGATCTCTGGGTTGGAAAGATCCCCTGGAGGAGGGCATGGCAACGCACTCCGGTATTCTTGCCTGGAGAATCCCATGATCAGAGGAGCCTGGTGGGCCACAGTCCACAGGATTGCAAGGAGTCAGACATGATTGAGTGACTGAACAACAACAACTGCATCCTAAGGATATGGTTATTGTCATCTTTATTATACAGAGCAGGAAATTCAGTTTCAGAAAGGTTGGGTTACTCGCTTAAAGTGATTACCTTTGTTTTGTAATGTCAAGAAAAGCAATTAAGTCACCTGGTGTCATATATTTTAAGTTATCACCTCTACCCAATTTACTGTAGCCAATCTTCTATGACCAGATGCTTAACTGTGCACACTGCATAACTGTGTTTTGTCATTTCTCAAAACCTTTCTACCCTCCCTGCCACTTCCCTGCCACAGGTGAAACAAACTGAAAATAATGGATCTGATTAACAAAAGCCATCCGGAAGAGTTTTTTCTACTAGGCTTTACTGACCGTCCTTGGCTAGAGCTTCCTTTATTCATTTTTCTGCTTATAACATACCCCATGGCCATGATGGGAAACATAGCCATCATTCTGGTGTCCAAGTTAGATCCCCGTCAGCACAGCCCCATGTATTTCTTCCTCACCAACCTCTCCTTTTTGGACATGTGCTACACCACAAGCACTGTCCCTCAGATGCTCTTTAACCTGGGAACATCTAAGACAATCAGCTATATGGGGTGTGCTGTTCAGCTTTATTTCTTCCACATGATGGGGGGCGCAGAATGTCTGCTTTTGGCTGCTATGTCTTTTGATCGCTACGTGGCCATCTGCAAGCCTCTACACTACACCCTCATCATGAATCGGCGCATCTGTGTCTTATTAGTGGTCACCGTGTGGCTAAGTGGAATGATCTATGCTGTCTCAGAGGCCACTCTTACATTACAGTTACCACTGTGTGGTCGCAATACCCTGGACCACTTGCTGTGTGAGATTCCTGTTTTCATAAAGACTGCCTGTGGCGAAAAGGGTGCTAATGAGCTCACACTCTCTGTGGTATGCTTTTTTTTGTTAGCTGTACCACTATGCTTAATTCTTGTTTCCTATGCTTGCATTGGACATGCTGTATTTAAGATTAAATCTTTGGGGGGAAGGAAAAAAGCCTTTGGGACGTGTTCCTCCCATCTCATTGTAGTTTTCTTGTTTTATGGTCCAGCCATTAGTATGTACCTTCAGCCCCCCTCCTCCATCTCAAGGGACCAACCCAAGTTCATGGCTCTCTTCTATGGAATAGTGACTCCTACACTCAACCCTTTCATCTACACTCTGAGGAATAAAGATGTAAAGGGGGCACTGGGAAATCTCATGAGGAGCATTTTCACTTCCAAGTGAGAGTTCAGTTCAGTTCAGTCACTCAGTCGTGTCTGACTCTTTGCGACTCCATGTAACGCAGCACGCCAGGCCTCCCTGTCCATCACCAACTCCTGGAGTTCACTCAGACTCGCATCCATCGAGTCAGTGATGCCATCCAGCCATCTCATCTTCTGTCATCCCCTTCTCCTCCTGCCCCCAATCCCTCCCAGCATCAGAGTCTTTTCCAGTGAGTCAACTCTTCACATGAGGTGGTCAAGGTATTGGAGTTTCAGCTTTACCATCAGTCCTTCCAGTGAACACGCAGGGTTGATCTCCTTTAGAATGGACTGGTTGGATCTCCTTGCAGTCCAAGGGACTCGCAAGAGTGTTCTCCAACATCACAGTTCAAAGGCATCAATTCTTCAGCGCTCAGCTTTCTTCACAGTCCAACTCTCACATCCATACATGACCACTGGAAAAACCATAGACTTGACTAGACGGAACTTTGTTGGCAAAGTAATGTCTCTGCTTTTGAATATGCTGTCTAGGTTGGTCATAACTTTCCTTTCAAGGAGTAAACATCTTTTAATTTCATGGCTGCAGTCACCATCTGCAGTGATTTTGGAGCCCAAAAGATAAAGTCTGACACTGTTTCTGCTGTTTCCTCATCTATTTCCCATGAAGTGATGGGACCGGATGCCATAATCTTCGTTTTCTGAATGTTGAGCTTTAAGCCAACTTTTTCACTCTCGACTTTCACTTTCATCAAGAGGCTTTTTAGTTCCTCTTCGCTTTCTGCCATAAGAGTGGTGTCATCTACATATCTGAGGTTATTGATATTTAACCATTAGGTTAGGTATATAGAGGTTTCTTTAATAACTCATTCTTGTCTCCCACTTCCTCAGTTCATGTTAGATGTTCTTTTTGCAAAATATGTCACATTCCTCATATTCTTCTAAAATGGTGTTAGGCAAGGGTGATACTTGGCTAATATGCACCAGTAACAGCACCCTTTTATTTGTGCAAACTATTAAAAATAGTTCTATTCTGGTGGGTAGATAATGAAATCATAACTGCACTAAGTAGTAAAAGAAAAGAAGGCAATAATATAAATTATAAACTCATGTGTTCAAGCTAATCATCACAGCAAACATTCACCAGTGAACTTCCTTGATTGAGTCACCTAAGAAACATCCCGACACTCTCTACAAGATTGGCCCTGTCTAAATGGGAGCATGGCACCACTGTAAGGCACTCTACACCTTAAATCAGCCATGAGTCTCATAAGTTTATCAGCTTCAACTTAGGTAGATGCTACTGCTTCTTTAAAAACACACACTTGAATCTAAAACAACATTGTAAATCAACTATACTCCAATAAATTTTTCAAGTATGAAAAAAAAAAAAAAATAAAATAAAATAAAAACACATTGTGACTCCTGTTTAACAAACAAGTGAACAGCATTTTTATTTTGCCTAAAAAAATGTATCATTAAATATTAAAATAAATAAAATATATGGGAAATGCATTGGAGAGTTTCTTAACATTCCTTTTAAATATCATAAGCATGAACTTTCTGAATCAATGAGAGGAAAAGGTACTGATATTAATAATGAACCACAAGGTGGAAACATACGGGGGTAGCCTGAAATGCCTTTTGAAACTGTGCAAGAACCATTATGAGAAAGAAACAATTTGTATTTCTAGGGTGTAAAGCAGCTTGATTACTTCAAACAATATAAGTATCTCTTTGATGCTCAGAATCTGTATCGTTAAAAGTTAAATGCGCTAAACTTAGTTTCAGGACTCACACCCAACTTAACACTTTTTCACAAAATTAGTTACATATTTTAAAGCAAATTAAATGCTTTTGTAATTATTCAGTATAGAATTAATATGATGAGAAATACAGCTTTGTAATGAAGAAATTAACAAGCAAGAAAAATAACAGTGATGTGAACTTTTCTGACATTATTCTGGTATGATCAAAATCTAAGCAAACTATTGGTTAGAAAATTGCATGTTATCCTGAACAAGAATCAGTTGGAACTCATATCTAATTTTTTATAAAGAACAGATCTTCTGGTGCTTGGTCAAGTTCTTAAACTAAATAGATTTTTGGTATGTCTAGTTTCCAGTATTCTTGCCTGGAAAATCCCATGGACAGAGGAGCCTGGTGGGCTGCAGTCCGTGGGGTCACTAAGAGTTGGACACAACTGAGCGATTTCACTTTCACTTTTCACTTTTCACTTTCATGCATTGGAGAAGGAAATGGCAACCCACTCCAGTGTTTTTGCCTGGAGAATCCCAGGGATGGGGAGCCTGGTGGGCTGCCGTCTATGGGGTCGCACAGAGTTGGACACGACTGAAGCAACTTAGCAGCAGCAGCAGCAGCAGTTTGGAAAAATTCTAAATAACTTTAAAGTTTGACTGATGGCTGAATGCCCATCTTTAAAAACTTTTTAGTTTTTAAATTTTACACATACACACACACACACACAGAGCAATGAAATTTAAAATTTTGTGATGTTAAATGATATCTCTGATCATTTTTATTAAATATATCCTTTGTCTAACTTAGTCTTAAACACATAGGAATGTGGTAATATTTAGTTTGGATGGCAAAACCCAGCAAAATTTGTGTCATAAGCTTAGCTATAGAGACTGTTTTAGAGCTGTTCGGATTGCTTCCTTAAATTATCTACCACCTTCTAAGCCTGTAAACATGACTCACTTCAGAATTGTGAGTGTTTTCCAGGCTCTGAAATATCAGGACTTTCTAAAGAAAATGTATAAAAAATTTTAAGGATAAAGAACATTGAGCATAGTGGTAGTGGGAAAGCCAGAGATATATGCTGTTACTCTAGACTACTTCACAGTAGTCGTATATGTCCAGTATATTCCAGCATGAAGAACATTCTCATTAGCCACTGAGAAGCGCTGTTGAAAGAAACATATTATATACGAAGGTTAGAGTATACTCTATACTTGATGTAAAAGCATGAGCAATCTCAAGATTGCCTTTTCAAGGAAACTAATCAAAAAACTTTTCTTCTTTTCTCAGCCAAGCAAGTCTTTCCTGAAGAACAAAAGGAAGACAGCAAAGTATTGTAACCACTAGTTATAAAAATGCAGACATGTATTTGAGACAGGCTTCAAGGGAGAAATCAAAAAGGCGTAACTATGATTTCCTTCACACTAGAAGTGTCCTCAAATCTGCATAGCATAGTAACTGCAAAGCCTGCTTGGTTGCTTCAGATATTCTTCATTGCTTCTTAGGTTAAGTAGGTGTTCCATGTTCTTATCTATTAGTACCCATGATGACCATTACCTTATGAGCTATATAGCATTTTTACAACTATTTTCATCTCCTTTATACTTCTCACTGTTTTGAAAAATGAGAACTATAAGATGCTTACTAAGGCTGCATTATTTCAGAGACCTTCTTAATTGATTCATAAAACTTATTTTTGTACTATTGATAATGGTATAATGAAGAATATAGACCAAAATTCCTCTCAATATTAATTACTTTCAAAAAAAATAACATTTTTGGAGAAATGATTTGAAGTATCTCATTATGTGTCTAATTAAAACAAAGCAAACAAATTTTTGATGAATTCTACCTAAAACACAAGAAATCAAAAGATATGTTCTAGGAACTTCCCTGGGGGTCCCATAGTTAAGACTCTATGTGCTCAATGCACGGGACCCAGGTCAATTCCTAGTCAAAAGTAAATCCCACATGCTTCAACTAAGAGTCCACATACCACAACTAAGAGTTCACATGCCTAAACTAAAGATCCCATGTGCTGCAACGAAGACCTGGCTCAGCCAAAATAAGTAAATAAATAAAATACTTTTTAAAAGATATATTCTAGGTTTTTAAGATTATGAACATCATCTTTCCATAGGAACTATACTTGCTCTTTAATCAATTTTTAAAACAATTCCATATCTCATTTTCAACTAAGAAAAAGATACTTTTGTTTTATTAGGCTCGTGCCATTGGAAAAATCTAATATTGAGTTCAATCTTGATTTTATATAGTTGTTTTCTCCACCAGAGAGTGACTGGTATTCAGGCAGTCTGTGTTTAATTCATATCTGCTACAATGAACTCTGTGACCTTGCAATAGTACATGCTCAATAAGTCCTGAGAGAGTGAGTAAATGAAAGAGTGGCTAATGGATGGATGGATGGATGAATCATTGATGAAGAGATGCTCAATTGTACCATTACTGTTACAAGGATACAGGCTCACTATCACCCCACTAGTCTCTTTACAGCCCCTCTTACATCTTTGTTTCTTAGGGTGTAGATTAGAGGGTTGAGGCTAGGTGTGACAACAGTATAGAAGAGGGCAATGAACTTGCCCTGATCTTGAGAATTTCCTGATGGTGGCTGTAGATATATGCACATGGCTGGGATGAAAAACAGGGATACGACCATAAGATGGGCTCCACATGTCCCAAAGACTTTCTGAAGTCCAGTTGTTGACTGCATGCTCAGCACTGCCCAGGCAATGGCACCATAGGAGCTGAGAATGAGGATGAGAGGTATAAGAACAAAAATGGAGCTCATGACCATGAGGGTTAGCTCATTAGCATGGATATCAACACATGACAGTCGAAGCAGAGCTGGAACTTCACAAAGGAAATGGTCCACTTGGCGATGTCCACACAGAGGTACCCAAAAGGTAAAAAAGGAATGAAGTGCTGAGTTTGTGAAGCCACTTACTCAACAAGCCACAGCCAACAGGTGGCAGAAACGAGGGTGCATGAGGACAGTGTAATGCAAGGGTCTACACACAGCTGCATAACGGTCATAGGACATGACTACCAACAGCACACATTCAGTGGTTCCCAGTGCAAGGGAAAAATAAAGTTGAATCATGCAACCAGCATAAGAGATGGTTTTTCCTGGACCCCAGAGGTTGACCAGCAACTGAGGGATGAAGCTGGTAGAGTAGCAGAGGTCCAGAAAAGAGAGGTTTGAGAGGAAAAAGTACATGGGAGTGTGGATATGGGAATCCAAGTATGACAAGATAATGATGAACAGGTTGCCTGTCAAAGTCATCAAGTAGAACACGAAGACAACCACAAAGAGAACTACTTCCAGATGAGGCCAATTAGAAAAACCCAGTAGAACAAAGTAGCCTTCAGAGCTTGCATTTATTTTTTCCATTATCATTCATTTCTTGTTACCTGATGAAAGAATCACATAGATTCAAAATAAAAGGAAAGTAAATTGCCAAAGCAATCTTGAGGGGAAAGAACAGAACTGTAGGTATAACCATTCCAGGCCCCAGACTATACTATAAAGCTATAATAATCAAAATATCATGGTATTGGCACAAAGACATTTAGGTCAATGGAACAGAATACAGAGCCCAGAAATAAACCCACACCTATGGTCAATTAAGGAGACAAGATACACAATGGAAAAATATAGTCTCTTCAGCAAGTGATGCTGAGAAAATTAGACAGTTACATGTAAACTAGAACAATCAAATTAGAACACTTAATGACACCATACACAAAAATAAACTCAAAATGGGTAAAAGACCTAAACATAACAATGGAAACCATAAAACTCCTAGAAGAGAACACAGGCCAAACACTCTTTGACATAAATTGCAGCAATATTTTCCTGGATTAATTCCATAAGGTAAAAGAAATATAAGCAAAAATAAATGAGAACTAACGAAACTTAAAACCTTTTGTATAGCAAAGGAAACATTGATAAAATGAAAATACAAGCTATGGAATGGGAGAAAATTTTTGGAAAATAATGCAACTCACAAGGGGTTAATGTCTAAATATACAAACGGCTCATACAACTCCACATCAAACAATCAAAAAAAATGAGTCAAGACTTAAAGAGACATTTTTCCCAAGACATACAAAATGGCTAAAAAGCACATAAAAAGATGCTTCATATCACAAGTTATTAGAGAAATACAAATTAAAAAACAATGAGATAGCATATTACATCTGTCAGAATGTTTATTATCAAAAAGTTTACAAAAAACAAATGTTGAGGATGTGGGGAAAGGGGAACACTCCTAACTGTTGGTGGGAATGTAAGTTAGTGTAGAATGTAAGTTGGAGAACAGTAAGGAGGTTTCTCAAAAAACTAAAACTAAACCTACCATATGATCCAGCAATTCCACTCCTGGTTATATATCTAGAAAAATGAAAACAATCATTCAACAAAATGCATTTCAGTGTTCATAGAAACACTATTTACCATAGCCAAAACATGGAAGCAGTCCCCATGCCCATCAATAGATGATTGGATTAAGAAGATATGGTGTATATACATATATATATAGCATCACTGACTCAATAGACATGAATTTGAGAAAGCTCCAGGAAATAATGGAGGACAGAGCAGCCTAAAATGTTGCAGTTGATGGGATCGCAGATTCAGATATGACTGAGCAACTGAACAACAATAATACAATACAATGAAATATTACTCAGCCCTAAAAAAAGACAAAATACTGCCATTTACAGCAATGTGGATGGCCCTAAATTATGTTATGCTTAGTGAGGTAAGTCAGTAAAAGAGAAGTAAAAAAAAAAAAAACTACTATCATAAAATAGGTAAGCAACAAGGATATACTCCATAGCATAATGAAGTATACTCTGCAGTAATAATAAATCACTATGCTGTATGCCTGAAACTAACATAATATTGTAAATCAACTATACTTAAATAAAGAAAATGGAAAGTCTCCAAGAAATAAAGGGACACATGAGAAAGATATGGAAGCCAATTTTAAGGGCCTATGACTCTTAAAGGGCCAATTCTAAAACAATTGGAGTATTAAGAAAAACTATAATACTAATGAACCAGAGGAAATAAGAATCCACACTCTACTGATAAATTTAAAAGAATAAATAAATAAAAGCTATTCCTGACATCAGCATCCTAACTAACAAATACAGAAGGTATAGTGAAGTTAGGAAAACTTAAATGGGTACTAAAAACTAGTGAATGAAAATATAATGAGAGATAGGATATTTACATAGATAATAGATGAGATAAACATTCCAGGCAAAATGTAAACTATTGCTCAATCTGGTTAAAAGGTTAATGGTAGTTACTTGTACCACTTTTGCAGAATTTATTTGTTTGATATTTCATCAAATTAAAAATTTATAAAGTAAATACAACATATTTTTACTTTTATATTTCATCCAGATATGTTCCCTGTTACAGAAAAATAACTTCTTAGCAGTTGAATTCTTCCTCACCCCAGGGTGACATCTAGGTAAATAGTAACTTGAAAAATTCCTTACTTAGCTACAAAAAAAAATTCTTGTGAAACAATAACCTTTTTCAATAAATAGTTTTAATTTTCTTTTCAGCATTTTCATGCCATTTCCATTTATATGATTATAGAAAGCACAAAAATTACAATCCAAATAATCTTAAATATATAATAGATGTGAGGATATGATGAACAATATCACATTTAGTTAAAATTTAAAAATACTTATACAGAATGAAAAACACTGAGCTTGAGTGAAATATTATTATAGAAAGAACTTTATCTTCTGATGTGCTTTCTTATACTCACAGCTGATTTCTAAATCAAAAACTAAAACACAATACAAATACAAAAGAAAAAGGACACACACAGGCACATCAACTATGGATGGACACTCACAATACGAAGAAAGCTAAAAATCTTGGTTCACATGAATAGATCTGTGAAACAGATAGGGAGAACAGTGGTAGAATGTGTCTTAAAATATGTGAATATAACTGACATGAAAAGAGAAATTTTGAGGAAAAGGAAGATATAAATTCACCAAGAGAGCAAAGAAGCAAGGGTGTGAGGTTGGAGGAAGATAGAAAAAGGACTAATGGTGCTGAAAGTTGAAAGTGTGGACATGTGTATCACAGGGTGGGGAAACCTGAACACAGGGCCTCAAGGAAGTTTTGACATTACTTCTTTCCCCTGGGACAATAACTGAAACAATATATAAATTCTGCTCACAATTTATAATGTCTACATATATTTTTATTCTCCAACATAGAGAATTCTGAATATTTACTGAAATTGTTACATGGCTGTTTATTATTTATTATACTGTTCCTAGAGAATGTTATATTTCTTTTTTGTTTAAAAAAGTACATTTCATAACCAGTTATAACTCTTAAAGTGAATTTTCACCTTCCATAAAAAAGATTAATACTACCTTTTGTCACTGGTCATTATGACAAGCCATAGTAACCATTTAAACACCCCTGTCTCTCTGTGCATTTTTTGCCTCATTCAACAATGCCGCATCACTCTGTTTCCCTCCCACAGCCAATTCTTTTTCTCACACTTCCTAACAAGCTATAGAAAAAAGAAAGGAAGGAAATAAGAGGAAAGAAGTGAAAAAAGAAAAGGAGAAAGAGAAATCACAGCAGAGCCATCTGTGGTTACCTCTTTGGGGGTCTCTTGCTGCTGCTGCTGCTAAGTCGCTTCAGTTGTGTCCGACTCTGTGCGACCCCATAGACGGCCTCCCACCAGGCTCCCCCATCCCTGGGATTCTCCAGGCAAGAACACTGGAGTGGGCTGCAATTTCCTTCTCCAATGCATGAAAGTGAAAAGTGAAAGTGAAGTCGCTCAGTCATGTCCGACTCTTCGCAACCCCATGGACTGCAGCCTACCAGGCTCCATGGGATTTTCCAGGCAAGAGTACTGGAGTGGGTTGCCATTGCCTTCTCCTTGGGGGTCTCTTAGTTGCTCTCATTTTATAAGAGCAATTCTTGAAAAAGACGTTAGCAGTAGATAAATGGTTAACTTTCAGCAGGAAAGTCACAAACAGGTTGGCTCCAATGCTGTAAGACTGATTTGGGCCCTAAAACTTAATCATTAGCTAGCTGTTACACTAATCTAAACTACTTTATACATCTCAGAAGTCATATAGGATAATCAGACAGTATATGTTTTACAAGAACTTATTAATTAAACCAATATATAATATAAGGAACTATTAAGTTATGGAAGGAGAGTAACTATAGAGATATAAATAGAGCTCTAAAACTTGGAAAGGAGCCTTCCTCCTCAAGGCTAAAGTTCAGACCTTACCAAAGACAGTATGGCTGCTGCCCAGTGTATCCTGAAGTTCAACATGACAGAATCAAAAGATAGCAATGGTGAAATAAATCATAAAGACTATTTCATTTAGAGATCACTGCTTCTTGTAGGATAATGGGAAAGTTCCAAAATTTTTCTGTATTTTCATCGAATGGAAGATACTGCATCATGAGAAATATAAACCCAAATGTCATTGCTTCTTCTAAAGCTGATATAATTTTCTCCTTCTTCATACAGTTGCGTGAATAACTTAGTACATTATTTCAAACAAAATAGCAGCTGTCAGATACATTTATCTGTTGCAAGAACCATCCTTCAACATTCTTACAGAAGTTAGAAAGGAATGAGATAAGAGACAAAAAAATAATAATAATATCATATGTAAATAGAGAAACTGCAGATGGTTAAATTAATGGTTTAATTTCTTCTTACCAGAGGAGAGAGAAATAAAAACCTCATCAAAGGTGTAAACTATGGAATGAAATATCTCTTTTTTAAAAAACAAGACATGGAAGAAATAGTGAGGGACAAGAGTCCCTTTTTCCCATCCCAATATAACTGGTCACGTTATTTTTTTCTTACATTAGTCCTTCAATACTCTTATTTAGTGCTTAAGTAGTATGGAAACAACTCCTTTCTATTCTGTCCTTCCTGTGACTGTCAACATTCCCTGTATTTGTCTGCCTAATCTATGCCTCTTTATCATGTGGACCAGTCTGATCTCTGGTTTTCACCTCTTTGAAATTACCAACATAAATGGCTACCTACATCATATGTTCTAAACTACTACATCAATATATGAAAGCAGAGTCTGAAAATTACTATGATTATCATTGCTACACAAGAGAGAGTCTTGAGTCTACCAAAAAGATATGGTTTTAGCAGGAAGGAAGAACTCACTAGAGCATTCATTGTGTCAGGGGATGGACTCCTTTTCATAGAGCAAGTGGTGCCCTTATGGAAACAAAAGAATAATGTGACACACTTTCCTTAACTGGGGCCATTGGGAGGGTAAACCCCCAAGCAGCAATTAATGCCCTTCAAGGAGTTGTCCTAGTTAGAAGTTTCTGAGGAATCCTTCAGCATGATACACAGTGGCACTAAAAAAACAATGACTCTAGACCGATCATCACTGATAAACATGCATTAAGCTGTGTTTATAGGTAAGGGAATGCATTGTCCTGAAATTTCTTTTGCAATTCCTCATCATGCTAAGGGCCACATTTCAAGGATAACTTGTCAGAATTATTTTGAGGGAGGAAGGAAGCATGAGACATTTAGAAAATGGAATACATAAAGATGAAACTGTACATCTTTGCCTTGTTGATTGTCTCTGCCTGACATCTCTAAAATTTAAGGCCAAGTTCAGACCTCAAAAGTATTGAAAGTAATCTTTGAAAACTATAACTCAGAAAATAATAACCAAAACTCTGAAAACTTAACAAAACTATTTAATATTTCCAAAATATTTTTATCAATAATTCCCCTTGGTGTCTTGTCAAGAGTTTTGCCATAATATATATAAACAAATGAAATTAGCTGTGATTGCTAGCCTAAATCCAATAATTGACTTGTTACTATAAAAAAAAGTATATAAAGTTTATGGATTAATAAATACTTTTAATTTGTTATATTGTTTCCAGCTAATATATTCCATCTGTAGAAAAAAAAATTTAGTTTGGAAGTCATATAATAGTACAACATTTTTAAAAGTATAATTTTAAGAAAGCAATTAGGTATTTTTCTTTCTATTTAAGAGAGGTACCAGAAAATAGTCTTTATGTTTCAGTGATCTTGACTGTTGTAAGGACTCCATAGGAAAAAGATTTAAAAAGTCTTCAGCAGTACTTAGTACATAATTATTCAATACATCTTAGCTATTATTATCATCAGAGTGAAGTTTAATTTGAACTGATATTTTAACACATGATTCTACCTTATTTTCTTATTATTCTTTATTTTGGATATTTAAAATATTACACATAGAAAATCTATCTTCCCACAACTCAGAATTATCAATTATGATTTTAATATATATTTAAATCAAGCATATTTTAGCACACAAAATATCATAAATAAAATCCATATCCCTTTTAATTACCACTCTTTGACCCAAAATCCAACCCAGAGACAACCATTATCATGAATTTGGCATGTATCATTCCAGTTCACCTCAATATATATTAAATAATAATAAATATTTACCTATTAATATCATTAGATAGTTATATAGTCATGCTTTAAATTTTATTTTGAGGAGGAAGAATTTAAAGAGTAATCCAACACTAGCAGTAAAATTGAGTTATTTAAACCTGGGAAATATCTGACAACCAGGACTATAATATTTTCATACCAAGTTCCAATATTCCTCATGCTGTGGTTGCTAGACTTGTAGAATATTTAGCTTCTGCCAATCTATTCGGCGCTAGCAATTGTGAAATTCTTATGTGCCATATTATAAACTTATTGGGAATATACAGATGGTATAAAATAATTTAATTAAAGCAGAGTATTTCTAAAACAGCAGCTCTCAGCTTCTTTCTTTTTCCCCAACACACTTGAGAGATGAAACACACTGAAAGTATGTGGCTTTCAAAGCACTTGATAGAAGAAATATGGATTCTGGCTTTTGGTAATTTTCAGAGCCCATACTCACTCCCAGTTATATAAAATCCATGCAAAACATTTTAAGTATCAGATTGTCATGGACCATAAGGCACAAATCATATATGAGGGATGAAAATGGACAAATGACATTTATTCATTTCTGTACATTTCTGGCAAGCTGAGTTACATGAGAAGAAAGTGAATTAGAATACTTTATAAACTATTAAAGTATCCTGGAGAGAACTTCACTTGGAGTTGAGTTATGGGCACTGATAATTATTACTGGATATGATTTACTTCTATTCCCATGTTTTTAATCTTCATAAGCTGTCAGAAAAATTACACACTCCAAGTGTGAGAACACACCAGTAATGTATAATATGATGACACCACTGAGGTTGGGATTGAACAGGGTTACTACAATGCCAGAAGAAGCTGTTCATCCTCATTTAATTAGTATCAGTTCAGTCACTCAGTCATGTCCAACTCTGCAATAGCATGGATTGCAGCACGCCAGGCTTCCCTTTCCATCACAAACTCCTGGAGCTTATTCAAACTCATGTCCATTGAGTCAGTGATGCCATCCAACCATCTCATCCTCTGTCGTTCCCTTCTCCTTCCACCTTCAGTCTTCCAAGCATCAGGGTCTTTTCCAATGAGTCAGTTCTTTGCATAAGGTGGCCAAAGTATTGGAGTTTCAACTTCAGCATCAGTCTCTCCAATGAATATTCAGGACTGATTTCCTTTAGGATTGACTAACTGGATCTCCTTGAAGTCCAAGGGCCTCTCAAGAGTCTTCTCCAACACCACAGTCCAAAAGTATCAGTTCTTCTGTGCTCAGCTTTATGGTCCAACTCTCATATCCACACATGACTATTGAAGAAACCATAGCTTTGACTAGACAGACCTTTGCTGGCAACGTAATATCTTTTTTTTTTTTCTTTTAACTTATTTATTTTTTTATTGAAGTATAATTGCTTTACAGAATTTTTCTGTTTTCTGACAAACCTTAACATGAATCAGCCATAGGTATACATATATCCTCTCCCTTTGGAAATTCCCTTCCATTACTCTCCCCATCCCACCCCGCTAGGTTGATACAGACACCCTGTTTGAGTCCCCTGAACCATACAGAAAATTCTCATTGGCTATCTATTTTACATATGGTAATGTAAGTTTCCATGTTATTCTTTCCATACATCTCACCCTCTCCCCCAATAAGTCTATTCTCTATGTCTGTTTCTCCGCTGTTGCCCTGTAAATAAATTCTTCATGGAGTGAGTCAGAAAGAGAAAGATAAATACTGTATTCTAACACAGTAATACATCTTAGTTTTTTAATATGCTGTCCAGGTTGGTCATAGCTTTTCTTCCAAGGAGCAAGCATTTTTTAATTTTCATGGCTGCAGTCACCATCTGAAGAAATTTTGGAGCCCAAGAAAATAAAGTCTGCCATTGTTTCCCTTGATTGCCCATCTATTTGCCATGAAGTGGTGGGACCAGATGCCATGATCTTCGTTTTTTGAATGTTGAGTTTTAAGTCAGCTTTTTCACTCTCCTTTTTCACTTTCACCAAGAAGCTCTTTAGTTCCCCTTCACTTTCTGCCATAAGAGTGGTGTCATCTGCATATATGAGATTATTGATATTTCTCCCAGCAATCTTGCTTCCAGATTATGCTCCATCCAGTCCAACATTTCTCATGATGTACTCTGAATATAAGTTAAATAAGCAGGGTGACAATACACAGCCTTGATGTGCTCCTTTCCCAATTTGAAACCAGTCCATTGTTCCATGTCCAGTTCTAACTGTTGCTTCTTGACCTGCATACAGATTTCTCAGGAGGCAGGTAAGGTGGTCTGGTATTCCCATCTCTTTCAGAATTTTCCACAGCTTGTTGTGATCCACACAGTCAAAGGCTTTAGCATAGTCAATGAAGCAGAAGTAGATGTTTTTCTGGAACTCTTTTGCTTTTTTGATGATCCAACGGATGTTGGCAATTTGATCTCTGGTTCCTCTGCCTTTTCTAAATCCAGCTTGAACATCTGGAAGTTCTCGGTTCACTTACTTTTAAAGCCTAGCTTAGAGAATTTTGAGCATTACTTTGCTAGAATGTGAGATGAGTGCAATTGTGCGGTAGTTTGAGCATTCTTTGGCATTGCCTTTCTTTGGGATTGGAATGAAAACTGACTGTTTCCAGTCCTGCGGCCACTGATGAGTTTTCCAAATTTGCTGGCATATTGAGTGCAGCACTGTCACAGCATGATCTTTTAGGATTTGAAATAACTCAGCTGGCATTCCATCACCTCCACTCCACTAGAGCTCTGTGACAACCTAGAGGGGAGGGATAGTGAGGGAGATGGAAGGAAGGTTCAAGAAGGAGGGGACATGTATACCTATGGCTGATTCATGTTGATGTATGACAGAAACTATCACAATATTGTAAAGTAATTATACTCCAATTAAAAATAATCTTTTTTAAAAAATTCAAAATGTGTGAGATGCAGCTAAATCAATACTGAGAGGAAAATTTATAGCTTTAAATGTTTTATATTTAAAATAAAGGGAAATGATCTAATATCAATGATCTACACTTTCACCCTTGAAAAGTTGAAAAAGGAAGATGAAATTAAACTAAAAGTAAGCAAAAGAAAGGAAATAGTAAATGTTTACATCAGTGTCCTATTGAACACTTAAGAGGAATACCAATGCTAAACAAACTCTTTCCGAAAATAGAGAAGGGAGTATTTCCCAAGTCATGTAATGAAACCAGCACTAAGTTGGTACAGAAACTAGACAAAAAACATCATAAGAAAAGAAAAATACTGCTTATTATCACTCATGATTACAGACCCCAAAATTCTTACCTAGTTATTACCCTAGTAATTGGACAAAAAAAATTAGCAACTGAAATCTAGATTGATTTTAAAAGGACAACACATTATGATCAAGAGTCCACTGCCAAGAGGCAAAGTTAGTTTAACTCATGAAAATTAACCAGTGAAATTCACCATGTTAATTGAATAAAGATGAAAATGAAGAAATGCAGAACAAATGCTGGACAAAATTTCACACCCTTTCATGACAAACAATCACAGCAAACCAAGAAGAGAATGACTTTCTAATCCTAATAGTACAAAAAAACAAAAGCTAAACAAATCTGTTGATAAAAGACTGACTACTTCCCCTCAAAATTGAGAATAATGCAAGGATTCTGGCTCCCAGTTCTTACAGTCAAAATTAATCAAGAAATCACAGCCAGTGCAACAAAGTAAGATAGCGATTTAAAAGGAACAGCAGTTGGACAGGCAGAAATAACAGTCTTTATTTGTGAATGACATGAACAGGTACTTATAAAATTCTTAAAATTTTATTAAAGCATTCTTGCCTGGGAAATCCCATGGATAGAGGAGCCTGGTGGGCTACAGTCCATGGGGTCACAAAGAGTCAGACACGACTTAGTGATTAAACAACATTCAAATGAACAAACATTTACTGAAGGCCTATTGTGTGTCTGGCAAAAATAAGTAAAGCACAGCTCCATCCTCATGCAGCAGTGAAACCATGATTTGGGAGGGTCTTTCCTCCTGCTCAGTACCCCTCCAGCTGCACCTTCCTTCTCATCTAGGAACTTCCTCCCTCCTGTGCAATCTTGGTGAGTGTGTGTCAAACAGAGAGCCCTGGTCCCTAGTCTAGAACTGGACATAGGACTGAGGCTTGATCAGGATGACTTTCTCCAGGGCTTTGACTCTTGAGCAGAAGGACAAAGAAGGAAGATGACAGGCCCTGAGTTGTTCCGGTGAACTTGAGGCTGTTCATTCACTGTTGCTCTGGACTCCCTGGCACTACCCTAGTAATTGGACTCTGAGAGCCTGGGGTACCCTGGCATCCACCATTCTTCCAACAATCTTTGAAGAAAATTTGCTGGAGTCAGCCTCCAATGCTTATAGGAATGAACACAAGCTATAGGTTAAAATGAAATTCTCTTCACATTTTCAGACTTGGTGAAAGCTTTACTCCCTGCACTAAAAACAGGACTTTTCAGTAATGAAATCACTGAAACTAAGTCAAAAAGATAATGTAGACAGAAAAGTAAACTGCAGGTATTGACTCTCAGACTCAGACAGAGCATTCAAATGAGGGATGTAACTTCCCAACACTATCAATACTGAGGCTGGATCATATTTAAATTGCCACAACAGAAACTCATTTTTTTAAATTAATTATTTGTTTTAATTGGAGGATAATTACTTTACAATATTGTGATGGGTTTTGCTATACATCAACATGAATCAGCCATGGGTACACATATGTCCCCCCATCCTGAACCCCACTTCCTGTCTCCCTCCCCACCCCATCCCTCTGGGTTGTCCCAGAGCACCAACTTTGGGTGCCTCATGCATCAAACTTGCACTGGTCATCTATTTTACGTATAATATACATGTTTTAATGCTATTCTCTCAAATCATCCCACCCTCGCCTTCTCCCACAGGGTCCAAAAGTCTGTTCTTTACATCTGTGTCTATTTTACTTCTCTGCATCTATTTTACCATCTTTCTAAATTCCGTGTTAGTTGCTCAGTCGTGTCTGATTCTTTGCGACCCCATGGACTGTAGCCTGCCAGGTTCCTCTGTCCATGGAGTTTTCCAGGCAGGGATACTGGAGTGGGTATGTGTGCATTAATATACACTATCTGTGTTTCTCTTTCTGACTTATTTCACTCTGTATAATAGGCTCCAGTTCCATCCACCTCATTAGAACTCACTCAAATGTGTTCCTTTTTATAGTTGAGTAATATTCCATGTGTATATGTACCACAAATTCCTTATCTGTTCATCTGCTGATGGACATTTAGGTTGCTTCTGGCTCAGACAGTAAAGCGTCTGCCTACAATGTGGAAGACCCAGGTTCGATCCCTGGGTTGGGAAGATCCTCTGGAGAAGGAAATGGCAACCCACTCCAGTACTCTTGCCTGGAAAATCCCATGGACGGAGGAGCCTGGTAGGCTACAATCTATGGGGTCGCAAAGAGTCGGACACGACTGAGTGACTTCACCTCACCTCACCTCACCTCCATGTCCTAGCTATTGTAAACAGTGCTGCAGTGAACATTGGGGTACATGTGTCTCTTTCAATTCTGGTTTCCTCGGGGTGTATGCCCAGAAGTGGAATTACTAAGTCTTATAGAAGTTCTATTTTCAGTTTTTTAAGGAATCTCCACGCTGTTCTCCACAGTGGTTGTACAAGTTTGCATTCCCACCAACAGAGGAAGATGGTTCTCTTTTCTCCACATCCTCTTCAGCATTTATTGTTTGTAGCCATTTTGATGACAGTCATTCTGACAGGCATGAGATGATACCTCGTTGTGGTTTCGATTTGCATTTCTCTAATAATGAGTGATGTTGAGCATCTTTTCATCTATTTTTAGCCATCTGTATGTCTTCTTAGGAGAAACGTCTGTTTAATTCTTCTGCCCACTTTTTGAATGGGTTGTTCATTTTTCTGGTATTGAGCAGCACAAGCTGCTTGTATATTTAGGAGATTAATTCTTTGTCAGTTGTTTCATTTGCTATAATTTTCTCCCATTCTGAAGTCAGTGAAATCTTTTCACTTTGCTTATACTTTCCTTCATTGTGCCAAAGCTTTTAGCTTTAATTAGGTCCCATTTGTTTATATGTGTTTTTATTTCCATTACTCTGGGAGGTGGGTCATAGAGGAGCTTGCTGTGATTTATGACAGAGAGTATCTGCCTATGTTTTCCTCTAAGAGTTTTATAGTTTCTGGTCTTACATTTAGATATTTAATCCATTTGAGTTTATTTTGTATATAGTGTTAGAAAGTGTTCTAGTCTCATTCTTTTACATATGGTTGACAGTTTTCTCAGCACCACTTATTAAAAAGACTGTCTTTTCTCCATTGTATACTTTTGCCTCCTTTGTCAAAGATAAGGTGTCCATCAGTTCAGTTCAGTCACTCAGTCGTGTTCACCTCTTTGCAACTCCATGGACTGCAGCACGTCAGGCCTCCCTGTCCATCACCAACTCCCAGAGCTTTCTCAACTTATGTCCATCGCATCAGTGATGGCATCCAGCCATCTCATCCTCTGTTGTCCTCTTCTCCTCCTGCCTTCAATCTTTCCCAACATCAGGGTCTTTTCCAATGAATCAGTTCTTCATACATGGCCAAAGTATTGGAGTTTCAGCTTCAGCATCAGTCCTTCCAATGACTATCCAGGACTGATTTCCTTTAGGATGGACTGGTTGGATCTCCTTGCAGTCCAAGGGACTCTCAAGAGTCCTCTCCAACACCACAGTTCAAAAGCATTAATTTATCTCTGGACTTTCTCTTTTGTTCCATTGATCTATATTTCTGCCTTTGTGCCAGTACCATACTGTCCTGATGACTGTAGCTTTGCAGTACAGTCTGAAGTCAATTTATTGCATTCCTTGATTACTGAAATATGTCACTGAGCAAAATTTTAGGTTATTTTTAGTTGGCAATCTGGTTTTAAAATCTGATAGTCTTCCACTGGGGATAATTTAAAGACAGCCGTAACAGGAGACAAAAAAAGTAACTTCCTAGATAGACTTAAGTGAACTTTTGGCAGCCTTTAGACCAAAGTGCTGGTCTTAAGTGAATGGTAAATAAATTGTCCACAATCCCTTTTGAAATATAAACACTTTGCATTTATTTTCTAAAAATTATTAAAAGTCTTCCAGAAATAAAATGTGCAGTTAGCACAGTCACAGGATACAAGGTCAATATATGAAAACTCAATTGTATTTCTATGCCATTTATAATTGCATTCAAAATATTAAATAGTTATGGATAAATTTTACCAAATATACACAAGATCAATATAATAAAAAACTTCAAATGCTTCTGAAAGAAATTTAAAAGATGTAAATAAATGGAGATGTACACTGTGTTCCTGAATCAGAAAACTAAATATTGCCAAGATGTCAGTTCTTCCCAAATTGATCCATAAATTCAATGCAATCACAATCAAAATGCTGGCATGCTTTTTTGTAGAAGCATGTATTTCATTAAAGTTTAAAACTTGCTCTTTGGAAGACAGTATTAGAAAATAAAAAGCACACCACAGACTGGAAGAATATCTTACAAAACATTTATCTGACATAGGACTTGAGTTAAAAATGTATAAGTAATACTTAGAACTCAGTAATAAAAAGATAAATGACCCAATAAAAATGGGTAGAATATTTTAACATAAACATCACAAAATAAGATATAGGAGGTATATGAAAAGATGATCAACATCATAGCCCTGAAGTAAATGCACGTTAAAATCACAATGAGATATAACTATAAACCCACTGGAAAGGCTAAAAGTATAAAGATTCACAATACCAGGTGTTATAGAAAATGTGGGGTAATTGTAACTCTCATACAATGAGAGTTTTTTAGAATGAAAATGGTATAGTTACTTTGAAAACATTTTGAAAATTTCTAATAAAGGTAAACATATACTTAGTTTATGATTCACCAATCCCACTGTTAGGTATTTACCTAAATTTAGGGAAAACACTTAGCCACACAAACACTTGTGTACCAATCTTTATAAGAGCTTTATTCATAATAACCAAAAAAGTAAATACTTTCAAAAACTCATTATCAGATAAGTGGATATATTGTGCCATATTCATACAATGGAATTCTAATCAGCAAGTAAAAGGGGGGATCCATTGATGCATGTCTAAATTTCAAAACCATCATGCTAAGTGAAAGAAGCCAAACTCAAAGATTATACACTGTATGATTACATTTATATGAAATTCTAAAAAAAAAAATGAAAGAGGCAAAACTATTATGACAAAATCAATGGTTGCTTCAGGCACAGGTAAAAGAACTGACAGCAAAAGGACAGCATTCCTTGGAGAGTGATGGAAATGTACTATATCTTGATTGTGATGATATTTATACAATTATACATTTGTCAAAACTCATTGAACTGTACATTTTAAATGGATGAATTTTATTATATGTAAATTATACTTCAATAAGCCTTAAAAAGGAGAACCATTTATATGTTGAAAGACTGGAATGCTACATGTGGAATGCCAAATGGTAAGTTTTCCATGGAGGCAGGAAAAGTAAACGTTTTCACACTTTGCAAAGCTTGTGTGATATGTGAAATGATCCAGCATGTGGCCCCAATTATTTAGGAAAAATTCTATTACCTAATAAGCCTTGGTAGAGAGGTGGATTCAAAGACATCAGTCTGTACCCTATAGTCATGATCATGTCTAGTGAAAGACAAAGAGGATGAAGAGAGGGGAAGACAAATACCCTGGAGAGAGTCAATGAATAAAGGAATGGATGAATGAATGAATCATTTGAATAGGCAATTCTTTATATCTTTCAATGCAACAAGTATATATATAGATCCATAAGACAAAATGCTCAAATAATTTAGTATCTTGAATAAAGTGTATTTCAGCCAAAGAATTTTTACCACTTATGTAAATGTAATGACTGTCAATGACCAAAAACTCTATTAGCCTAATCTTTGCTGTATTGACTCTCTCTTTCTGTAGATACTAAAGTTTGCTCCATGAATTAGTATATTAATTTTAAAACCAGGCCCTTAATTTCTGGGAACACTAAATATAGAATAATTAAAGATTGAAGTTGTACAAATCAAAAAGGTTATCTTTAGAAAATATTTCAGAATGAATAAATAAAAAGAACAACAAATTTGGGGGCAGAACTTTTCTTCTATGCTTGGTGGGTTGTAGACCAAAAATACCATCACGTCTCAAAGGAGCAGAGGAAACCTCTGAGATACATAAGACTCTCTGAACAAAAGTTGCTGGACAGGTGATCTCTCACATCTCCCTATCCCAGCCCATTAATCTTTTAACTGCCTCTTTTACATCTTTGTTTCTGAGAGTGTAGATTAGAGGGTTGAGGCTAGGTGTGACAACAGTATAAAAAAGGGCAATGAACTTGCCTTGATCTTGAGAATTTCCTGATGGTGGCTGTAGATATATGCACATGATTGGAATGAAAAAGAGGGATACAACCATAAGATGGGCTCCACATGTCCCAAAGACTTTCTGAAGTCCAGTTGTTGACTGCATCCTCAGCGCAGTCTGAGCAATGGCACCATAGGAGCTGAGAATGAGGATAAGTGGTATGATCACAAAAATGGAGCTCATGACCATAAGGGTCAGCTCATTAGCATGAGTATCAACACATGACAGTCGAAGCAATGCTGGAACTTCACAGAAGAAATGGTCCACTTTGTGATGACCACACAGGGGTACCCAGAATGTAAATGAGGAATGAAGTGCTGAGGTGGTAAAGCCACTTACCCAAGAAGCCACAGCCAATAGATGGCAGAAACGAGGGTGCATGGGGACAGTGTAATGCAGAGGTCTACACACAGCTGCATAACGGTCATAGGACATCACCACCAACAGCACACATTCAGCAGTTCCCAGTGCAAGGACAAAATAAAGTTGGATCATGCAACCAGCATAAGAGATGGTTTTCTCTGGCCCCCAGAGGTTGATCAGCAACTGGGGGATGGAACTCGTGGTGTAGCAGAGATCCAGAAAAGAGAGGTTTGAGAGGAAGAAGTACATAGGAGTGTGGAGATGGGAATCCAGATATGACAAGAAAATGATGAACAGGTTACCTATCAGTGTCATCAGGTAGAACATCAAGATAACCACAAAGAGAACTAACTCAAGATGAGGCCAGTTAGAAAAACCCAGTAGAACAAAGTAACCAGAACTTGCATTTTTTTCCTTCATGTTTCTTTTTCTTTCAATACTTGAAGAATCATATAAACTGAGGGTCCGCCCCCTCATTGTCAAACCTTTGCAAACTGATTGAGGGAGAAAACACATTTCCAAATACTGCCATTATAACAATAGGATTTTTATAGTTTTTATGTTTCATTCAGACATTTGTCCTGTTGTGGATACTAACAATAGTTTCTCATCTGAGTTAGTTATTTTTTATGTATGTTAGCATTTGGATAAATGAAGATTAAAGACTTTTTCATAGCTAAGAAAATTTTCATTTTAAAAACTCTCTTTTCTTAGGGGAAAAAAACCTCTACCCCCTTTTCCTCGTTTTCAGGTTATTTCTGATTTTGTGGTTACATAGAAAGAAATATCTGCAGTCTTAACAATCTTGCACAAAGGTGAGAATTTATCATGAGATAAAAACAATTCAGCAGTAACTTTAAAGTGTTAATATTGGATGAAAAAACTAAACTTCAATTGATATGTTTATAGACAAAATAAAACATTCATACTTATTTGTTTATGCTATCAGCTTATTTCCAGACACAAATACCATGCAAATGTAAATATAAACAAAGATGCATGCATGCATGAGCACACACCAACTTATTAATATTCATAATAATGAGTTTAGCTGAAGTTCACTGCACAGGTATCATCACATGATCATCGCAGAAGTGTTAAACCACAGAAGTGCTCCACAGAGCAATGTCCACACAAGGAAACCCAGAAGGTAAAGAAGAAATGAAATGCTGAGGTGTAAAAGCTACTTATCCAAGTGGCCTTTATGGAAAAAACAAACAATAACAACAATAAAACAGCTAATAATCTGGATTAATTGAAAAATGAAGTAGATTGGGGAATTTGGTGGTAAAATATACTTCCAAACATAAATGAGAATACAACTTGTTTTGGAAGATTTAAAAAAAAAAAAAAGACGAAGGAAACTGTTAAGAGGGAGCAAGAAAGGGAGGGTGGTTGGAGCAGGAAAGCAGAGAGGAACTCTGATTGTGGTATTTGGAATACAAAGTGTGTACTTTGAGTGTCTATGAAACATGAACAACAGGGCTTAAAGACTGTGCCCACAAAACTGCATATGTTTAGAACAATAGGTAAGACAAATTCTGAGTCACAACCTACAATTACATAATATGTCTAGGTTTTCCACAGTTTGGAATGGGAAATTCCAAAGAGAAATTTCACTAATTTTTAATAGACAAAGATATGTGAATATTACATAAAATCCAATGACAAGGTCATCTTCTCGTGGTTCTTTTGTAAAAAATAAAGTTAAGAAATTTGAATGTGTACTAATAGTTTGATTTTCAGTTGCTTATTTTCTCATGTGCATTATCCATTTTTCACAGAAAAAAAAACCCTCTTTTATTATATAGTTACGATGCAAAGCACAGTATCCCATCATTGAAATAATCCCAAATAGCTTTGCCTTGCTACTTCTGCTTCTCTCACATTCTCTGATAGAATATGGCAAAAGACAAATTCAACCAAAACAGATTCACCTGCAGTCTTTTAAGGAATGTTTATTTGCTCTAATATTCTAATCTTGAATCTTTAAAAAGCTATAAGAGATGTCTAATTAGTTGAGTTACAAGCTGAAGAGCTAGGAACATTGAATTTGGCTAAGATTTATTTAGGCAGGCATAAAGATAGTAATGCACCACTTAATATTATTGACAATGAAAATAACTTAACCTTTTGAGATATGATGGGAAAATTCTAAGGGATTTTTAAAATTTCCTAGAATTGGAGTTAATACATCACAAGATATTTGAATTCAAATACTGTGGATACCTTTTTTGATGCAGACATCATTTTTCTGCCTTATAAAGCTGCCTGAATTTCACATTACATTAATTAAAAGAAATTGGGAGTTTTGTGGTATTTTTTGTATTACCTTTCTTTCAGCATTCTTCTCAAAGTAAAAAGGGAAAAAAAAGTAAAAAGGGATAAGAGATTAGGGATGAAAAACTACAGAATTCAGGAAATTAAATTTCAAAGCTTTATGGTTTGATTTCCTTCTTAACAGATAAAAGGGAAATAAAGACCCTATCAAAGATATCTTTTATAAACCATAGAATAAGATATTTCCCTTAAGTTAAATATTATGGGGAAAGTGGATGGCTTAGCACTTTCTTCTCACCCTCATTGTTACTAACAAACATTTTTCTAATTCTTGTCATATTCATTCCTTTATATTAAACCTGGTTTAGCACTGCATCAACTTCTTTCAGTAGTGACCCTTCTGGGTTTGCTCACCTTCCCTGCTGTTCTCTTTCCTTCTATGCCTAAATCGTATATAAACTGATGAGAGACTCTCTGGATATCATGTGACCTGAAACATTAACCTAATTGCCCTCCTATCCCACCAACACTAATGTATATAATCTAACTGTGGAAAGCAAGCTGAAAATAACTGTGATTATCATTGTTACAAACAGGACAACGAGTTTGTCCAAAATTTTCCTTTTAGCAGAACATGGGAACTCTTCAGGGCATAATAAGGTATCAGGGGATGCACTCCTTACCCCAGAGCAAACAGGACCTTTACAGAAACAAAGAGAATAATATGATTTTCCTGGGAAAATAAATCCCAAAGTTGTAATTAATGTCCTTCAAGGTGATTGCCTGGTTAGACTGATGTTTATCGTTTTTTTAAAAAATTTATTTATTTATTTTAATTGGAGGCTAATTACTTTACAATATTGTAGTGGCTTTTGCCATACATTGACATGAATCAGCCATGGGTGTACATGTGTTCCCCATCCTGAAACCCCCTCCCGCCTCCTTCCCCATTCAATCCCTCAGGGTCATCCCAGTGCACCAGCCCTGAGCACCCTGTCTTGTGCA